>NW_027260927.1:0-319377 GCF_045791955.1 Oncorhynchus clarkii lewisi
ATGTCATGTACTGTCATGTTGTGTCTTGTCTCTGTCCTTTCCCTTCACCCTGTCTCCCTCTGCTGGTCGTTGTTAGGTTACCTTTTCTCCCCCTCTTTCCCCCAGCTGTGCCTTGTCTCCTCCTAACCACCTCGTCACCCCTTTTCCCACCTGTTCCCTTTTTCCCTCTGATTAGTCCCCTATATCTCTCTCTGTTTTTGTTCCTGTCCTTGTCGGATTCTTGTTTGTTGTGTTTCATGCCTGAACCAGACTGTCGTCATGTTTGCTGTAACCTTGTCTTGTCCTGTCGGAATCTGCCGGTCCGTCTGAGCCTACCTATGTTTGGTAATTAAAGAAGCTCTGTCTAAGTTAATTCGCTTTTGGGTCCTCATTCACGCACCGTAACAGAAGAATCCGACCAAGAATGGACCCAGCGACTTCGGATCCTCTCCACTCAGCCGTCGGGATCCAGGGAGCGATGCTAGGCAGACACGAGCAGGAAGTGTCTGCTGCTCGACATGCCGTTGAGACCCTGGCCACCCAAGTCTCCAACCTCACAGAACAGGTTCACCATCTCCGCCTCGATCCACCGGCCACTTCCAGGGCTTTCGAATCTCCGGAGCCCAGAATCAATAACCCGCCGTGTTACTCTGGGGAGCCCACTGAATGCCGCTCGTTCCTCACCCAGTGTGATATTGTGTTTTCTCTCCAGCCCAACACTTACTCCAGGAGCACTGCTCGTGTCGCCTACGTCATATCTCTCCTTATTGGACGGGCTCGTGAGTGGGGCACGGCAATCTGGGAGGCAAGGGCTGAGTGTACTAACCAGTATCAGGACTTTAAGGAGGAGATGATACGGGTTTTTGATCGATCTGTTTTTGGGGAGGAGGCTTCCAGGGCCCTGTCTTCCCTATGTCAAGGCAATCGATCCATAACAGACTACTCTATTGAGTTTCGCACTCTTGCTGTCTCCAGTGGCTGGAACGAGCCGGCCTTGCTCGCTCGTCTTCTGGAGGGTCTCCGCGCAGAGGTAAAGGATGAGATTCTCTCCCGGGAGGTTCCTTCCAGTGTGGATTCCTTGATTGAACTCGCTATTCGCATTGAGCGACGGGTTGATCTTCGTCACCGAGCTCGTGGAAAGGAGCTCGCGCTCTCCGTCGCCCCCCTCTCCGCATCACTACCATCTTTCTCTGCCGGCTCGGGTGCTGAGCCCATGCAGCTGGGAGGTATCCGCATCTCGACTAAGGAGAGGGAACGGAGAATCACCAACCGCCTCTGTCTCTATTGCGGTTCCGCTGGTCATTTTGTCACTTCATGTCCAGTAAAAGGCCAGAGCTCGTCAGTAAGCGGAGGGCTACTGGTGAGCGCTACTACTCCTGTCTCTCCTTCAAGATCCTGCACTACCTTGTCGGTCCATCTACGCTGGACCGGTTCGTCAGCTTCCTGCAGTGCCTTAATAGACTCTGGGGCGGAGGGCTGTTTTATGGACGAGACCTGGGCTCGGGAACATGACATTCCTCTCAGACAGTTAAAGGAGCCCACGGCCTTGTTCGCCCTGGATGGTAGTCCTCTCCCCAGGATTCAGCGTGAGACGCTACCTTTAACCCTCACTGTTTCTGGTAATCATAGTGAAACCATTTCTTTTTTAATTTTTCGTTCACCTTTTACACCTGTTGTTTTGGGCCATCCCTGGCTAGTTTGTCATAATCCTTCCATTAATTGGTCTAGTAATTCTATCCTCTCCTGGAACGTCTCTTGTCATGTGAAATGTTTAATGTCTGCTATCCCTCCTGTTTCCTCTGTCTCTTCTTCACAGGAGGAGCCTGGTGATTTGACAGGGGTGCCGGAGGAATATCACGATCTGCGCACGGTGTTCAGTCGGTCCAGGGCCACCTCTCTTCCTCCACACCGGTCGTATGATTGTAGTATTGATCTCCTTCCGGGAACCACCCCCCCCGGGGTAGACTATACTCTCTGTCGGCTCCCGAACGTAAGGCTCTCGAAGATTATTTGTCTGTAGCTCTTGACGCCGGTACCATAGTCCCCTCCTCCTCTCCCGCCGGAGCGGGGTTTTTTTTGTCAAGAAGAAGGACGGGTCTCTGCGCCCCTGCATAGATTATCGAGGGCTGAATGACATAACAGTGAAGAATCGTTATCCGCTTCCTCTTATGTCTTCAGCCTTCGAGATCCTGCAGGGAGCCAGGTTTTTCACTAAGTTGGACCTTCGTAACGCTTACCATCTCGTGCGCATCAGGGAGGGGGACGAGTGGAAGACGGCGTTTAACACTCCGTTAGGGCACTTTGAATACCGGGTTCTTCCTTTCGGCCTCGCTAACGCTCCAGCTGTCTTTCAGGCATTAGTCAATGATGTCCTGAGAGACATGCTGAACATCTTTGTTTTCGTTTACCTTGACGATATCCTGATTTTTTCACCGTCACTCCAGATTCATGTTCAGCACGTTCGACGTGTCCTCCAGCGCCTTTTAGAGAATTGTCTTTTTGTGAAGGCTGAGAAGTGCACTTTTCATGCCTCCTCCGTCACATTTCTCGGTTCTGTTATTTCCGCTGAAGGCATTAAGATGGATCCCGCTAAGGTCCAAGCTGTCATTGATTGGCCCGTCCCTAAGTCACGCGTCGAGCTGCAGCGCTTTCTCGGCTTCGCAAACTTCTATCGTCGTTTCATCCGTAATTTCGGTCAGGTGGCAGCTCCTCTCACAGCCCTTACTTCTGTCAAGACGTGCTTTAAGTGGTCCGTTTCCGCCCAGGGAGCTTTTGATCTCCTCAAGAATCGTTTTACATCCGCTCCTATCCTTGTTACACCTGACGTCTCTAGACAGTTCGTTGTCGAGGTTGACGCGTCAGAGGTGGGCGTGGGAGCCATTCTTTCTCAGCGCTCCCTCTCTGACGACAAGGTCCACCCATGCGCGTATTTTTCTCATCGCCTGTCGCCGTCGGAACGTAACTATGATGTGGGTAACCGCGAACTGCTCGCCATCCGGTTAGCCCTAGGCGAATGGCGACAGTGGTTGGAGGGGGCGACCGTTCCTTTTGTCGTTTGGACTGACCATAGGAACCTTGAGTACATCCGTTCTGCCAAACGACTTAATGCGCGTCAGGCGCGTTGGGCGCTGTTTTTCGCTCGTTTCGAGTTCGTGATTTCTTATCGTCCGGGCTCTAAGAACACCAAGCCTGATGCTTTGTCTCGTCTCTTCAGTTCTTCAGTAGCCTCCACTGACCCCGAGGGGATTCTCCCTGAGGGGCGTGTTGTCGGGTTGACTGTCTGGGGAATTGAGAGGCAGGTAAAACAAGCGCTCACTCACACTCCGTCGCCGCGCGCTTGTCCTAGGAACCTTCTTTTCGTTCCCGTTCCTACTCGTCTGGCCGTTCTTCAGTGGGCTCACTCTGCCAAGTTAGCCGGCCACCCTGGCGTTCGGGGTACGCTTGCTTCCATTCGCCAGCGTTTTTGGTGGCCCACCCGGGAGCATGACACGCGTCGTTTCGTGGCTGCTTGTTCGGTCTGCGCGCAGACTAAGTCCGGTAACTCTCCTCCTGCCGGCCGTCTCAGGCCGCTTCCTATTCCCTCTCGACCGTGGTCTCACATCGCCTTAGATTTTGTCACCGGACTGCCTTCGTCAGCGGGGAAGACTGTTATTCTTACGGTTGTCGATAGGTTCTCTAAGGCGGCTCATTTCATTCCCCTTGCTAAGCTTCCTTCTGCTAAAGAGACGGCACAAATCATCATCGAGAATGTTTTCAGAATTCATGGCCTTCCGTCAGACGTCGTTTCGGACAGAGGTCCGCAATTCACGTCTCAATTTTGGAGGGAGTTTTGCCGTTTGATTGGGGCTTCCGTCAGTCTCTCTTCCGGCTTTCACCCCCAGTCTAACGGTCAAGCAGAACGGGCCAATCAGACTATTGGTCGCATCTTACGCAGTCTTTCTTTTCGTAACCCTGCGTCTTGGTCAGAACAGCTCCCCTGGGCAGAATACGCCCACAACTCGCTTCCTTCGTCTGCGACCGGGCTATCTCCTTTTCAGAGTAGCCTCGGGTACCAGCCTCCGCTGTTCTCATCTCAGTTCGCCGAGTCCAGCGTCCCCTCCGCTCAGGCTTTTGTCCAACGTTGCGAGCGCACCTGGAAGAGGGTCAGGTCTGCACTTTGCCGTTATAGGACGCAGACTGTGAGGGCTGCTAATAAGCGTAGAACTAAGAGTCCTAGATATTGTCGCGGTCAGAGAGTTTGGCTCTCCACTCAGAACCTTCCCCTTAAAACGGCTTCTCGCAAGTTGACCCCGCGGTTCATTGGTCCGTTCCGTATTTCTCGGGTCATTAATCCTGTCGCAGTTCGACTTCTTCTTCCGCGATACCTTCGTCGCGTCCACCCGGTCTTCCATGTCTCCTGCATCAAGCCCGTCCTTCGCGCCCCCGCTCGTCTTCCCCCCCCCCCCCCCCCCCCCCCATCCTTGTCGAGGGCGCACCCATCTACAGGGTCCGTAGAATTTTGGACATGCGTCCTCGGGGCCGTGGTCACCAGTACCTCGTAGATTGGGAGGGGTACGGTCCTGAGGAGAGGAGTTGGGTTCCCTCTCGGGACGTGCTGGACCGTGCGCTGATCGAGGATTTCCTCCGTTGCCGCCAGGTTTCCTCCTCGAGTGCGCCAGGAGGCGCTCGGTGAGTGGGGGGGTACTGTCATGTACTGTCATGTTGTGTCTTGTCTCTGTCCTTTCCCTTCACCCTGTCTCCCTCTGCTGGTCGTTGTTAGGTTACCTTTTCTCCCCCTCTTTCCCCCAGCTGTGCCTTGTCTCCTCCTAACCACCTCGTCACCCCTTTTCCCACCTGTTCCCTTTTTCCCTCTGATTAGTCCCCTATATCTCTCTCTGTTTTTGTTCCTGTCCTTGTCGGATTCTTGTTTGTTGTGTTTCATGCCTGAACCAGACTGTCGTCATGTTTGCTGTAACCTTGTCTTGTCCTGTCGGAATCTGCCGGTCCGTCTGAGCCTACCTATGTTTGGTAATTAAAGAAGCTCTGTCTAAGTTAATTCGCTTTTGGGTCCTCATTCACGCACCGTAACAAGAAAATAGAAAGTCTATATACAGTGTGTGCAAATGGCATGAGGAGGTAGGCAATAAATAGGCCATAGTAGCAAAGTAATTACAATTTAGCAGATTAACACTGGAGTGAAAAATCAGCAGATGATGATGTGCAAGTAGAGATACTGGTGTGAAAAAGAGCAGAAAAGTAAATAAAAACAATATGGGGATGAGGAAGGTAGATTGGGTGGACTATTTACAGATGGACTATGTACAGCTGCAGCGATCGGTTAGCTGCTCAGATAGCTGATGTTTAAAGTTAGTGTGGGAAATATAAGTCTCCAGCTTCAGCGATTTTTGCAATTCGTTCCAGTCACTGGCAGCAGAGTCCTGGAAGGAAAGGTGGCCAAAGAAGGTGTTGGCTTTGGGGATGACCAGTGAGATATACCTGCTGGAGCGGTGCTATGGGTGGGTGTCGTGACCAGTGAGCTGAGATAAGGCGGAGCTTTACCTAGCGTAGACTTATAGATGACCTGGAGCCAGTGGGTCTGGCGATGAATATGTAGCGAGGGCCAGGTGACTAGAGCATACAGGCCGCAGTGGTGGGTGGTAGAAGGGGCTTACCCGAGTTAAACTGACTATCCTACCGATCCTCGCCGAAGTCGAGGATCGGTAGGATAGTCAGTTTAACTCGGGTAAGTTTGGCGGCGTGAGTGAAGGAGGCTTTGTTGTGAAATAGAAAGCCGATTCTAGATTTGATTTTGGATTGGAGATGTTTAATATGAGTCTGGAAGGAGAGTTTACAGTCTAGCCAGACACCTAGGTATTTGTTGTTGTCTACGTTTTCTAGGTCAGAACCGTCCAGGGCAGTGATGCTAGTCAGGCTTGCGGGTAGCGAACGGTTGAAAGCATACATTTGGTTTTACTAGCGTTTAAGAGCAGTTGGAGACCATGGAAGGAGTGTTGTATGAGTCTGTAGATGGGGGGGAATTCCACTATTTTCTCTTCAGCTAGGAGGGGGTGATGCGGGGGAGGATGACGAGGCACCATCACTGCTTCTCCCCTGCTGTTCTCTCACCTCTAAGGGGGGTTGATGAAAGGGTGTGGGGGAAAAAGTCACTATCACTCCTCTCTCTCACACACACCTCCCTCGTGCCATTCTCTCTCTCTCAATTCAATTCAAAGGACTTTATTGGCATGGGAAACATATGTTAACATTGCCAAAGCAAGGGAAATAGAAAACAAACAAAAGTGAACAGTAAACATTACACTCACAAAAGTTCCAAAAGAATAAAGACATTTCAAATGTCATATTATGTCTATATACAGTGTTGTAATGAAGTGCAAATAGTAAAGTACGGAAGGGAAATTAAATAAACATAAATATGGGTTGTATTTACAATGATGTTTGTTCTTCACTGGTTGCCCTTTTCTTGTGGAAACAGGTCGTGCCATCACACATCTTGATGCTGTGATGGCACTCTATGGTATTTCACCCAATAGATATGGGAGTTTATCAAAATTGGGTTTGTTTTCAAATTCTTTGTGGGTCTGGTGTAATCTGAGGGAAATATGTCTCTAATATGGTCATACATTTGGCAGGAAGTTAGGAAGTGCTGCTCAGTTCCCACCTCATTTTGTGTGCAGTAGCACATAGCCTGTCTTCTCTTGAGAGCCATGTCTGCCTATGGCAACCTTTCTCAATAGCAAGGCTATGCTCACTGAGTCTGTACATAGTCAAAGCTTTCCTTAATTTTGGGTCAGTCACAGTGGTCAGGTATTCTGCCACTGTGTACTCTCTGTGTAGGGCCAAATAGCATTCTAGTTTGCTCTGTTTTTTTGTTAATTCTTTCCAATGTGTCAAGTAATTATCTTGTTGTTTTCTCATGATTTGGTTGGGTCTAATTGTGTTGCTGTCCTGGGGGTCTGTTTGTGTTTGAACAGAGCCCCAGGACCAGCTTGCTTAGGGGACTCTTCTCCAGGTTCAGCTCTCTGTAGGTGATGGCTTTGTTATGGAAGGTTTGGAATCACTTCCTTTTAGGTGGTTGTAGAATTTAACAGCTCTTTTCTGGATTTTGATAATTAGCAGGTATCAGCCTAATTCTGCTCTGCATGCATTATTTTGTGTTTTACGTTGTACACTGAGGATATTTTTTGCAGAATTCTGCATGCAGAGTCTCAATTTGGTGTTTGTCCCATTTTGTGAATTATTGGTTGGTGAGCGGATCCCAGACCTCACAACCATAGTGGGCAATGGGTTCTTCAACTGATTCAAGTACTTTTAGCCAGATCCTAATTGGTATGTTGAAATGTATGTTCCTTTTGATGGCATAGAAGGCCCTTCTTGCCGTGTCTCTCAGATCATTCACAGCTTTGTGGAAGTTACCTGTGGCGCTGACGTTTAGGCCAAGGTATGTATATTTTTTTGTGTGCTCTAGGGCAATGGCGTCTAGATGGAATTTATATTTGTGGTCCTGGCAACTGGACCTCTTTCTCTACTCTCCTTCATAAATTTCCCTGCTAAGCAGCTCACCCCCTCCATGGTGTATGTCTCCTCCCCCATCTCAACCGCTCCGTCATCTGTCTCTCTCCCCTCTTTGGAATATCCCTTCATCCTGTGTCTCCCTCCTCCATTCCTCCTCCCACCTCCTCTCCAACTCTCCTTGGTTTATCCCCCCATTCCTCCACCTGTCCTCCCTGTTGACACTGCAGCGCTGCAGTGAGTATCGGGGATCCTATGCTGACGTCAGGGAGAAAACCCCAGTTGCACAACAGCTACTGAGGAGCATCCCGCTCCAGCCCACTACTGACTGCCTGGGAGAGGAGAGGCCAGAGGGAGAATCCCTCCTTGTAGACACAGGTTATGAGGCTTCTATTTAAAGACTATAAAATAATCATGATCAACAGTGAAAGACTGGAGATTCCTTTACAATGAACCCAGTTGTAGGCTAATCGTGCTGTTAATTTAGTCCGAGCACACTTGTAATGGTCTGCATTTTTTTGCGTAACTGTCCACAGTAGCAATAGCTCTGTACTCCTGTTGTGAATGTGATTATATCCATGGATCTATGAGTCTTGGTAGAAATAGCATATTGATTACAGGCCCTGTGTGTGAAAGAGCACTACCTGAGACTGAATCGTCCCAGCCTCAGTTCTGTACTGACTGAATCGTCCCAGCCTCAGTTCTGTACTGACTGAATCGTCCCAGCCTCAGTTTTGTACTGACTGAATCGTCCCAGCCTCAGTTCTGTACTGACTGAATCGTCCCAGCCTCAGTTCTGTACTGACGGAATCGTCCCAGCCTCAGTTCTGTACTGACTGAATCGTCCCAGCCTCAGTTCTGTACTGACTGAATCGTCCTAGCCTCAGTTCTGTACTGACGGAATCGTCCCAGCCTCAGTTCTGTACTGACTGAATCGTCCCAGCCTCAGTTCTGTACTGACTGAATCGTCCCAGCCTCAATTCTGTACTGACTGAATCGTCCCAGCCTCAGTTCTGTACTGACTGAATCGTCCCAGCCTCAGTTCTGTACTGACTGAATCGTCCCAGCCTCAGTTTTGTACTGACTGAATCGTCCCAGCCTCAGTTTTGTACTGACTGAATCGCCCCAGCCTCAGTTCTGTACTGACGGAATCGTCCCAGCCTCAGTTCTGTACTGACTGAATCGTCCCAGCCTCAGTTCTGTACTGACTGAATCGTCCTAGCCTCAGTTCTGTACTGACGGAATCGTCCCAGCCTCAGTTCTGTACTGACTGAATCGTCCCAGCCTCAGTTCTGTACTGACGGAATCGTCCCAGCCTCAGTTCTGTACTGACTGAATCGTCCCAGCCTCAATTCTGTACTGACTGAATCGTCGCAGCCTCAGTTCCACCGCACATCACTCAGTTTGAAGAGTGAACATTGGGTGGCGCTATTTGCTAAGGAGAGAGAGAATGGAGGCAAGTTGGAAGAGAAGTGATGTAGTCGCTAGGTGACAGAATATACCCTGGCATGCGCCATCCCTATATCCAGTGTATTGGACAAGTGTCTTGTCAGGAATTATGAAATGATGCTCTTCACAGCCTATTCTTAGTTTTACCTGGAAGTTTGGATCAAGAGTATGGTAAATGGGTACTTTTTATTTTGCAGCATCTTTTGTTGCTTAGTCTAACTAACCTTCTCCTAAACACTTTCAACTAGCAAAACATCCACAATACACTCCGTATCGGAGAGATATGCTCAGTGATGGCTTATGCAATGTGTCAAACATATCGTGTGAGTGTGTGTGTTTAAGGGTGTTGGCATGGGGTTAAGGAGATGGGTCTTGACACTCTAACCCATCTGTCTAAAGTTTAACTCTGTGTGTGTGTGTGTGTGTGTGTGTGTGTGTGTGTGTGTGTGTGTGTGTGTGTGTGTGTGTGTGTGTGTGTGTGTGTGTGTGTGTGTGTGTGTGTGTGTGTGTGTGTGTGTGTGTGTGTGTGTGTGTGTGTGTGTGAGGTGTCTACTCTGTAAGGATGTAGGGTCAATATGCCAGGGTGTATCTTGTTGAATAATTTTGCTTCTTGAAACTTCCAGACAAGTCCACCTGGTTGCTCATTTCACCATTGTGACATGTCTTCCTGACTGCTCATGGCAACATGTAGTGTAGTGGAGTTACTGTAGTCTGTTCTGTCCTATCCCATCAGCTACTGGGCTCTGTGCTGTGGAGGGCCACGCAACACCTACTGCCAACTAATGAGAGAGAGAGCGAGGTAATGAGAAGTGTTAAATTGTATGCGTGTGTGTTCTTTACATTTCATAGTTACCTTGTCCACACATTCTCATCATAGTATATACATGCAAATCATAGCTATTGATTATACAGTCAAGCTGTTACAAATCAAATCTATTTTTTTTGGTCACATACACATGGTTAGCAGATGTTAATGCGAGTGTAGCAAAATGCTTGTGCTTCTAGTTCCGACCGTGCTGTAATATCTAACAAGTAATCAAACAATTTCCCACCTACTACTTTATACACACACAAGTGTAAAGGAATGAATAAGGAATATGTACATATAAATATAATGATAAGTGATGGCCGTGCGGCATAGGCAAGATATAGTAGATGGCATAGAGTACAGTATGAGATGAGTAATGTAGGGTATGTAAACATTATATAAAGTGGCATTGTTTAAAGTGACTAGTGATACATTTATTACATGCAATTTTGAATTATTCAAGTGGCTAGAGATTGAGTCAGTATGTTGGCAGCAGCTACTCAATTTTAGTGATGGCTGTTTATCAGTCTGATGGCCTTGAGATAGAAGCTGTTTTTCAGTCTCTCGGTCCCAGCTTTGATGCACCTGTACTGACCTCGGCTTCTGGATGATAGCGGAGTGAACAGGCAGTGGCTCGGTTGGTTGTTGTCCTTGATGATCTTTTTGGCCATCCTGTGACATCGGGTGCTATAGGTGTCCTGGAGGGCAGGTAGTTTGCCCTCGTTGATGTGTTGTGCAGACCTCACTACCCTCTGGAGAGCTTTGCGGTTGTGGGCAGAGCAGTTGCCATACCAGGCGGTGATACAGCCCGACAGGATGCTCTCGATTGTGCATCTGTAAAAGTTTGTGAATGTTTTTGATGACAAGCCAAATTTCTTCAGCCTCCTGAGTTTGAAGAGGTGCTGTTGCCTTCTTCACCACGCTGTCTTTGTGGGTCGACCATTTCAGTTTGTCCGTGATGTGTATGCCGAGGAACTTAAAACTTTCCACCTTCTCCACTACTGTCCCGTCGATGTGGATAGGGGGGTGCTCCCTCTGCTGTTTCCTGAAGTCCACAATCATCTCCTTTGTTTTGTTGACGTTGAGTGTGAGGTTATTTTCCTGACACCACACTCCGAGGGCCCTCACCTCCTCTCTGTAGGCCGTCTCGTCTTTGTTGGTAATCAAGCCTACCACTGTTGTGTCGTCTGCAAACTTGATGATTGAGTTGGTGTGCATGGCCACGCAGTCATGGTGAACAGGGAGTACAGGAGAGGGCTGAAAACGCACCCTTGTGGGGCCCCAGTGTTGAGGATCAGCGGGGTGGAGATGTTGTTGCCTACCCTCACCACCTGGGGGCAGCCCGTCAAAAAGTCCAGGGCCCAGTTGCACAGAGCGGAGTCGAGACCCAGGGTCTGACGAGTTTGGACGGTACTATGGTGTTAAATGCTGATGAGCACCATTCTTACACATCACCGATGCACTTGCTAATAAACTCACTCACCGAATCAGCGTATACATAAATGTTGTTGTCTGAGGCTATCCAGAACATATCCCAGTCCACGTGATCAAAGCAATCTTGAAGAGTGTAATCCTATTGGTTGGACCAGCATTGAACAGACCTGAGCACAGGCGTTTTCTGTTTAAGGTTCTGTCTATCGGTTGGGAGCAACAAAATGGAGTCGTGGTCAGATTTGCCGAAAGGAGGACGAGGGAGGGCTTTGTATGCGTTGCGGAAATTAGAGTAGCAATGATCCAGAATGCTGCCAGCCCGGGTCGCGCATTCGATATGCTGATGTTTTCAGATTAGCCTTGTTAAAAGCCCCAGCTACAATAAATGCAGCCTCAGGATATATGGTTTCCAGTTTACATAGAGTCCAATGAAGTTCTTTCAAGCCCTCCGAGGTGTCTGCTTGGGGGGGATATACACGGCTGTGATTATAATCAAAGAGATTTCTCTTGGTAGATAATGCGGTCGGCATTTGATTTTAAGGAATTCTAGGTCAGGCGAACAAAAGGACTTGAGTTCCTGTATGTTGTTATGATCACACCACGACTCGTTAATCATAAGGCATACACCCCCGCCCTTCTTCTTACCAGAGAGATGTTTGTTTCTGTCAGCGCGATGCGTGAAGAAATCGGGTGGCTGTACCGACTCTGATAACATATCCCGAGTGAGCCATGTTCCCGTGAAACAGAGAATGTTGCAATCTCTGATGTCTCTCTGGAAGGCAACCCTTGTTTGAATTTCGTCTACGTTGTTGTCATGAGACTGGACATTGGCAAGTAGTATACTCGGGAGTGTTGAAGAATGTGCCCGTCTACGGAGCCTGACCAGGAGGCCGCTCCGTCTGCCCCTTCATCGGCGTCGTTGTTTTGGGTTGCCTACTGGGATCCGATCCATTGTCCTGGGTGGTGGTCCAAACAGAAGATCCGCTTCTGGAAAATCGTATGCCTGGTCGTAAAGTTGGTGAGTTGACGTTGCTTTCAAATCCAATAGTTCTTCCCGGCTGTATGTAATAAGACTTAAGATTTCCTGGGGTAACAATGTAAGAAATAATAAAACAAAAAACTGCATAGATTCCGAAGAACGCGAAGCGAAGAGACCATCTCTGTCGGCGTCATTTTCTGGATCACCTTACATTCTCCTTCCTAACAGAAGAAATGTTGTTTTTAAAGCTGAAACACCTTTATATCCCTAGAGATGTTAGTTTGTCTTATGAAGTGTCTGCCACTGTGTCCAACAACACACCACAGAGCTACTGTAGGCGGTTAGCACCACACTGCTACTGTAGGCTGATGTAGGTTGTTACCATCACACTGATACTGTAGGCTGATGTAGAATGTTACCATCACACTGCTACTGTAGGCTGATGTAGGTTGTTACCATCACACTGATACTGTAGGCTGATGTAGATTGTTACCATCACACTGCTACTGTAGGCTGATGTAGGTTGTTACCTTCACACTGATACTGTAGGCTGATGTAGATTGTTACCATCACACTGCTACTGTAGGCTGATGTAGGTTGTTACCATCACACTGATACTGTAGGCTGATGTAGATTGTTACCATCACACTGCTACTGTAGGCTGATGTAGGTTGTTACCTTCACACTGATACTGTAGGCTGATGTAGGTTGTTACCATCACACTGATACTGTAGGCTGATGTAGGTTGTTACCATCACACTGCTACTGTAGGCTGATGTAGATTGTTACCATCACACTGCTACTGGAGGCCAATGTTGGTTGTTACACCACATTTCTACTGTAGACTGATGTAGGTTGTCACCATCACACTGCTACTGTAGGCTGATGTAGGTTGTTACCATCACACTGCTACTGTAGACTGATGTAGGTTGTTACCACACTGCTACTGTAGGCTAATGTATTTTGTTAGCACCACTCTGCTACTGTAGGCTGATGTAGGTTGTTACCACCACACTGTTACTGTAGACTGATGTAGGTTGTTACCACACTGCTACTGTAGGCTGATGTAGGTTGTTACCATCACACTGCTACTGTAGACTGATGTAGGTTGTTACCACACTGCTATTGTAGGCTGATGTATTTTGTTAGCACCACTCTGCTACTGTAGGCTGATGTAGGTTGTTACCACCACACTGTTACTGTAGACTGATGTAGGTTGTTACCACACTACTACTGTAGGCTGATGTAGGTTGTTAACACCACACTACTACTGTAGGCTGATGTAGGTTGTTACCACCACACTGTTACTGTAGACTGATGTAGGTTGTTACCACACTACTACTGTAGGCTGATGTAGGTTGTTAACACCACACTACTACTGTAGGCTGATGTAGGTTATTACCACACTGCTACTGTAGGCTGATGTAGGTTGTTAGCACCACTCTGCTACTGTAGGCTGATGTAGGTTGTTACCACCACACTGTTACTGTAGACTGATGTAGGTTGTTACCACACTACTACTGTAGGCTGATGTAGGTTGTTAACACCACACTACTACTGTAGGCTGATGTAGGTTGTTACCACACTGCTAATGTAGGCTGATGTAGGCTGTTACCACACTGCTACTGTAGGCTGATGTCGGTTGTTACCACACTGCTACTGTAGGCTGATGTAGGTTGTTACCATCACACTGCTACTGTAGACTGATGTAGGTTGTTACCATCACACTGCTACTGTAGGTTGTTAACCTCACACTGCTACTGTAGACTGATGTAAGTTGTTACCACACTGCTATTGTAGGCTGATGTAGGTTGTTACCACACTGCTACTGTAGGCTGATGTAGGTTGTTACACCACACTGCTACTGTAGGCTGATGTAGGTTGTTACCACACTACTACTGTAGGCTGATGTAGGTTGTTACCACCACACTACTACTGTAGGCTGATGTAGGTTATTACCACACTACTACTGTAGGCTGATGTAGGTTGTTACCACACATGCTACTGTAGGCTGATGTAGGTTGTTACACCACACTGCTACTGTAGGCTGATGTAGGTTGTTACCACCACACTACTACTGTAGACTGATGTAGGTTGTTACCACCACACTACTACTGTAGGCTGATGTAGGTTGTTACCACCACACTGCTACTGTAGGCTGATGTAGGTTGTTACACCACACTGATACTGTAGGCTGATGTAGGTTGTTACCACACTGCTAATGTAGGCTGATGTAGGCTGTTACCACACTGCTACTGTAGGCTGATGTCGGTTGTTACCACACTGCTACTGTAGGCTGATGTAGGTTGTTACCACCACACTACTACTGTAGGCTGATGTATGTTGTCACACCACACTGCTACTGTAGGCTGATGTAGGTTGTTACCACACTACTACTGTAGGTTGATGTAGGTTGTTACCACCACACTACTACTGTAGGCTGATGTAGGTTGTTACCACCACACTACTACTGTAGACTGATGTAGGTTGTTACCACCACACTGCTACTGTAGGCTGATGTAGGTTGTTACCACAGTACTACTGTAGGCTGATGTAGGTTGTTACCATCACACTGCTACTGTAGACTGATGTAGGTTGTTACCATCACACTGCTACTGTAGGTTGTTAACCTCACACTGCTACTGTAGACTGATGTAAGTTGTTACCACACTGCTATTGTAGGCTGATGTAGGTTGTTACCACACTGCTACTGTAGGCTGATGTAGGTTGTTACACCACACTGCTACTGTAGGCTGATGTAGGTTGTTACCACACGACTACTGTAGGCTGATGTAGGTTGTTACCACCACACTACTACTGTAGGCTGATGTAGGTTGTTACCATCACACTGCTACTGTAGACTGATGTAGATTGTTACCACCACACTGCTACTGGAGGCCAATGTTGGTTGTTACACCACATTTCTACTGTAGACTGATGTAGGTTGTCACCATCACACTGCTACTGTAGGCTGATGTAGGTTGTTACCATCACACTGCTACTGTAGACTGATGTAGGTTGTTACCACACTGCTACTGTAGGCTGATGTAGGTTGTTACCATCACACTGCTACTGTAGACTGATGTAGGTTGTTACCACACTGCTATTGTAGGCTGATGTAGGTTGCTACCACACTGCTACTGTAGGCTGATGTAGGTTGTTACACCACACTGATACTGTAGGCTGATGTAGATTTTTACCATCACCCTGCTACTGTAGGCTGATGTAGGTTGTTACCTTCACACTGATACTGCAGGCTGATGTAGGTTGTTACCATCACACTGCTACTGTAGGCTGATGTAGATTGTTACCATCACACTGCTACTGTAGGCCAATGTAGGTTGTTACACCACATTTCTACTGTAGACTGATGTAGGTTGTCACTATCACACTACTACTGTAGGCTGATGTAGGTTGTTACCATCACACTGCTACTGTAGGCTAATGTAGGTTGTTACCATGACACTGCTACTGTAGACTGATGTAGGTTGTTACCACACTGCTACTGTAGGCTGGTGTAGGTTGTTACCACCACACTACTACTGTAGGCTGATGTAGGTTGTTACCACACTGCTACTGTAGGCTGATGTAGGTTGTTACCACCACACTACTACTGTAGGCTGATGTAGGTCGTTAGCACCACACTGCTACTGTAGACTGATGTAGGTTGTTACCATCACACTGCTACTGTAGGCTGATGTAGATTGTTACCACACTGCTACTGTAGGCTGATGTAGGTTGTTACCATCACACTGCTACTGTAGACTGATGTAGGTTGTTACCACACTGCTATTGTAGGCTGATGTAGGTTGCTACCACACTGCTACTGTAGGCTGATGTAGGTTGTTACACCACACTGATACTGTAGGCTGATGTAGATTGTTACCATCACACTGCTACTGTAGGCTGATGTAGGTTGTTACCTTCACACTGATACTGCAGGCTGATGTAGGTTGTTACCATCACACTGATACTGTAGGCTGATGTAGGTTGTTACCATCACACTGCTACTGTAGGCTGATGTAGATTGTTACCATCACACTGCTACTGTAGGCCAATGTAGGTTGTTACACCACATTTCTACTGTAGACTGATGTAGGTTGTCACTATCACACTACTACTGTAGGCTGATGTAGGTTGTTAGCACCACACTGCTACTGTAGACTGATGTAGGTTGTTACCATCACACTGCTATTGTAGGCTGATGTAGGTTGTTACCAGCACACTGCTACTGTAGACACATGTAGGTTGTTACCACACTGCTACTGTAGGCTAATGTAGGTTGTTACCATGACACTGCTACTGTAGACTGATGTAGGTTGTTACCACACTGCTACTGTAGGCTGGTGTAGGTTGTTACCACCACACTACTACTGTAGGCTGATGTAGGTTGTTACCACACTGCTACTGTAGGCTGATGTAGGTTGTTACCACCACACTACTACTGTAGGCTGATGTAGGTTGTTAGCACCACAACCTACATCAGCCTACAGTTAGGTTGTAGGTTGTTACACCACATTTCTACTGTAGACTGATGTAGGTTGTCACTATCACACTACTACTGTAGGCTGATGTAGGTTGTTAGCACCACACTGCTACTGTAGACTGATGTAGGTTGTTACCATCACACTGCTATTGTAGGCTGATGTAGGTTGTTACCAGCACACTGCTACTGTAGACACATGTAGGTTGTTACCACACTGCTACTGTAGGCTAATGTAGGTTGTTACCATGACACTGCTACTGTAGACTGATGTAGGTTGTTACCACACTGCTACTGTAGGCTGGTGTAGGTTGTTACCACCACACTACTACTGTAGGCTGATGTAGGTTGTTACCACACTGCTACTGTAGGCTGATGTAGGTTGTTACCATCACACTGCTATTGTAGGCTGATGTAGGTTGTTACCAGCACACTGCTACTGTAGACACATGTAGGTTGTTACCACACTGCTACTGTAGGCTAATGTAGGTTGTTACCATGACACTGCTACTGTAGACACATGTAGGTTGTTACCACACTGCTACTGTAGGCTAATGTAGGTTGTTACCATGACACTGCTACTGTAGACTGATGTAGGTTGTTACCACACTGCTACTGTAGGCTGGTGTAGGTTGTTACCACCACACTACTACTGTAGGCTGATGTAGGTTGTTACCACACTGCTACTGTAGGCTGATGTAGGTTGTTACCATCACACTGCTACTGTAGGCTGATGTAGATTGTTACCATCACACTGCTACTGTAGGCCAATGTAGGTTGTTACACCACATTTCTACTGTAGACTGATGTAGGTTGTCACTATCACACTACTACTGTAGGCTGATGTAGGTTGTTAGCACCACACTGCTACTGTAGACTGATGTAGGTTGTTACCATCACACTGCTATTGTAGGCTGATGTAGGTTGTTACCAGCACACTGCTACTGTAGACACATGTAGGTTGTTACCACACTGCTACTGTAGGCTAATGTAGGTTGTTACCATGACACTGCTACTGTAGACTGATGTAGGTTGTTACCACACTGCTACTGTAGGCTGGTGTAGGTTGTTACCACCACACTACTACTGTAGGCTGATGTAGGTTGTTACCACACTGCTACTGTAGGCTGATGTAGGTTGTTACCACCACACTACTACTGTAGGCTGGTGTAGGTTGTTAGCACCACACTGCTACTGTAGACTGATGTAGGTTGTTACCATCACACTGCTATTGTAGGCTGATGTAGGTTGTTACCAGCACACTGCTACTGTAGACACATGTAGGTTGTTACCACACTGCTACTGTAAGCTGATGTAGGTTGTTACCACCACACTGTTACTGTAGACTGATGTAGGTTGTTACCACACTACTACTGTAGGCTGATGTAGGTTGTTACCACACATGCTATTGTAGGCTGATGTAGGTTGTTACCACCACACTGATACTGTAGGCTGATGTAGGTTATTACCATAATACTACTGTAGGCTGATGTAGGTTGTTACCACACATGCTACTGTAGGCTGATGTAGGTTGTTACACCACACTGCTACTGTAGGCTGATGTAGGTTGTTACCACCACACTACTACTGTTTACTGATGTAGGTTGTTACCACCACACTACTACAGTAGGCTGATGTAGGTTGTTACACCACAATGCTACTGTAGGCTGATGTAGGTTGTTACAACACACTGATACTGTAGGCTGATGTAGGTTGTTACCACCACACTACTACTGTAGGCTGATGTAGGTTGTTACCACACTGCTACTGTAGGCTGATGTAGGTTGTTACCACAATGCTACTGTAGGCTGAAGTCGGTTGTTACCACACTGCTACTGTAGGCTGATGTAGGTTGTTACCACCACACTACTACTGTAGGCTGATGTAGGTTGTTACACCACACTGCTACTGTAGGCTGATGTAGGTTGTTAACACACTACTACTGTAGGCTGATGTAGTTTGTTACCACCACACTATTACTGTAGGCTGATGTAGGTTGTTTCCACCACACTACTACTGTAGACTGATGTAGGTTGTTACCACCACACTGCTACTGTAGGCTGATGTAGGTTGTTACCACACTACTACTGTAGGCTGATGTAGGTTGTTACCACACTGCTACTGTAGGCTGATGTAGGTTGTTACCACACTGCTACTGTAGGCTGATGTAGGTTGTTACCATCACACTGCTACTGTAGGCTGATGTAGGTTGTTACCACCACACTGCTACTGTAGACTGATGTAGGTTGTTACACCACACTGCTACTGTAGGCTGATGTAGGTTGTTACCACACTGCTACTGTAGGCTGATGTAGGTTGTTACCACACTGCTACTGTAGGCTGATGTAGGTTGTTACACCATACTGATACTGTAGGCTAATGTAGATTGTTACCATCACACTGCTACTGTAGGCTGATGTAGGTTGTTACCACCACACTGCTACTGTAGACTGATGTAGGTTTTTACACCACACTGCTACTGTAGGCTGATGTAGGTTGTTACCACACTGCTACTGTAGGCTGATGTAGGTTGTTACCACACTTCTACTGTAGGCTGATGTAGGTTGTTACACCACACTGATACTGTAGGCTAATGTAGATTGTTACCATCACACTGCTACAGTAGGCTGATGTAGATTGTTACATTCACACTGCTACTGCAGGCTGATGTAGGTTGTTACCATCACACTGATACTGTAGGCTGATGTAGGTTGTTACCATCACACTGCTACTGTAGGCTGATGTAGATTGTTACCATCACACTGCTACTGTAGGCTGATGTAGATTGTTACCATCACACTGCTACTGTAGGCCGATGTTGGTTGTTACACCACATTTCTACTGTAGACTGATGTAGGTTGTTACCATCACACTGATACTGTAGGCTGATGTAGATTGTTACCATCACACTGCTACTGTAGGCTGATGTAGGTTGTTACCTTCACACTGATACTGTAGGCTGATGTAGGTTGTTACCATCACACTGATACTGTAGGCTGATGTAGGTTGTTACCATCACACTGCTACTGGAGGCCAATGTTGGTTGTTACACCACATTTCTACTGTAGACTGATGTAGGTTGTCAC
The DNA here is from genome assembly GCF_045791955.1 of Oncorhynchus clarkii lewisi. Lineage (NCBI taxonomy): Eukaryota > Metazoa > Chordata > Actinopteri > Salmoniformes > Salmonidae > Oncorhynchus > Oncorhynchus clarkii. Next base: position 19,725 of record NW_027260927.1, read on the forward strand.
CATCACACTGCTACTGTAGGCTGATGTAGGTTGTTACCATCACACTGCTACTGTAGGCTGATGTAGGTTGTTACCACACTGCTACTGTAGGCTGATGTAGGTTGTTACCATCACACTGCTACTGTAGACTGATGTAGGTTGTTACCACACTGCTATTGTAGGCTGATGTAGGTTGTTACCACACTGCTACTGTAGACTGATGTAGGTTGTTACACCACACTGATACTGTAGGCTGATGTAGATTGTTACCATCACACTGCTACTGTAGGCTGATGTAGGTTGTTACCTTCACACTGATACTGTAGGCCAATGTTGGTTGTTACACCACATTTCTACTGTAGACTGATGTAGGTTGTCACTATCACACTGCTACTGTAGGCTGATGTAGGTTGTTACCATCACACTGCTACTGTAGGCTAATGTAGGTTGTTACCATGACACTGCTACTGTAGACTGATGTAGGTTGTTACCACACTGCTACTGTAGGCTGGTGTAGGTTGTTACCACCACACTACTACTGTAGGCTGATGTAGGTTGTTACCACACTGCTACTGTAGGCTGATGTAGGTTGTTACCACCATACTACTACTGTAGGCTGATGTAGGTTGTTAGCACCACACTGCTACTGTAGACTGATGTAGGTTGTTACCATCACACTGCTACTGTAGGCTGATGTAGGTTGTTACCACCACACTGCTACTGTAGACTGATGTAGGTTGTTACACCACACTGCTACTGTAGGCTGATGTAGGTTGTTACCACACTGCTACTGTAGGCTGATGTAGGTTGTTACCACACTTCTACTGTAGGCTGATGTAGGTTGTTACACCACACTGATACTGTAGGCTAATGTAGATTGTTACCATCACACTGCTACAGTAGGCTGATGTAGATTGTTACATTCACACTGCTACTGCAGGCTGATGTAGGTTGTTACCATCACACTGATACTGTAGGCTGATGTAGGTTGTTACCATCACACTGCTACTGTAGGCTGATGTAGATTGTTACCATCACACTGCTACTGTAGGCTGATGTAGATTGTTACCATCACACTGCTACTGTAGGCCGATGTTGGTTGTTACACCACATTTCTACTGTAGACTGATGTAGGTTGTTACCATCACACTGATACTGTAGGCTGATGTAGATTGTTACCATCACACTGCTACTGTAGGCTGATGTAGGTTGTTACCTTCACACTGATACTGTAGGCTGATGTAGGTTGTTACCATCACACTGATACTGTAGGCTGATGTAGGTTGTTACCATCACACTGCTACTGGAGGCCAATGTTGGTTGTTACACCACATTTCTACTGTAGACTGATGTAGGTTGTCACCATCACACTGCTACTGTAGGCTGATGTAGGTTGTTACCATCACACTGCTACTGTAGGCTGATGTAGGTTGTTACCACACTGCTACTGTAGGCTGATGTAGGTTGTTACCATCACACTGCTACTGTAGACTGATGTAGGTTGTTACCACACTGCTATTGTAGGCTGATGTAGCTTGTTACCACACTGCTACTGTAGACTGATGTAGGTTGTTACACCACACTGATACTGTAGGCTGATGTAGATTGTTACCATCACACTGCTACTGTAGGCTGATGTAGGTTGTTACCTTCACACTGATACTGTAGGCCAATGTTGGTTGTTACACCACATTTCTACTGTAGACTGATGTAGGTTGTCACTATCACACTGCTACTGTAGGCTGATGTAGGTTGTTACCATCACACTGCTACTGTAGGCTAATGTAGGTTGTTACCATGACACTGCTACTGTAGACTGATGTAGGTTGTTACCACACTGCTACTGTAGGCTGGTGTAGGTTGTTACCACCACACTACTACTGTAGGCTGATGTAGGTTGTTACCACACTGCTACTGTAGGCTGATGTAGGTTGTTACCACCATACTACTACTGTAGGCTGATGTAGGTTGTTAGCACCACACTGCTACTGTAGACTGATGTAGGTTGTTACCATCACACTGCTACTGTAGGCTGATGTAGGTTGTTACCAGCACACTGCTAATGTAGGCTGATGTATTTTGTTAGCACCACTCTGCTACTGTAGACTGATGTAGGTTGTTACCAGCACACTGTTACTGTAGACTGATGTAGGTTGTTACCACACTACTACTGTAGGCTGATGTAGGTTGTTACCACACATGCTATTGTAGGCTGATGTAGGTTGTTACCACCACACTGCTACTCTAGGCTGATGTAGGTTATTACCACACTACTACTGTAGGCTGATGTAGGTTTTTACCACACATGCTACTGTAGGCTGATGTAGGTTGTTACACCACACTGCTACTGTAGGCTGATGTAGGTTGTTACCACCACACTACTACTGTAGACTGATGTAGGTTGTTACCACCACACTACTACTGTAGGCTGATGTAGGTTGTTACACCACACTGCTACTGTAGGCTGATGTAGGTTGTTACAACACACTGATACTGTAGGCTGATGTCAGTTGTTACCACCACACTACTACTGTAGGCTGATGTAGGTTGTTACCACACTGCTACTGTAGGCTGATGTAGGTTGTTACCACACTGCTACTGTAGGCTGATGTCGGTTGTTACCACACTGCTTCTGTAGGCTGATGTAGGTTGTTACCACCACACTACTACTGTAGGCTGATGTAGGTTGTTACACCACACTGCTACTGTAGGCTGATGTAGGTTGTTACCACACTACTACTGTAGGCTGATGTAGGTTGTTACCACCACACTATTACTGTAGGCTGATGTAGGTTGTTACCACCACACTGCTACTGTAGGCTGATGTAGGTTGTTACCACACTACTACTGTAGGCTGATGTAGGTTGTTACCACACTGCTACTGTAGGCTGATGTAGGTTGTTACCACACTGCTACTGTAGGCTGATGTAGGTTGTTACACCACACTGCTACTGTAGGCTGATGTAGGTTGTTACCACCACACTACTACTGTAGGCTGATGTAGGTTGTTACCACCACACTGCTACTGTAGGCTGATGTAGGTTGTTACCACCACACTGCTACTGTAGACTGATGTAGGTTGTTACACCACACTGCTACTGTAGGCTGATGTAGGTTGTTACCACACTGCTACTGTAGGCTGATGTAGGTTGTTACCACACTGCTACTGTAGGCTGATGTAGGTTGTTACACCACACTGCTACTGTAGGCTGATGTAGGTTGTTACATTCACACTGCTACTGCAGGCTGATGTAGGTTGTTACCATCACACTGATACTGTAGGCTGATGTAGGTTGTTACCATCACACTGCTACTGTAGGCTGATGTAGATTGTTACCATCACACTGCTACTGTAGGCTGATGTAGATTGTTACCATCACACTGCTACTGTAGGCCGATGTTGGTTGTTACACCACATTTCTACTGTAGACTGATGTAGGTTGTCACCATCACACTGCTACTGTAGGCTGATGTAGGTTGTTACCATCACACTGCTACTGTAGGCTGATGTAGGTTGTTACCATCACACTGCTACTGTAGACTGATGTAGGTTGTTACCATACTGCTACTGTAGGCTGATGTAGGTTGTTACCACACTACTACTGTAGGCTGATGTATGTTGTTACCACACTGCTACTGTAGGCTGATGTAGGTTGTTACCACCACACTACTACTGTAGGCTGATGTAGGTTGTTACCACACTGCTACTGTAGGCTGATGTAGGTTGTTACCACACTGCTACTGTAGGCTGATGTAGGTTGTTACCGCCACATTTCTATTGTAAGCTGATGTAGGTTGTTACCACACTGCTACTGTAGGCTGATGTAGGTTGTTACCACACTGCTACTGTAGGCTGATGTAGGTTGTTACCACCAAACTACTACTGTAGGCTGATGTAGGTTGTTACCACCACACTGCTACTGTAGGCTGATGTAGGTTGTTACCACCACACTGCTACTGTAGGCTGATGTAGGTTGTTACCACCACACTACTACTGTAGGCTGATGTAGTTTGTTACACCACACTGCTACTGTAGGCTGATGTAGGTTGTTACCACACTGCTACTGTAGGCTGATGTAGGTTGTTACCACACTACTACTGTAGGCTGATGTAGGTTGTTACCATCACACTGCTACTGTAGGCTAATGTAGGTTGTTACACCACACTGCTACTGTAGGCTGATGTAGGTTGTTACCACACTACTACTGTCGGCTGATGTTGGTTGTTACCATCACACTGCTACTGTAGGCTAATGTAGGTTGTTACCATCACACTGCTACTGTAGGCTAATGTAGGTTGTTACCATGACACTGCTACTGTAGACTGATGTAGGTTGTTACCACACTGCTACTGTAGGCTGGTGTAGGTTGTTACCACCACACTACTACTGTAGGCTGATGTAGGTTGTTACCACACTGCTACTGTAGGCTGATGTACGTTGTTGCCACCACACTTCTACTCTAGGCTGATGTAGGTTGTTAGCACCACACTGCTACTGTAGACTAATGTAGGTTGTTACCATCACACTGCTACTGTAGGCTGATGTAGGTTGTTACCACCACACTGCTACTGTAGGCTGATGTAGGTTGTTACACCACACTGCTACTGTAGGCTGATGTAGGTTGTTACCACACTACTACTGTAGGCTGATGTAGGTTGTTACCACCACACTATTACTGTAGGCTGATGTAGGTTGTTACCACCACACTGCTACTGTAGGCTGATGTAGGTTGTTACCACACTACTACTGTAGGCTGATGTAGGTTGTTACCACACTGCTACTGTAGGCTGATGTAGGTTGTTACCACACTGCTACTGTAGGCTGATGTAGGTTGTTACACCACACTGCTACTGTAGGCTGATGTAGGTTGTTACCACCACACTACTACTGTAGGCTGATGTAGGTTGTTACCACCACACTGCTACTGTAGGCTGATGTAGGTTGTTACCACCACACTGCTACTGTAGACTGATGTAGGTTGTTACACCACACTGCTACTGTAGGCTGATGTAGGTTGTTACCACACTGCTACTGTAGGCTGATGTAGGTTGTTACCACACTGCTACTGTAGGCTGATGTAGGTTGTTACACCACACTGCTACTGTAGGCTGATGTAGGTTGTTACATTCACACTGCTACTGCAGGCTGATGTAGGTTGTTACCATCACACTGATACTGTAGGCTGATGTAGGTTGTTACCATCACACTGCTACTGTAGGCTGATGTAGATTGTTACCATCACACTGCTACTGTAGGCTGATGTAGATTGTTACCATCACACTGCTACTGTAGGCCGATGTTGGTTGTTACACCACATTTCTACTGTAGACTGATGTAGGTTGTCACCATCACACTGCTACTGTAGGCTGATGTAGGTTGTTACCATCACACTGCTACTGTAGGCTGATGTAGGTTGTTACCATCACACTGCTACTGTAGACTGATGTATGTTGTTACCACACTGCTACTGTAGGCTGATGTAGGTTGTTACCACCACACTACTACTGTAGGCTGATGTAGGTTGTTACCACACTGCTACTGTAGACTGATGTAGGTTGTTACCATACTGCTACTGTAGGCTGATGTAGGTTGTTACCACACTACTACTGTAGGCTGATGTATGTTGTTACCACACTGCTACTGTAGGCTGATGTAGGTTGTTACCACCACACTACTACTGTAGGCTGATGTAGGTTGTTACCACACTGCTACTGTAGGCTGATGTAGGTTGTTACCACACTGCTACTGTAGGCTGATGTAGGTTGTTACCGCCACATTTCTATTGTAAGCTGATGTAGGTTGTTACCACACTGCTACTGTAGGCTGATGTAGGTTGTTACCACACTGCTACTGTAGGCTGATGTAGGTTGTTACCACCAAACTACTACTGTAGGCTGATGTAGGTTGTTACCACCACACTGCTACTGTAGGCTGATGTAGGTTGTTACCACCACACTGCTACTGTAGGCTGATGTAGGTTGTTACCACCACACTACTACTGTAGGCTGATGTAGTTTGTTACACCACACTGCTACTGTAGGCTGATGTAGGTTGTTACCACACTGCTACTGTAGGCTGATGTAGGTTGTTACCACACTACTACTGTAGGCTGATGTAGGTTGTTACCATCACACTGCTACTGTAGGCTAATGTAGGTTGTTACACCACACTGCTACTGTAGGCTGATGTAGGTTGTTACCACACTACTACTGTCGGCTGATGTTGGTTGTTACCATCACACTGCTACTGTAGGCTAATGTAGGTTGTTACCATCACACTGCTACTGTAGGCTAATGTAGGTTGTTACCATGACACTGCTACTGTAGACTGATGTAGGTTGTTACCACACTGCTACTGTAGGCTGGTGTAGGTTGTTACCACCACACTACTACTGTAGGCTGATGTAGGTTGTTACCACACTGCTACTGTAGGCTGATGTACGTTGTTGCCACCACACTTCTACTCTAGGCTGATGTAGGTTGTTAGCACCACACTGCTACTGTAGACTAATGTAGGTTGTTACCATCACACTGCTACTGTAGGCTGATGTAGGTTGTTACCACCACACTGCTACTGTAGGCTGATGTAGGTTGTTACACCACACTGCTACTGTAGGCTGATGTAGGTTGTTACCACACTACTACTGTAGGCTGATGTAGGTTGTTACCACCACACTATTACTGTAGGCTGATGTAGGTTGTTACCACCACACTGCTACTGTAGGCTGATGTAGGTTGTTACCACACTACTACTGTAGGCTGATGTAGGTTGTTACCACACTGCTACTGTAGGCTGATGTAGGTTGTTACCACACTGCTACTGTAGGCTGATGTAGGTTGTTACACCACACTGCTACTGTAGGCTGATGTAGGTTGTTACCACCACACTACTACTGTAGGCTGATGTAGGTTGTTACCACCACACTGCTACTGTAGGCTGATGTAGGTTGTTACCACCACACTGCTACTGTAGACTGATGTAGGTTGTTACACCACACTGCTACTGTAGGCTGATGTAGGTTGTTACCACACTGCTACTGTAGGCTGATGTAGGTTGTTACCACACTGCTACTGTAGGCTGATGTAGGTTGTTACACCACACTGCTACTGTAGGCTGATGTAGGTTGTTACATTCACACTGCTACTGCAGGCTGATGTAGGTTGTTACCATCACACTGATACTGTAGGCTGATGTAGGTTGTTACCATCACACTGCTACTGTAGGCTGATGTAGATTGTTACCATCACACTGCTACTGTAGGCTGATGTAGATTGTTACCATCACACTGCTACTGTAGGCCGATGTTGGTTGTTACACCACATTTCTACTGTAGACTGATGTAGGTTGTCACCATCACACTGCTACTGTAGGCTGATGTAGGTTGTTACCATCACACTGCTACTGTAGGCTGATGTAGGTTGTTACCATCACACTGCTACTGTAGACTGATGTATGTTGTTACCACACTGCTACTGTAGGCTGATGTAGGTTGTTACCACCACACTACTACTGTAGGCTGATGTAGGTTGTTACCACACTGCTACTGTAGGCTGATGTAGGTTGTTACCACACTGCTACTGTAGGCTGATGTAGGTTGTTACCGCCACATTTCTACTGTAAGCCGATGTAGGTTGTTACCACACTGCTACTGTAGGCTGATGTAGGTTGTTACCACACTGCTACTGTAGGCTGATGTAGGTTGTTACCACCACACTGCTACTGTAGGCTGATGTAGGTTGTTACCACCACACTGCTACTGTAGGCTGATGTAGGTTGTTACCACCACACTACTACTGTAGGCTGATGTAGTTTGTTACACCACACTGCTACTGTAGGCTGATTCTAGGTTGTTACCACACTGCTACTGTAGGCTGATGTAGGTTGTTACCACACTACTACTGTAGGCTGATGTAGGTTGTTACCATCACACTGCTACTGTAGGCTAATGTAGGTTGTTACACCACACTGCTACTGTAGGCTGATGTAGGTTGTTACCACACTACTACTGTCGGCTGATGTTGGTTGTTACCATCACACTGCTACTGTAGGCTGGTGTAGGTTGTTACCACCACACTACTACTGTAGGCTGATGTAGGTTGTTACCACACTGCTACTGTAGGCTGATGTACGTTGTTGCCACCACACTTCTACTCTAGGCTGATGTAGGTTGTTAGCACCACACTGCTACTGTAGACTAATGTAGGTTGTTACCATCACACTGCTACTGTAGGCTGATGTAGGTTGTTACCACCACACTGCTACTGTAGGCTGATGTAGGTTGTTACACCACACTGCTACTGTAGGCTGATGTAGGTTGTTACCACACTACTACTGTAGGCTGATGTAGGTTGTTACCACCACACTATTACTGTAGGCTGATGTAGGTTGTTACCACCACACTGCTACTGTAGGCTGATGTAGGTTGTTACACCACACTGCTACTGTAGGCTGATGTAGGTTGTTACCACCACACTACTACTGTAGGCTGATGTAGGTTGTTACCACCACACTGCTACTGTAGGCTGATGTAGGTTGTTACCACCACACTGCTACTGTAGACTGATGTAGGTTGTTACACCACACTGCTACTGTAGGCTGATGTAGGTTGTTACACCACACTGCTACTGTAGGCTGATGTAGGTTGTTACATTCACACTGCTACTGCAGGCTGATGTAGGTTGTTACCATCACACTGATACTGTAGGCTGATGTAGGTTGTTACCATCACACTGCTACTGTAGGCTGATGTAGATTGTTACCATCACACTGCTACTGTAGGCTGATGTAGATTGTTACCATCACACTGCTACTGTAGGCCGATGTTGGTTGTTACACCACATTTCTACTGTAGACTGATGTAGGTTGTCACCATCACACTGCTACTGTAGGCTGATGTAGGTTGTTACCATCACACTGCTACTGTAGGCTGATGTAGGTTGTTACCATCACACTGCTACTGTAGACTGATGTATGTTGTTACCACACTGCTACTGTAGGCTGATGTAGGTTGTTACCACCACACTACTACTGTAGGCTGATGTAGGTTGTTACCACACTGCTACTGTAGGCTGATGTAGGTTGTTACCACACTGCTACTGTAGGCTGATGTAGGTTGTTACCGCCACATTTCTACTGTAAGCTGATGTAGGTTGTTACCACACTGCTACTGTAGGCTGATGTAGGTTGTTACCACACTGCTACTGTAGGCTGATGTAGGTTGTTACCACCAAACTACTACTGTAGGCTGATGTAGGTTGTTACCACCACACTGCTACTGTAGGCTGATGTAGGTTGTTACCACCACACTGCTACTGTAGGCTGATGTAGGTTGTTACCACCACACTACTACTGTAGGCTGATGTAGTTTGTTACACCACACTGCTACTGTAGGCTGATGTAGGTTGTTACCACACTGCTACTGTAGGCTGATGTAGGTTGTTACCACACTACTACTGTAGGCTGATGTAGGTTGTTACCATCACACTGCTACTGTAGGCTAATGTAGGTTGTTACACCACACTGCTACTGTAGGCTGATGTAGGTTGTTACCACACTACTACTGTCGGCTGATGTTGGTTGTTACCATCACACTGCTACTGTAGGCTAATGTAGGTTGTTACCATCACACTGCTACTGTAGGCTAATGTAGGTTGTTACCATGACACTGCTACTGTAGACTGATGTAGGTTGTTACCACACTGCTACTGTAGGCTGGTGTAGGTTGTTACCACCACACTACTACTGTAGGCTGATGTAGGTTGTTACCACACTGCTACTGTAGGCTGATGTACGTTGTTGCCACCACACTTCTACTGTAGGCTGATGTAGGTTGTTAGCACCACACTGCTACTGTAGACTAATGTAGGTTGTTACCATCACACTGCTACTGTAGGCTGATGTAGGTTGTTACCACCACACTGCTACTGTAGGCTGATGTAGGTTGTTACCACACACTGCTACTGTAGGCTGATGTAGGTTGTTACCACCACACTACTACTGTAGGCTGATGTAGGTTGTTACAACACACTGCTACTGTAGGCTGATGTAGGTTGTTACCACACTGCTACTGTAGGCTGATGTAGGTTGTTACCACACTACTACTGTAGGCTGATGTAGGTTGTTACCATCACACTGCTACTGTAGGCTAATGTAGGTTGTTACACCACACTGCTACTGTAGGCTGATGTAGGTTGTTACCACACTGCTACTGTAGGCTGATGTAGGTTGTTACCACACTACTACTGTAGGCTGATGTAGGTTGTTACCATCACACTGCTACTATAGGCTAATGTAGGTTGTTACCACACTGCTACTGTAGGCTGGTGTAGGTTGTTACCACCACACTACTACTTTAGGCTGATGTAGGTTGTTACCACACTACTACTGTAGGCTGATGTAGGTTGTTAGCACCACACTGCTACTGTAGACTGATGTAGGTTGTTACCATCACACTGCTACTGTAGGCTGATGTTGGTTGTTACCATCACACTGCTACTGTAGGCTAATGTAGGTTGTTACCATGACACTGCTACTGTAGACTGATGTAGGTTGTTACCACACTGCTACTGTAGGCTGGTGTAGGTTGTTACCACCACACTACTACTGTAGGCTGATGTAGGTTGTTACCACACTGCTACTGTAGGCTGATGTACGTTGTTGCCACCACACTTCTACTGTAGGCTGATGTAGGTTGTTAGCACCACACTGCTACTGTAGACTAATGTAGGTTGTTACCATCACACTGCTACTGTAGGCTGATGTAGGTTGTTACCACCACACTGCTACTGTAGGCTGATGTAGGTTGTTACCACCACACTGCTACTTTAGGCTGATGTAGGTTGTTACCACCACACTACTACTGTAGGCTGATGTAGGTTGTTACACCACACTGCTACTGTAGGCTGATGTAGGTTGTTACCACCACACTACTACTGTAGGCTGATGTAGGTTGTTAGTACCACACTGCTACTGTAGACTGATGTAGGTTGTTACCATCACACTGCTACTGTAGGCTGATGTTGGTTGTTACCATCACACTGCTACTGTAGGCTAATGTAGGTTGTTACCATGACACTGCTACTGTAGACTGATGTAGGTTGTTACCACACTGCTACTGTAGGCTGGTGTAGGTTGTTACCACCACACTACTACTGTAGGCTGATGTAGGTTGTTACCACACTGCTACTGTAGGCTGATGTACGTTGTTGCCACCACACTTCTACTGTAGGCTGATGTAGGTTGTTAGCACCACACTGCTACTGTAGACTAATGTAGGTTGTTACCATCACACTGCTACTGTAGGCTGATGTAGGTTGTTACCACCACACTGCTACTTTAGGCTGATGTAGGTTGTTACCACCACACTACTACTGTAGGCTGATGTAGGTTGTTACACCACACTGCTACTGTAGGCTGATGTAGGTTGTTACCACCACACTATTACTGTAGGCTAAAGTAGGTTTTTAGCACCACACTGCTACTGTAGACTGATGTAGGTTGTTACCATCACACTGCTACTGTAGGCTGATGTAGGTTGTTACCAGCACACAGCTACTGTAGGCTGATATAGGTTGTTACCACACTGCTACAGTAGGCTGATGTAGGTTGTTACCGCCACACTGCTACTGTAGGCTGATGTAGGTTGTTACCACCACACTACTACTGTAGGCTGATGTAGGTTGTTACACCACACTGCTACTGTAGGCTGATGTAGGTTGTTACCACACTGCTACTGTAGGCTGATGTAGGTTGTTACCACACTACTACTGTAGGCTGATGTAGGTTGTTACCATCACACTGCTACTGTAGGCTAATGTAGGTTGTTACACCACACTGCTACTGTAGGCTGATGTAGGTTGTTACCACACTGCTACTGTAGGCTGATGTAGGTTGTTACCACACTACTACTGTAGGCTGATGTAGGTTGTTACCATCACACTGCTACTGTAGGCTAATGTAGGTTGTTACCACACTGCTACTGTAGGCTGGTGTAGGTTGTTACCACCACACTACTACTGTAGGCTGATGTAGGTTGTTACCACACTGCTACTGTAGGCTGATGTAGGTTGTTACCACCACACTACTACTGTAGGCTGATGTAGGTTGTTAGCACCACACTGCTACTGTAGACTGATGTAGGTTGTTACCATCACACTGCTACTGTAGGCTGATGTAGGTTGTTACCAGCACACTGCTACTGTAGGCTGATATAGGTTGTTACCACACTGCTACTGTAGGCTGATGTATTTTGTTAGCACCACTCTGCTACTGTAGGCTGATGTAGGTTGTTACCACCACACTGTTACTGTGGACTGATGTAGGTTGTTACCACACTACTAATGTAGGCTGATGTAGGTTGTTACACCACACTGATACTGTAGGCTGATGTAGGTTGTTACCACCACACTACTACTGTAGGCTGATGTAGATGGTACCACACTGCTACTGTAGGCTGATGTAGGTTGTTACCACACTGCTACTGTAGGCTGATGTAGGTTGTTACCACACTGCTACTGTAGGCTGATGTTGGTTGTTACCACACTGCTACTGTAGGCTGATGTAGGTTGTTACCACCACACTACTACTGTAGGCTGATGTAGGTTGTTACACCACAAGGCTACTGTAGGCTGATGTAGGTTGTTACCACACTACTACTGTAGGCTGATGTAGGTTGTTAGCACCACACTGCTGCTGTAGACTGATGTAGGTTGTTACACCACACTGCTACTGTAGGCTGATGTAGGTTGTTACCACACTGCTACTGTAGGCTGATGTAGGTTGTTACCACACTGCTAATGTAGGCTGATGTAGGTTGTTACACCACACTGATACTGTAGGCTGATGTAGGTTGTTACCACCACACTACTACTGTAGGCTGATGTAGGTTGTTACCACACTGCTACTGTAGGCTGATGTAGGTTGTTACCACACTACTAATGTAGGCTGATGTAGGTTGTTACCACACTGCTACTGTAGGCTGATGTAGGTTGTTACCACCACACTACTACTGTAGGCTGATGTAGGTTGTTAGCACCACACTGCTACTGTAGACTGATGTAGGTTGTTACCATCACACTGCTACTGTAGGCTGATGTAGGTTGTTACCAGCACACTGCTACTGTAGGCTGATATAGGTTGTTACCACACTGCTACTGTAGGCTGATGTATTTTGTTAGCACCACTCTGCTACTGTAGGCTGATGTAGGTTGTTACCACCACACTGTTACTGTGGACTGATGTAGGTTGTTACCACACTACTAATGTAGGCTGATGTAGGTTGTTACACCACACTGATACTGTAGGCTGATGTAGGTTGTTACCACCACACTACTACTGTAGGCTGATGTAGATGGTACCACACTGCTACTGTAGGCTGATGTAGGTTGTTACCACACTGCTACTGTAGGCTGATGTAGGTTGTTACCACACTGCTACTGTAGGCTGATGTTGGTTGTTACCACACTGCTACTGTAGGCTGATGTAGGTTGTTACCACCACACTACTACTGTAGGCTGATGTAGGTTGTTACACCACAAGGCTACTGTAGGCTGATGTAGGTTGTTACCACACTACTACTGTAGGCTGATGTAGGTTGTTAGCACCACACTGCTGCTGTAGACTGATGTAGGTTGTTACACCACACTGCTACTGTAGGCTGATGTAGGTTGTTACCACACTGCTACTGTAGGCTGATGTAGGTTGTTACCACACTGCTAATGTAGGCTGATGTAGGTTGTTACACCACACTGATACTGTAGGCTGATGTAGGTTGTTACCACCACACTACTACTGTAGGCTGATGTAGGTTGTTACCACACTGCTACTGTAGGCTGATGTAGGTTGTTACCACACTGCTACTGTGGGCTGATGTAGGTTGTTACCACACTGCTACTGTAGGCTGATGTTGGTTGTTACCACACTGCTACTGTAGGCTGATGTAGGTTGTTACCACCACACTACTACTGTAGGCTGATGTAGGTTGTTACACCACACTGCTACTGTAGGCTGATGTAGGTTGTTACACCACACTGCTACTGTAGGCTGATGTAGGTTGTTACCACACTGCTACTGTAGGCTGATGTAGGTTGTTACCACACTACTAATGTAGGCTGATGTAGGTTATTACCATCACACTGCTACTGTAGGTTAATGTAGGTTGTTACACCACACTGCTACTGTAGGCTGATGTAGGTTGTTACCACACTGCTACTGTAGGCTGATGTAGGTCGTTACCACACTACTACTGTAGGCTGATGTAGGTTGTTACCATCACACTACTACTGTAGGCTAATGTAGGTTGTTACCATGACACTGCTACTGTAGACTGATATAGGTTGTTACCACACTGCTACTGTAGGCTGGTGTAGGTTGTTACCACCACACTACTACTGTAGGCTGATGTAGTTTGTTACCACACTGCTACTGTAGGCTGATGTAGGTTGTTACCACCACACTACTACTGTAGGCTGATGTAGGTTGTTACACCACACTGCTACTGTAGGCTGATGTAGGTTGTTACCACACTGCTACTGTAGGCTGATGTAGGTTGTTACCACACTACTACTGTAGGCTGATGTAGGTTGTTACCATCACACTGCTACTGTAGGCTAATGTAGGTTGTTACACCACACTGCTACTGTAGGCTGATGTAGGTTGTTACCACACTACTACTGTCGGCTGATGTTGGTTGTTACCATCACACTGCTACTGTAGGCTAATGTAGGTTGTTACCATCACACTGCTACTGTAGGCTACTGTAGGTTGTTACCATGACACTGCTACTGTAGACTGATGTAGGTTGTTACCACACTGCTACTGTAGGCTGGTGTAGGTTGTTACCACCACACTACTACTGTAGGCTGATGTAGGTTGTTACCACACTGCTACTGTAGGCTGATGTACGTTGTTGCCACCACACTTCTACTGTAGGCTGATGTAGGTTGTTAGCACCACACTGCTACTGTAGACTAATGTAGGTTGTTACCATCACACTGCTACTGTAGGCTGATGTAGGTTGTTACCACCACACTGCTACTGTAGGCTGATGTAGGTTGTTACCACACACTGCTACTGTAGGCTGATGTAGGTTGTTACCACCACACTACTACTGTAGGCTGATGTAGGTTGTTACAACACACTGCTACTGTAGGCTGATGTAGGTTGTTACCACACTGCTACTGTAGGCTGATGTAGGTTGTTACCACACTACTACTGTAGGCTGATGTAGGTTGTTACCATCACACTGCTACTGTAGGCTAATGTAGGTTGTTACACCACACTGCTACTGTAGGCTGATGTAGGTTGTTACCACACTGCTACTGTAGGCTGATGTAGGTTGTTACCACACTACTACTGTAGGCTGATGTAGGTTGTTACCATCACACTGCTACTATAGGCTAATGTAGGTTGTTACCACACTGCTACTGTAGGCTGGTGTAGGTTGTTACCACCACACTACTACTGTAGGCTGATGTAGGTTGTTACCACACTACTACTGTAGGCTGATGTAGGTTGTTAGCACCACACTGCTACTGTAGACTGATGTAGGTTGTTACCATCACACTGCTACTGTAGGCTGATGTTGGTTGTTACCATCACACTGCTACTGTAGGCTAATGTAGGTTGTTACCATGACACTGCTACTGTAGACTGATGTAGGTTGTTACCACACTGCTACTGTAGGCTGGTGTAGGTTGTTACCACCACACTACTACTGTAGGCTGATGTAGGTTGTTACCACACTGCTACTGTAGGCTGATGTACGTTGTTGCCACCACACTTCTACTGTAGGCTGATGTAGGTTGTTAGCACCACACTGCTACTGTAGACTAATGTAGGTTGTTACCATCACACTGCTACTGTAGGCTGATGTAGGTTGTTACCACCACACTGCTACTGTAGGCTGATGTAGGTTGTTACCACCACACTGCTACTTTAGGCTGATGTAGGTTGTTACCACCACACTACTACTGTAGGCTGATGTAGGTTGTTACACCACACTGCTACTGTAGGCTGATGTAGGTTGTTACCACCACACTACTACTGTAGGCTGATGTAGGTTGTTAGTACCACACTGCTACTGTAGACTGATGTAGGTTGTTACCATCACACTGCTACTGTAGGCTGATGTTGGTTGTTACCATCACACTGCTACTGTAGGCTAATGTAGGTTGTTACCATGACACTGCTACTGTAGACTGATGTAGGTTGTTACCACACTGCTACTGTAGGCTGGTGTAGGTTGTTACCACCACACTACTACTGTAGGCTGATGTAGGTTGTTACCACACTGCTACTGTAGGCTGATGTACGTTGTTGCCACCACACTTCTACTGTAGGCTGATGTAGGTTGTTAGCACCACACTGCTACTGTAGACTAATGTAGGTTGTTACCATCACACTGCTACTGTAGGCTGATGTAGGTTGTTACCACCACACTGCTACTGTAGGCTGATGTAGGTTGTTACCACCACACTGCTACTTTAGGCTGATGTAGGTTGTTACCACCACACTACTACTGTAGGCTGATGTAGGTTGTTACACCACACTGCTACTGTAGGCTGATGTAGGTTGTTACCACCACACTACTACTGTAGGCTAAAGTAGGTTTTTAGCACCACACTGCTACTGTAGACTGATGTAGGTTGTTACCATCACACTGCTACTGTAGGCTGATGTAGGTTGTTACCAGCACACAGCTACTGTAGGCTGATATAGGTTGTTACCACACTGCTACAGTAGGCTGATGTAGGCTGTTACCGCCACACTGCTACTGTAGGCTGATGTAGGTTGTTACCACCACACTACTACTGTAGGCTGATGTAGGTTGTTACACCACACTGCTACTGTAGGCTGATGTAGGTTGTTACCACACTGCTACTGTAGGCTGATGTAGGTTGTTACCACACTACTACTGTAGGCTGATGTAGGTTGTTACCATCACACTGCTACTGTAGGCTAATGTAGGTTGTTACACCACACTGCTACTGTAGGCTGATGTAGGTTGTTACCACACTGCTACTGTAGGCTGATGTAGGTTGTTACCACACTACTACTGTAGGCTGATGTAGGTTGTTACCATCACACTGCTACTGTAGGCTAATGTAGGTTGTTACCACACTGCTACTGTAGGCTGGTGTAGGTTGTTACCACCACACTACTACTGTAGGCTGATGTAGGTTGTTACCACACTGCTACTGTAGGCTGATGTAGGTTGTTACCACCACACTACTACTGTAGGCTGATGTAGGTTGTTAGCACCACACTGCTACTGTAGACTGATGTAGGTTGTTACCATCACACTGCTACTGTAGGCTGATGTAGGTTGTTACCAGCACACTGCTACTGTAGGCTGATATAGGTTGTTACCACACTGCTACTGTAGGCTGATGTATTTTGTTAGCACCACTCTGCTACTGTAGGCTGATGTAGGTTGTTACCACCACACTGTTACTGTGGACTGATGTAGGTTGTTACCACACTACTAATGTAGGCTGATGTAGGTTGTTACACCACACTGATACTGTAGGCTGATGTAGGTTGTTACCACCACACTACTACTGTAGGCTGATGTAGATGGTACCACACTGCTACTGTAGGCTGATGTAGGTTGTTACCACACTGCTACTGTAGGCTGATGTAGGTTGTTACCACACTGCTACTGTAGGCTGATGTTGGTTGTTACCACACTGCTACTGTAGGCTGATGTAGGTTGTTACCACCACACTACTACTGTAGGCTGATGTAGGTTGTTACACCACAAGGCTACTGTAGGCTGATGTAGGTTGTTACCACACTACTACTGTAGGCTGATGTAGGTTGTTAGCACCACACTGCTGCTGTAGACTGATGTAGGTTGTTACACCACACTGCTACTGTAGGCTGATGTAGGTTGTTACCACACTGCTACTGTAGGCTGATGTAGGTTGTTACCACACTGCTAATGTAGGCTGATGTAGGTTGTTACACCACACTGATACTGTAGGCTGATGTAGGTTGTTACCACCACACTACTACTGTAGGCTGATGTAGGTTGTTACCACACTGCTACTGTAGGCTGATGTAGGTTGTTACCACACTGCTACTGTGGGCTGATGTAGGTTGTTACCACACTGCTACTGTAGGCTGATGTTGGTTGTTACCACACTGCTACTGTAGGCTGATGTAGGTTGTTACCACCACACTACTACTGTAGGCTGATGTAGGTTGTTACACCACACTGCTACTGTAGGCTGATGTAGGTTGTTACACCACACTGCTACTGTAGGCTGATGTAGGTTGTTACCACACTGCTACTGTAGGCTGATGTAGGTTGTTACCACACTACTAATGTAGGCTGATGTAGGTTATTACCATCACACTGCTACTGTAGGTTAATGTAGGTTGTTACACCACACTGCTACTGTAGGCTGATGTAGGTTGTTACCACACTGCTACTGTAGGCTGATGTAGGTCGTTACCACACTACTACTGTAGGCTGATGTAGGTTGTTACCATCACACTACTACTGTAGGCTAATGTAGGTTGTTACCATGACACTGCTACTGTAGACTGATATAGGTTGTTACCACACTGCTACTGTAGGCTGGTGTAGGTTGTTACCACCACACTACTACTGTAGGCTGATGTAGTTTGTTACCACACTGCTACTGTAGGCTGATGTAGGTTGTTACCACCACACTACTACTGTAGGCTGATGTAGGTTGTTAGCACCACACTGCTACTGTAGACTGATGTAGGTTGTTACCATCACACTGCTACTATAGGCTGATGTAGGTTGTTACCACACTGCTACTGTAGGCTGATGTAGGTTGTTACCACACTGCTAATGTAGGCTGATGTAGGTTGTTACACCACACTGATACTGTAGGCTGATGTAGGTTGTTACCACCACACTACTACTGTAGGCTGATGTAGGTTGTTACCACACTGCTACTGTAGGCTGATGTAGGTTGTTACCACACTGCTACTGTGGGCTGATGTAGGTTGTTACCACACTGCTACTGTAGGCTGATGTTGGTTGTTACCACACTGCTACTGTAGGCTGATGTAGGTTGTTACCACCACACTACTACTGTAGGCTGATGTAGGTTGTTACACCACACTGCTACTGTAGGCTGATGTAGGTTGTTACACCACACTGCTACTGTAGGCTGATGTAGGTTGTTACCACACTGCTACTGTAGGCTGATGTAGGTTGTAACACACTACTAATGTAGGCTGATGTAGGTTATTACCATCACACTGCTACTGTAGGCTAATGTAGGTTGTTACACCACACTGCTACTGTAGGCTGATGTAGGTTGTTACCACACTGCTACTGTAGGCTGATGTAGGTCGTTACCACACTACTACTGTAGGCTGATGTAGGTTGTTACCATCACACTGCTACTGTAGGCTAATGTAGGTTGTTACCATGACACTGCTACTGTAGACTGATATAGGTTGTTACCACACTGCTACTGTAGGCTGGTGTAGGTTGTTACCACCACACTACTACTGTAGGCTGATGTAGTTTGTTACCACACTGCTACTGTAGGCTGATGTAGGTTGTTACCACCACACTACTACTGTAGGCTGATGTAGGTTGTTAGCACCACACTGCTACTGTAGACTGATGTAGGTTGTTACCATCACACTGCTACTGTAGGCTGATGTAGGTTGTTACCAGCACACTGCTACTGTAGGCTGATATAGGTTGTTACCACACTGCTACTGTAGGCTAATGTATTTTGTTAGCACCACTCTGCTACTGTAGGCTGATGTAGGTTGTTACCACCACACTGTTACTGTGGACTGATATAGGTTGTTACCACACTACTACTGTAGGCTGATGTAGGTTGTTACCACACATGCTACTGTAGGCTGATGTAGGTTGTTACCACCACACTGCTACTGTAGGCTGATGTAGGTTATTACCACACTACTACTGTAGGCTGATGTAGGTTGTTACCACACTACTACTGTAGGCTGATGTAGGTTGTTAGCACCACACTGCTACTGTAGACTGATGTAGGTTGTTACCATCACACTGCTACTGTAGGCTAATGTAGGTTGTTACCATGACACTGCTACTGTAGACTGATGTAGGTTGTTACCACACTGCTACTGTAGGCTGGTGTAGGTTGTTACCACCACACTACTACTGTAGGCTGATGTAGGTTGTTACCACACTGCTACTGTGGGCTGATGTAGGTTGTTACCACACTGCTACTGTAGGCTGATGTTGGTTGTTACCACACTGCTACTGTAGGCTGATGTAGGTTGTTACCACCACACTACTACTGTAGGCTGATGTAGGTTGTTACACCACACTGCTACTGTAGGCTGATGTAGGTTGTTACACCACACTGCTACTGTAGGCTGATGTAGGTTGTTACCACACTGCTACTGTAGGCTGATGTAGGTTGTTACCACACTACTAATGTAGGCTGATGTAGGTTATTACCATCACACTGCTACTGTAGGCTAATGTAGGTTGTTACACCACACTGCTACTGTAGGCTGATGTAGGTTGTTACCACACTGCTACTGTAGGCTGATGTAGGTCGTTACCACACTACTACTGTAGGCTGATGTAGGTTATTACCATCACACTGCTACTGTAGGTTAATGTAGGTTGTTACACCACACTGCTACTGTAGGCTGATGTAGGTTGTTACCACACTGCTACTGTAGGCTGATGTAGGTCGTTACCACACTACTACTGTAGGCTGATGTAGGTTGTTACCATCACACTACTACTGTAGGCTAATGTAGGTTGTTACCATGACACTGCTACTGTAGACTGATATAGGTTGTTACCACACTGCTACTGTAGTCTGGTGTAGGTTGTTACCACCACACTACTACTGTAGGCTGATGTAGTTTGTTACCACACTGCTACTGTAGGCTGATGTAGGTTGTTACCACCACACTACTACTGTAGGCTGATGTAGGTTGTTAGCACCACACTGCTACTGTAGACTGATGTAGGTTGTTACCATCACACTGATACTATAGGCTGATGTAGGTTGTTACCACACTGCTACTGTAGGCTGATGTAGGTTGTTACCACACTGCTAATGTAGGCTGATGTAGGTTGTTACACCACACTGATACTGTAGGCTGATGTAGGTTGTTACCACCACACTACTACTGTAGGCTGATGTAGGTTGTTACCACACTGCTACTGTAGGCTGATGTAGGTTGTTACCACACTGCTACTGTGGGCTGATGTAGGTTGTTACCACACTGCTACTGTAG
Organism: Oncorhynchus clarkii lewisi; assembly: GCF_045791955.1. Classification (NCBI taxonomy): domain Eukaryota; kingdom Metazoa; phylum Chordata; class Actinopteri; order Salmoniformes; family Salmonidae; genus Oncorhynchus; species Oncorhynchus clarkii. The sequence continues at coordinate 40,948 of NW_027260927.1, forward strand.
GCTGATGTTGGTTGTTACCACACTGCTACTGTAGGCTGATGTAGGTTGTTACCACCACACTACTACTGTAGGCTGATGTAGGTTGTTACACCACACTGCTACTGTAGGCTGATGTAGGTTGTTACACCACACTGCTACTGTAGGCTGATGTAGGTTGTTACCACACTGCTACTGTAGGCTGATGTAGGTTGTAACACACTACTAATGTAGGCTGATGTAGGTTATTACCATCACACTGCTACTGTAGGCTAATGTAGGTTGTTACACCACACTGCTACTGTAGGCTGATGTAGGTTGTTACCACACTGCTACTGTAGGCTGATGTAGGTCGTTACCACACTACTACTGTAGGCTGATGTAGGTTGTTACCATCACACTGCTACTGTAGGCTAATGTAGGTTGTTACCATGACACTGCTACTGTAGACTGATATAGGTTGTTACCACACTGCTACTGTAGGCTGGTGTAGGTTGTTACCACCACACTGCTACTGTAGGCTGATGTAGTTTGTTACCACACTGCTACTGTAGGCTGATGTAGGTTGTTACCACACTACTACTGTAGGCTGATGTAGGTTGTTACCATCACACTGCTACTATAGGCTAATGTAGGTTGTTACCACACTGCTACTGTAGGCTGGTGTAGGTTGTTACCACCACACTACTACTGTAGGCTGATGTAGGTTGTTACCACACTACTACTGTAGGCTGATGTAGGTTGTTAGCACCACACTGCTACTGTAGACTGATGTAGGTTGTTACCATCACACTGCTACTGTAGGCTGATGTTGGTTGTTACCATCACACTGCTACTGTAGGCTAATGTAGGTTGTTACCATGACACTGCTACTGTAGACTGATGTAGGTTGTTACCACACTGCTACTGTAGGCTGGTGTAGGTTGTTACCACCACACTACTACTGTAGGCTGATGTAGGTTGTTACCACACTGCTACTGTAGGCTGATGTACGTTGTTGCCACCACACTTCTACTGTAGGCTGATGTAGGTTGTTAGCACCACACTGCTACTGTAGACTAATGTAGGTTGTTACCATCACACTGCTACTGTAGGCTGATGTAGGTTGTTACCACCACACTGCTACTGTAGGCTGATGTAGGTTGTTACCACCACACTGCTACTTTAGGCTGATGTAGGTTGTTACCACCACACTACTACTGTAGGCTGATGTAGGTTGTTACACCACACTGCTACTGTAGGCTGATGTAGGTTGTTACCACCACACTACTACTGTAGGCTGATGTAGGTTGTTAGTACCACACTGCTACTGTAGACTGATGTAGGTTGTTACCATCACACTGCTACTGTAGGCTGATGTTGGTTGTTACCATCACACTGCTACTGTAGGCTAATGTAGGTTGTTACCATGACACTGCTACTGTAGACTGATGTAGGTTGTTACCACACTGCTACTGTAGGCTGGTGTAGGTTGTTACCACCACACTACTACTGTAGGCTGATGTAGGTTGTTACCACACTGCTACTGTAGGCTGATGTACGTTGTTGCCACCACACTTCTACTGTAGGCTGATGTAGGTTGTTAGCACCACACTGCTACTGTAGACTAATGTAGGTTGTTACCATCACACTGCTACTGTAGGCTGATTTAGGTTGTTACCACCACACTGCTACTGTAGGCTGATGTAGGTTGTTACCACCACACTGCTACTTTAGGCTGATGTAGGTTGTTACCACCACACTACTACTGTAGGCTGATGTAGGTTGTTACACCACACTGCTACTGTAGGCTGATGTAGGTTGTTACCACCACACTACTACTGTAGGCTAAAGTAGGTTTTTAGCACCACACTGCTACTGTAGACTGATGTAGGTTGTTACCATCACACTGCTACTGTAGGCTGATGTAGGTTGTTACCAGCACACAGCTACTGTAGGCTGATATAGGTTGTTACCACACTGCTACAGTAGGCTGATGTAGGCTGTTACCGCCACACTGCTACTGTAGGCTGATGTAGGTTGTTACCACCACACTACTACTGTAGGCTGATGTAGGTTGTTACACCACACTGCTACTGTAGGCTGATGTAGGTTGTTACCACACTGCTACTGTAGGCTGATGTAGGTTGTTACCACACTACTACTGTAGGCTGATGTAGGTTGTTACCATCACACTGCTACTGTAGGTTAATGTAGGTTGTTACACCACACTGCTACTGTAGGCTGATGTAGGTTGTTACCACACTGCTACTGTAGGCTGATGTAGGTTGTTACCACACTACTACTGTAGGCTGATGTAGGTTGTTACCATCACACTGCTACTGTAGGCTAATGTAGGTTGTTACCACACTGCTACTGTAGGCTGGTGTAGGTTGTTACCACCACACTACTACTGTAGGCTGATGTAGGTTGTTACCACACTGCTACTGTAGGCTGATGTAGGTTGTTACCACCACACTACTACTGTAGGCTGATGTAGGTTGTTAGCACCACACTGCTACTGTAGACTGATGTAGGTTGTTACCATCACACTGCTACTGTAGGCTGATGTAGGTTGTTACCAGCACACTGCTACTGTAGGCTGATATAGGTTGTTACCACACTGCTACTGTAGGCTGATGTATTTTGTTAGCACCACTCTGCTACTGTAGGCTGATGTAGGTTGTTACCACCACACTGTTACTGTGGACTGATGTAGGTTGTTACCACACTACTAATGTAGGCTGATGTAGGTTGTTACACCACACTGATACTGTAGGCTGATGTAGGTTGTTACCACCACACTACTACTGTAGGCTGATGTAGATGGTACCACACTGCTACTGTAGGCTGATGTAGGTTGTTACCACACTGCTACTGTAGGCTGATGTAGGTTGTTACCACACTGCTACTGTAGGCTGATGTTGGTTGTTACCACACTGCTACTGTAGGCTGATGTAGGTTGTTACCACCACACTACTACTGTAGGCTGATGTAGGTTGTTACACCACAAGGCTACTGTAGGCTGATGTAGGTTGTTACCACACTACTACTGTAGGCTGATGTAGGTTGTTAGCACCACACTGCTGCTGTAGACTGATGTAGGTTGTTACACCACACTGCTACTGTAGGCTGATGTAGGTTGTTACCACACTGCTACTGTAGGCTGATGTAGGTTGTTACCACACTGCTAATGTAGGCTGATGTAGGTTGTTACACCACACTGATACTGTAGGCTGATGTAGGTTGTTACCACCACACTACTACTGTAGGCTGATGTAGGTTGTTACCACACTGCTACTGTAGGCTGATGTAGGTTGTTACCACACTGCTACTGTGGGCTGATGTAGGTTGTTACCACACTGCTACTGTAGGCTGATGTTGGTTGTTACCACACTGCTACTGTAGGCTGATGTAGGTTGTTACCACCACACTACTACTGTAGGCTGATGTAGGTTGTTACACCACACTGCTACTGTAGGCTGATGTAGGTTGTTACACCACACTGCTACTGTAGGCTGATGTAGGTTGTTACCACACTGCTACTGTAGGCTGATGTAGGTTGTTACCACACTACTAATGTAGGCTGATGTAGGTTATTACCATCACACTGCTACTGTAGGTTAATGTAGGTTGTTACACCACACTGCTACTGTAGGCTGATGTAGGTTGTTACCACACTGCTACTGTAGGCTGATGTAGGTCGTTACCACACTACTACTGTAGGCTGATGTAGGTTGTTACCATCACACTACTACTGTAGGCTAATGTAGGTTGTTACCATGACACTGCTACTGTAGACTGATATAGGTTGTTACCACACTGCTACTGTAGGCTGGTGTAGGTTGTTACCACCACACTACTACTGTAGGCTGATGTAGTTTGTTACCACACTGCTACTGTAGGCTGATGTAGGTTGTTACCACCACACTACTACTGTAGGCTGATGTAGGTTGTTAGCACCACACTGCTACTGTAGACTGATGTAGGTTGTTACCATCACACTGCTACTATAGGCTGATGTAGGTTGTTACCACACTGCTACTGTAGGCTGATGTAGGTTGTTACCACACTGCTAATGTAGGCTGATGTAGGTTGTTACACCACACTGATACTGTAGGCTGATGTAGGTTGTTACCACCACACTACTACTGTAGGCTGATGTAGGTTGTTACCACACTGCTACTGTAGGCTGATGTAGGTTGTTACCACACTGCTACTGTGGGCTGATGTAGGTTGTTACCACACTGCTACTGTAGGCTGATGTTGGTTGTTACCACACTGCTACTGTAGGCTGATGTAGGTTGTTACCACCACACTACTACTGTAGGCTGATGTAGGTTGTTACACCACACTGCTACTGTAGGCTGATGTAGGTTGTTACACCACACTGCTACTGTAGGCTGATGTAGGTTGTTACCACACTGCTACTGTAGGCTGATGTAGGTTGTAACACACTACTAATGTAGGCTGATGTAGGTTATTACCATCACACTGCTACTGTAGGCTAATGTAGGTTGTTACACCACACTGCTACTGTAGGCTGATGTAGGTTGTTACCACACTGCTACTGTAGGCTGATGTAGGTCGTTACCACACTACTACTGTAGGCTGATGTAGGTTGTTACCATCACACTGCTACTGTAGGCTAATGTAGGTTGTTACCATGACACTGCTACTGTAGACTGATATAGGTTGTTACCACACTGCTACTGTAGGCTGGTGTAGGTTGTTACCACCACACTACTACTGTAGGCTGATGTAGTTTGTTACCACACTGCTACTGTAGGCTGATGTAGGTTGTTACCACCACACTACTACTGTAGGCTGATGTAGGTTGTTAGCACCACACTGCTACTGTAGACTGATGTAGGTTGTTACCATCACACTGCTACTGTAGGCTGATGTAGGTTGTTACCAGCACACTGCTACTGTAGGCTGATATAGGTTGTTACCACACTGCTACTGTAGGCTAATGTATTTTGTTAGCACCACTCTGCTACTGTAGGCTGATGTAGGTTGTTACCACCACACTGTTACTGTGGACTGATATAGGTTGTTACCACACTACTACTGTAGGCTGATGTAGGTTGTTACCACACATGCTACTGTAGGCTGATGTAGGTTGTTACCACCACACTGCTACTGTAGGCTGATGTAGGTTATTACCACACTACTACTGTAGGCTGATGTAGGTTGTTACCACACTACTACTGTAGGCTGATGTAGGTTGTTAGCACCACACTGCTACTGTAGACTGATGTAGGTTGTTACCATCACACTGCTACTGTAGGCTAATGTAGGTTGTTACCATGACACTGCTACTGTAGACTGATGTAGGTTGTTACCACACTGCTACTGTAGGCTGGTGTAGGTTGTTACCACCACACTACTACTGTAGGCTGATGTAGGTTGTTACCACACTGCTACTGTGGGCTGATGTAGGTTGTTACCACACTGCTACTGTAGGCTGATGTTGGTTGTTACCACACTGCTACTGTAGGCTGATGTAGGTTGTTACCACCACACTACTACTGTAGGCTGATGTAGGTTGTTACACCACACTGCTACTGTAGGCTGATGTAGGTTGTTACACCACACTGCTACTGTAGGCTGATGTAGGTTGTTACCACACTGCTACTGTAGGCTGATGTAGGTTGTTACCACACTACTAATGTAGGCTGATGTAGGTTATTACCATCACACTGCTACTGTAGGCTAATGTAGGTTGTTACACCACACTGCTACTGTAGGCTGATGTAGGTTGTTACCACACTGCTACTGTAGGCTGATGTAGGTCGTTACCACACTACTACTGTAGGCTGATGTAGGTTATTACCATCACACTGCTACTGTAGGTTAATGTAGGTTGTTACACCACACTGCTACTGTAGGCTGATGTAGGTTGTTACCACACTGCTACTGTAGGCTGATGTAGGTCGTTACCACACTACTACTGTAGGCTGATGTAGGTTGTTACCATCACACTACTACTGTAGGCTAATGTAGGTTGTTACCATGACACTGCTACTGTAGACTGATATAGGTTGTTACCACACTGCTACTGTAGTCTGGTGTAGGTTGTTACCACCACACTACTACTGTAGGCTGATGTAGTTTGTTACCACACTGCTACTGTAGGCTGATGTAGGTTGTTACCACCACACTACTACTGTAGGCTGATGTAGGTTGTTAGCACCACACTGCTACTGTAGACTGATGTAGGTTGTTACCATCACACTGATACTATAGGCTGATGTAGGTTGTTACCACACTGCTACTGTAGGCTGATGTAGGTTGTTACCACACTGCTAATGTAGGCTGATGTAGGTTGTTACACCACACTGATACTGTAGGCTGATGTAGGTTGTTACCACCACACTACTACTGTAGGCTGATGTAGGTTGTTACCACACTGCTACTGTAGGCTGATGTAGGTTGTTACCACACTGCTACTGTGGGCTGATGTAGGTTGTTACCACACTGCTACTGTAGGCTGATGTTGGTTGTTACCACACTGCTACTGTAGGCTGATGTAGGTTGTTACCACCACACTACTACTGTAGGCTGATGTAGGTTGTTACACCACACTGCTACTGTAGGCTGATGTAGGTTGTTACACCACACTGCTACTGTAGGCTGATGTAGGTTGTTACCACACTGCTACTGTAGGCTGATGTAGGTTGTAACACACTACTAATGTAGGCTGATGTAGGTTATTACCATCACACTGCTACTGTAGGCTAATGTAGGTTGTTACACCACACTGCTACTGTAGGCTGATGTAGGTTGTTACCACACTGCTACTGTAGGCTGATGTAGGTCGTTACCACACTACTACTGTAGGCTGATGTAGGTTGTTACCATCACACTGCTACTGTAGGCTAATGTAGGTTGTTACCATGACACTGCTACTGTAGACTGATATAGGTTGTTACCACACTGCTACTGTAGGCTGGTGTAGGTTGTTACCACCACACTACTACTGTAGGCTGATGTAGTTTGTTACCACACTGCTACTGTAGGCTGATGTAGGTTGTTACCACCACACTACTACTGTAGGCTGATGTAGGTTGTTAGCACCACACTGCTACTGTAGACTGATGTAGGTTGTTACCATCACACTGCTACTGTAGGCTGATGTAGGTTGTTACCAGCACACTGCTACTGTAGGCTGATATAGGTTGTTACCACACTGCTACTGTAGGCTAATGTATTTTGTTAGCACCACTCTGCTACTGTAGGCTGATGTAGGTTGTTACCACCACACTGTTACTGTGGACTGATATAGGTTGTTACCACACTACTACTGTAGGCTGATGTAGGTTGTTACCACCACACTGCTACTGTAGGCTGATGTAGGTTATTACCACACTACTACTGTAGGCTGGTGTAGGTTGTTACCACACTACTACTGTAGGCTGATGTAGGTTGTTAGCACCACACTGCTACTGTAGACTGATGTAGGTTGTTACCATCACACTGCTACTGTAGGCTAATGTAGGTTGTTACCATGACACTGCTACTGTAGACTGATGTAGGTTGTTACCACACTGCTACTGTAGGCTGGTGTAGGTTGTTACCACCACACTACTACTGTAGGCTGATGTAGGTTGTTACCACACTGCTACTGTGGGCTGATGTAGGTTGTTACCACACTGCTACTGTAGGCTGATGTTGGTTGTTACCACACTGCTACTGTAGGCTGATTTAGGTTGTTACCACACTACTACTGTAGGCTGATGTAGGTTATTACCATCACACTGCTACTGTAGGTTAATGTAGGTTGTTACACCACACTGCTACTGTAGGCTGATGTAGGTTGTTACCACACTGCTACTGTAGGCTGATGTAGGTCGTTACCACACTACTACTGTAGGCTGATGTAGGTTGTTACCATCACACTACTACTGTAGGCTAATGTAGGTTGTTACCATGACACTGCTACTGTAGACTGATATAGGTTGTTACCACACTGCTACTGTAGGCTGGTGTAGGTTGTTACCACCACACTACTACTGTAGGCTGATGTAGTTTGTTACCACACTGCTACTGTAGGCTGATGTAGGTTGTTACCACCACACTACTACTGTAGGCTGATGTAGGTTGTTAGCACCACACTGCTACTGTAGACTGATGTAGGTTGTTACCATCACACTGCTACTATAGGCTGATGTAGGTTGTTACCACACTGCTACTGTAGGCTGATGTAGGTTGTTACCACACTGCTAATGTAGGCTGATGTAGGTTGTTACACCACACTGATACTGTAGGCTGATGTAGGTTGTTACCACCACACTACTACTGTAGGCTGATGTAGGTTGTTACCACACTGCTACTGTAGGCTGATGTAGGTTGTTACCACACTGCTACTGTGGGCTGATGTAGGTTGTTACCACCACACTACTACTGTAGGCTGATGTAGGTTGTTACACCACACTGCTACTGTAGGCTGATGTAGGTTGTTACACCACACTGCTACTGTAGGCTGATGTAGGTTGTTACCACACTGCTACTGTAGGCTGATGTAGGTTGTAACACACTACTAATGTAGGCTGATGTAGGTTATTACCATCACACTGCTACTGTAGGCTAATGTAGGTTGTTACACCACACTGCTACTGTAGGCTGATGTAGGTTGTTACCACACTGCTACTGTAGGCTGATGTAGGTCGTTACCACACTACTACTGTAGGCTGATGTAGGTTGTTACCATCACACTGCTACTGTAGGCTAATGTAGGTTGTTACCATGACACTGCTACTGTAGACTGATATAGGTTGTTACCACACTGCTACTGTAGGCTGGTGTAGGTTGTTACCACCACACTACTACTGTAGGCTGATGTAGTTTGTTACCACACTGCTACTGTAGGCTGATGTAGGTTGTTACCACCACACTACTACTGTAGGCTGATGTAGGTTGTTAGCACCACACTGCTACTGTAGACTGATGTAGGTTGTTACCATCACACTGCTACTGTAGGCTGATGTAGGTTGTTACCAGCACACTGCTACTGTAGGCTGATATAGGTTGTTACCACACTGCTACTGTAGGCTAATGTATTTTGTTAGCACCACTCTGCTACTGTAGGCTGATGTAGGTTGTTACCACCACACTGTTACTGTGGACTGATATAGGTTGTTACCACACTACTACTGTAGGCTGATGTAGGTTGTTACCACACATGCTACTGTAGGCTGATGTAGGTTGTTACCACCACACTGCTACTGTAGGCTGATGTAGGTTATTACCACACTACTACTGTAGGCTGGTGTAGGTTGTTACCACACTACTACTGTAGGCTGATGTAGGTTGTTAGCACCACACTGCTACTGTAGACTGATGTAGGTTGTTACCATCACACTGCTACTGTAGGCTAATGTAGGTTGTTACCATGACACTGCTACTGTAGACTGATGTAGGTTGTTACCACACTGCTACTGTAGGCTGGTGTAGGTTGTTACCACCACACTACTACTGTAGGCTGATGTAGGTTGTTACCACACTGCTACTGTGGGCTGATGTAGGTTGTTACCACACTGCTACTGTAGGCTGATGTTGGTTGTTACCACACTGCTACTGTAGGCTGATGTAGGTTGTTACCACCACACTACTACTGTAGGCTGATGTAGGTTGTTACACCACACTGCTACTGTAGGCTGATGTAGGTTGTTACACCACACTGCTACTGTAGGCTGATGTAGGTTGTTACCACACTGCTACTGTAGGCTGATGTAGGTTGTTACCACACTACTAATGTAGGCTGATGTAGGTTATTACCATCACACTGCTACTGTAGGCTAATGTAGGTTGTTACCACACTGCTACTGTAGGCTGATGTAGGTCGTTACCACACTACTACTGTAGGCTGATGTAGGTTGTTACCATCACACTGCTACTGTAGGCTAATGTAGGTTGTTACCATGACACTGCTACTGTAGACTGATATAGGTTGTTACCACACTGCTACTGTAGGCTGGTGTAGGTTGTTACCACCACACTACTACTGTAGGCTGATGTAGTTTGTTACCACACTGCTACTGTAGGCTGATATAGGTTGTTACCACCACACTACTACTGTAGGCTGATGTAGGTTGTTAGCACCACACTGCTACTGTAGACTGATGTAGGTTGTTACCATCACACTGCTACTGTAGGCTGATGTAGGTTGTTACCACACATGCTACTGTAGGCTGATGTAGGTTGTTACCACCACACTGCTACTGTAGGCTGATGTAGGTTGTTACCACACATGCTACTGTAGGCTGATGTAGGTTGTTACACCACACTGCTACTGTAGGCTGATGTTGGTTGTTACCACCACACTACTACTGTAGGCTGATGTAGGTTGTTACACCACACTGCTACTGTAGGCTGATGTAGGTTGTTACACCACACTGATACTGTAGGCTGATGTAGGTTGTTACCACCACACTATTACTGTAGGCTGATGTAGGTTGTTACCACACTGCTACTGTAGGCTGATGTAGGTTGTTACCACACTGCTACTGTAGGCTGATGTAGGTTGTTACCACACTGCTACTGTAGGCTGATGTTGGTTGTTACCACACTGCTACTGTAGGCTGATGTAGGTTGTTACACCACACTGATACTGTAGGCTGATGTAGGTTGTTACACCACACTGCTACTGTAGGCTGATGTAGGTTGTTACACCACACTGCTACTGTAGGCTGATGTAGGTTGTTACCACACTGCTACTGTAGGCTGATGTAGGTTGTTACCACACTACTAATGTAGGCTGATGTAGGTTATTAGCATCACACTGCTACTGTAGGCTAATGTAGGTTGTTACACCACACTGCTACTGTAGGCTGATGTAGGTTGTTACCACACTGCTACTGTAGGCTGATGTAGGTCGTTACCACACTACTACTGTAGGCTGATGTAGGCTGTTACCATCACACTGCTACTGTAGGCTAATGTAGGTTGTTACCATGACACTGCTACTGTAGACTGATATAGGTTGTTACCACACTGCTACTGTAGGTTGTTACCACACTGCTACTGTGGGCTGATGTAGGTTGTTACCACACTGCTACTGTAGGCTGATGTTGGTTGTTACCACACTGCTACTGTAGGCTGATGTAGGTTGTTACCACCACACTACTACTGTAGCCTGATGTAGGTTGTTACACCACACTGCTACTGTAGGCTGATGTAGGTTGTTACACCACACTGCTACTGTAGGCTGATGTAGGTTGTTACCACACTGCTACTGTAGGCTGATGTAGGTTGTTACCACACTACTAATGTAGGCTGATGTAGGTTATTACCATCACACTGCTACTGTAGGTTAATGTAGGTTGTTACACCACACTGCTACTGTAGGCTGATGTAGGTTGTTACCACACTGCTACTGTAGGCTGATGTAGGTCGTTACCACACTACTACTGTAGGCTGATGTAGGTTGTTACCATCACACTACTACTGTAGGCTAATGTAGGTTGTTACCATGACACTGCTACTGTAGACTAATATAGGTTGTTACCACACTGCTACTGTAGGCTGGTGTAGGTTGTTACCACCACACTACTACTGTAGGCTGATGTAGTTTGTTACCACACTGCTACTGTAGGCTGATTTAGGTTGTTACCACCACACTACTACTGTAGGCTGATGTAGGTTGTTAGCACCACACTGCTACTGTAGACTGATGTAGGTTGTTACCATCACACTGCTACTATAGGCTGATGTAGGTTGTTACCACACTGCTACTGTAGGCTGATGTAGGTTGTTACCACACTGCTAATGTAGGCTGATGTAGGTTGTTACACCACACTGATACTGTAGGCTGATGTAGGTTGTTACCACCACACTACTACTGTAGGCTGATGTAGGTTGTTACCACACTACTAATGTAGGCTGATGTAGGTTATTACCATCACACTGCTACTGTAGGCTGATGTAGGTTGTTACCACACTACTACTGTAGGCTGATGTAGGTCGTTACCACACTACTACTGTAGGCTGATGTAGGTTGTTACCATCACACTGCTACTGTAGGCTAATGTAGGTTGTTACCATGACACTGCTACTGTAGACTGATATAGGTTGTTACCACACTGCTACTGTAGGCTGATGTAGGTTGTTACCACACTGCTACTGTGGGCTGATGTAGGTTGTTACCACACTGCTACTGTAGGCTGATGTTGGTTGTTACCACACTGCTACTGTAGGCTGATGTAGGTTGTTACCACCACACTACTACTGTAGGCTGATGTAGGTTGTTACACCACACTGCTACTGTAGGCTGATGTAGGTTGTTACACCACACTGCTACTGTAGGCTGATGTAGGTTGTTACCACACTGCTACTGTAGGCTGATGTAGGTTGTTACCACACTACTAATGTAGGCTGATGTAGGTTATTACCATCACACTGCTACTGTAGGTTAATGTAGGTTGTTACACCACACTGCTACTGTAGGCTGATGTAGGTTGTTACCACACTGCTACTGTAGGCTGATGTAGGTCGTTACTACACTACTACTGTAGGCTGATGTAGGTTGTTACCATCACACTACTACTGTAGGCTAATGTAGGTTGTTACCATGACACTGCTACTGTAGACTGATATAGGTTGTTACCACACTGCTACTGTAGGCTGGTGTAGGTTGTTACCACCACACTACTACTGTAGGCTGATGTAGTTTGTTACCACACTGCTACTGTAGGCTGATGTAGGTTGTTACCACCACACTACTACTGTAGGCTGATGTAGGTTGTTAGCACCACACTGCTACTGTAGACTGATGTAGGTTGTTACCATCACACTGCTACTATAGGCTGATGTAGGTTGTTACCACACTGCTACTGTAGGCTGATGTAGGTTGTTACCACACTGCTAATGTAGGCTGATGTAGGTTGTTACACCACACTGATACTGTAGGCTGATATAGGTTGAAACCACCACACTACTACTGTAGGCTGATGTAGGTTGTTACCACACTGCTACTGTAGGCTGATGTAGGTTGTTACCACACTGCTACTGTGGGCTGATGTAGGTTGTTACCACACTGCTACTGTAGGCTGATGTTGGTTGTTACCACACTGCTACTGTAGGCTGATGTAGGTTGTTACCACCACACTCCTACTGTAGGCTGATGTAGGTTGTTACACCACACTGCTACTGTAGGCTGATGTAGGTTGTTACACCACACTGCTACTGTAGGCTGATGTAGGTTGTTACCACACTGCTACTGTAGGCTGATGTAGGTTGTAACACACTACTAATGTAGGCTGATGTAGGTTATTACCATCACACTGCTACTGTAGGCTAATGTAGGTTGTTACACCACACTGCTACTGTAGGCTGATGTAGGTTGTTACCACACTGCTACTGTAGGCTGATGTAGGTCGTTACCACACTACTACTGTAGGCTGATGTAGGTTGTTACCATCACACTGCTACTGTAGGCTAATGTAGGTTGTTACCATGACACTGCTACTGTAGACTGATATAGGTTGTTACCACACTGCTACTGTAGGCTGGTGTAGGTTGTTACCACCACACTACTACTGTAGGCTGATGTAGTTTGTTACCACACTGCTACTGTAGGCTGATGTAGGTTGTTACCACCACACTACTACTGTAGGCTGATGTAGGTTGTTAGCACCACACTGCTACTGTAGACTGATGTAGGTTGTTACCATCACACTGCTACTGTAGGCTGATGTAGGTTTTTACCAGCACACTGCTACTGTAGGCTGATATAGGTTGTTACCACACTGCTACTGTAGGCTAATGTATTTTGTTAGCACCACTCTGCTACTGTAGGCTGATGTAGGTTGTTACCACCACACTGTTACTGTGGACTGATATAGGTTGTTACCACACTACTACTGTAGGCTGATGTAGGTTGTTACCACACATGCTACTGTAGGCTGATGTAGGTTGTTACCACCACACTGCTACTGTAGGCTGATGTAGGTTATTACCACACTACTACTGTGCTGATGTAGGTTGTTACCACACTACTACTGTAGGCTGATGTAGGTTGTTAGCACCACACTGCTACTGTAGGCTGGTGTAGGTTGTTACCACCACACTACTACTGTAGGCTGATGTAGTTTGTTACCACACTGCTACTGTAGGCTGATGTAGGTTGTTACCACCACACTACTACTGTAGGCTGATGTAGGTTGTTAGCACCACACTGCTACTGTAGACTGATATAGGTTGTTACCACACTGCTACTGTAGGCTGGTGTAGGTTGTTACCACCACACTACTACTGTAGGCTGATGTAGTTTGTTACCACACTGCTACTGTAGGCTGATGTAGGTTGTTACCACCACACTACTACTGTAGGCTGATGTAGGTTGTTAGCACCACACTGCTACTGTAGACTGATGTAGGTTGTTACCATCACACTGCTACTGTAGGCTGATTTAGGTTGTTACCAGCACACTGCTACTGTAGGCTGATATAGGTTGTTACCACACTGCTACTGTAGGCTAATGTATTTTGTTAGCACCACTCTGCTACTGTAGGCTGATGTAGGTTGTTACCACCACACTGTTACTGTGGACTGATATAGGTTGTTACCACACTACTACTGTAGGCTGATGTAGGTTGTTACCACACATGCTACTCTAGGCTGATGTAGGTTGTTACCACCACACTGCTACTGTAGGCTGATGTAGGTTATTACCACACTACTACTGTAGGCTGATGTAGGTTGTTACCACACATGCTACTGTAGGCTGATGTAGGTTGTTACACCACACTGCTACTGTAGGCTGATGTTGGTTGTTACCACCACACTACTACTGTAGGCTGATGTAGGTTGTTACACCACACTGCTACTGTAGGCTGATGTAGGTTGTTACACCACACTGATACTGTAGGCTGATGTAGGTTGTTACCACCACACTATTACTGTAGGCTGATGTAGGTTGTTACCACATTGCTACTGTAGGCTGATGTAGGTTGTTACCACACTGCTACTGTAGGCTGATGTAGGTTGTTACCACACTGCTACTGTAGGCTGATGTTGGTTGTTACCACACTGCTACTGTAGGCTGATGTAGGTTGTTACACCACACTGATACTGTAGGCTGATGTAGGTTGTTACACCACACTGCTACTGTAGGCTGATGTAGGTTGTTACACCACACTGCTACTGTAGGCTGATGTAGGTTGTTACCACACTGCTACTGTAGGCTGATGTAGGTTGTTACCACACTACTAATGTAGGCTGATGTAGGTTATTAACATCACACTGCTACTGTAGGCTAATGTAGGTTGTTACACCACACTGCTACTGTAGGCTGATGTAGGTTGTTACCACACTGCTACTGTAGGCTGATGTAGGTCGTTACCACACTACTACTGTAGGCTGATGTAGGTTGTTACCATCACACTGCTACTGTAGGCTAATGTAGGTTGTTACCATGACACTGCTACTGTAGACTGATATAGGTTGTTACCACACTGCTACTGTAGGCTGGTGTAGGTTGTTACCACCACACTACTACTGTAGGCTGATGTAGTTTGTTACCACACTGCTACTGTAGGCTGATGTAGGTTGTTACCACCACACTACTACTGTAGGCTGATGTAGGTTGTTAGCACCACACTGCTACTGTAGACTGATGTAGGTTGTTACCATCACACTGCTACTGTAGGCTGATTTAGGTTGTTACCAGCACACTGCTACTGTAGGCTGATATAGGTTGTTACCACACTGCTACTGTAGGCTAATGTATTTTGTTAGCACCACTCTGCTACTGTAGGCTGATGTAGGTTGTTACCACCACACTGTTACTGTGGACTGATATAGGTTGTTACCACACTACTACTGTAGGCTGATGTAGGTTGTTACCACACATGCTACTGTAGGCTGATGTAGGTTGTTACCACCACACTGCTACTGTAGGCTGATGTAGGTTATTACCACACTACTACTGTAGGCTGATGTAGGTTGTTACCACACATGCTACTGTAGGCTGATGTAGGTTGTTACACCACACTGCTACTGTAGGCTGATGTTGGTTGTTACCACCACACTACTACTGTAGGCTGATGTAGGTTGTTACACCACACTTCTACTGTAGGCTGATGTAGGTTGTTACACCACACTGATACTGTAGGCTGATGTAGGTTGTTACCACCACACTATTACTGTAGGCTGATGTAGGTTGTTACCACACTGCTACTGTAGGCTGATGTAGGTTGTTACCACACTGCTACTGTAGGCTGATGTAGGTTGTTACCACACTGCTACTGTAGGCTGATGTTGGTTGTTACCACACTGCTACTGTAGGCTGATGTAGGTTGTTACACTACACTGATACTGTAGGCTGATGTTGGTTGTTACACCACACTGATACTGTAGGCTGATGTAGGTTGTTACCACCACACTATTACTGTAGGCTGATGTAGGTTGTTACCACACTGCTACTGTAGGCTGATGTAGGTTGTTACCACACTGCTACTGTAGGCTGATGTAGGTTGTTACCACACTGCTTCTGTAGGCTGATGTAGGTTGTTACCACACTGCTACTGTAGGCTGATGTAGGTTGTTACCACACTGCTACTGTATGTAGGCTGATGTAGGTTGTTACCACACTGCTACTGTAGGCTGATGTAGGTTGTTACCACACTGCTACTGTATGTAGGCTGATGTAGGTTGTTACACCACACTGATACTGTAGGCTGATGTAGGTTGTTACCACCACACTGTTACTGTGGACTGATATAGGTTGTTACCACACTACTACTGTAGGCTGATGTAGGTTGTTACCACACATGCTACTGTAGGCTGATGTAGGTTGTTACCACCACACTGCTACTGTAGGCTGATGTAGGTTATTACCACACTACTACTGTAGGCTGATGTAGGTTGTTACCACACATGCTACTGTAGGCTGATGTAGGTTGTTACACCACACTGCTACTGTAGGCTGATGTTGGTTGTTACCACCACACTACTACTGTAGGCTGATGTAGGTTGTTACACCACACTTCTACTGTAGGCTGATGTAGGTTGTTACACCACACTGATACTGTAGGCTGATGTAGGTTGTTACCACCACACTATTACTGTAGGCTGATGTAGGTTGTTACCACACTGCTACTGTAGGCTGATGTAGGTTGTTACCACACTGCTACTGTAGGCTGATGTAGGTTGTTACCACACTGCTTCTGTAGGCTGATGTAGGTTGTTACCACACTGCTACTGTAGGCTGATGTAGGTTGTTACCACACTGCTACTGTATGTAGGCTGATGTAGGTTGTTACCACACTGCTACTGTAGGCTGATGTAGGTTGTTACCACACTGCTACTGTATGTAGGCTGATGTAGGTTGTTACACCACACTGATACTGTAGGCTGATGTAGGTTGTTACCACCACACTGTTACTGTGGACTGATATAGGTTGTTACCACACTACTACTGTAGGCTGATGTAGGTTGTTACCACACATGCTACTGTAGGCTGATGTAGGTTGTTACCACCACACTGCTACTGTAGGCTGATGTAGGTTATTACCACACTACTACTGTAGGCTGATGTAGGTTGTTACCACACATGCTACTGTAGGCTGATGTAGGTTGTTACACCACACTGCTACTGTAGGCTGATGTTGGTTGTTACCACCACACTACTACTGTAGGCTGATGTAGGTTGTTACACCACACTTCTACTGTAGGCTGATGTAGGTTGTTACACCACACTGATACTGTAGGCTGATGTAGGTTGTTACCACCACACTATTACTGTAGGCTGATGTAGGTTGTTACCACACTGCTACTGTAGGCTGATGTAGGTTGTTACCACACTGCTACTGTAGGCTGATGTAGGTTGTTACCACACTGCTACTGTAGGCTGATGTTGGTTGTTACCACACTGCTACTGTAGGCTGATGTAGGTTGTTACACCACACTGATACTGTAGGCTGATGTTGGTTGTTACACCACACTGATACTGTAGGCTGATGTAGGTTGTTACCACCACACTATTACTGTAGGCTGATGTAGGTTGTTACCACACTGCTACTGTAGGCTGATGTAGGTTGTTACCACACTGCTACTGTAGGCTGATGTAGGTTGTTACCACACTGCTTCTGTAGGCTGATGTAGGTTGTTACCACACTGCTACTGTAGGCTGATGTAGGTTGTTACCACACTGCTACTGTATGTAGGCTGATGTAGGTTGTTACCACACTGCTACTGTAGGCTGATGTAGGTTGTTACCACACTGCTACTGTATGTAGGCTGATGTAGGTTGTTACACCACACTGATACTGTAGGCTGATGTAGGTTGTTACCACCACACTACTAATGTAGGCTGATGTAGGTTATTACCACACTGCTACTGTAGGCTGATGTAGGTTGTTACCACACTGCTACTGGAGGCTGATTTAGGTTGTTACCACACTGCTACTGTAGGCTGATGTTGGTTGTTACCACACTGCTACTGTATGCTGATGTAGGTTGTTACCACCACACTACTACTGTAGGCTGATGTTGGTTGTTACACCACACTGATACTGTAGGCTGATGTAGGTTGTTACCACCACACTATTACTGTAGGCTGATGTAGGTTGTTACCACACTGCTACTGTAGGCTGATGTAGGTTGTTACCACACTGCTACTGTAGGCTGATGTAGGTTGTTACCACACTGCTTCTGTAGGCTGATGTAGGTTGTTACCACACTGCTACTGTAGGCTGATGTAGGTTGTTACCACACTGCTACTGTATGTAGGCTGATGTAGGTTGTTACCACACTGCTACTGTAGGCTGATGTAGGTTGTTACCACACTGCTACTGTATGTAGGCTGATGTAGGTTGTTACACCACACTGATACTGTAGGCTGATGTAGGTTGTTACCACCACACTGTTACTGTGGACTGATATAGGTTGTTACCACACTACTACTGTAGGCTGATGTAGGTTGTTACCACACATGCTACTGTAGGCTGATGTAGGTTGTTACCACCACACTGCTACTGTAGGCTGATGTAGGTTATTACCACACTACTACTGTAGGCTGATGTAGGTTGTTACCACACATGCTACTGTAGGCTGATGTAGGTTGTTACACCACACTGCTACTGTAGGCTGATGTTGGTTGTTACCACCACACTACTACTGTAGGCTGATGTAGGTTGTTACACCACACTTCTACTGTAGGCTGATGTAGGTTGTTACACCACACTGATACTGTAGGCTGATGTAGGTTGTTACCACCACACTATTACTGTAGGCTGATGTAGGTTGTTACCACACTGCTACTGTAGGCTGATGTAGGTTGTTACCACACTGCTACTGTAGGCTGATGTAGGTTGTTACCACACTGCTACTGTAGGCTGATGTTGGTTGTTACCACACTGCTACTGTAGGCTGATGTAGGTTGTTACACCACACTGATACTGTAGGCTGATGTTGGTTGTTACACCACACTGATACTGTAGGCTGATGTAGGTTGTTACCACCACACTATTACTGTAGGCTGATGTAGGTTGTTACCACACTGCTACTGTAGGCTGATGTAGGTTGTTACCACACTGCTACTGTAGGCTGATGTAGGTTGTTACCACACTGCTTCTGTAGGCTGATGTAGGTTGTTACCACACTGCTACTGTAGGCTGATGTAGGTTGTTACCACACTGCTACTGTATGTAGGCTGATGTAGGTTGTTACCACACTGCTACTGTAGGCTGATGTAGGTTGTTACCACACTGCTACTGTATGTAGGCTGATGTAGGTTGTTACACCACACTGATACTGTAGGCTGATGTAGGTTGTTACCACCACACTACTAATGTAGGCTGATGTAGGTTATTACCACACTGCTACTGTAGGCTGATGTAGGTTGTTACCACACTGCTACTGGAGGCTGATTTAGGTTGTTACCACACTGCTACTGTAGGCTGATGTTGGTTGTTACCACACTGCTACTGTATGCTGATGTAGGTTGTTACCACCACACTGCTACTGTAGGCTGATGTAGGTTGTTACCACACTGCTACTGTAGGCTGATGTAGGTTGTTACCACACTGCTACTGTAGGCTGATGTTGGTTGTTACCACACTGCTACTGTAGGCTGATGTAGGTTGTTACACCACACTGATACTGTAGGCTGATGTTGGTTGTTACACCACACTGATACTGTAGGCTGATGTAGGTTGTTACCACCACACTATTACTGTAGGCTGATGTAGGTTGTTACCACACTGCTACTGTAGGCTGATGTAGGTTGTTACCACACTGCTACTGTAGGCTGATGTAGGTTGTTACCACACTGCTTCTGTAGGCTGATGTAGGTTGTTACCACACTGCTACTGTAGGCTGATGTAGGTTGTTACCACACTGCTACTGTATGTAGGCTGATGTAGGTTGTTACCACACTGCTACTGTAGGCTGATGTAGGTTGTTACCACACTGCTACTGTATGTAGGCTGATGTAGGTTGTTACACCACACTGATACTGTAGGCTGATGTAGGTTGTTACCACCACACTGTTACTGTGGACTGATATAGGTTGTTACCACACTACTACTGTAGGCTGATGTAGGTTGTTACCACACATGCTACTGTAGGCTGATGTAGGTTGTTACCACCACACTGCTACTGTAGGCTGATGTAGGTTATTACCACACTACTACTGTAGGCTGATGTAGGTTGTTACCACACATGCTACTGTAGGCTGATGTAGGTTGTTACACCACACTGCTACTGTAGGCTGATGTTGGTTGTTACCACCACACTACTACTGTAGGCTGATGTAGGTTGTTACACCACACTTCTACTGTAGGCTGATGTAGGTTGTTACACCACACTGATACTGTAGGCTGATGTAGGTTGTTACCACCACACTATTACTGTAGGCTGATGTAGGTTGTTACCACACTGCTACTGTAGGCTGATGTAGGTTGTTACCACACTGCTACTGTAGGCTGATGTAGGTTGTTACCACACTGCTACTGTAGGCTGATGTTGGTTGTTACCACACTGCTACTGTAGGCTGATGTAGGTTGTTACACCACACTGATACTGTAGGCTGATGTTGGTTGTTACACCACACTGATACTGTAGGCTGATGTAGGTTGTTACCACCACACTATTACTGTAGGCTGATGTAGGTTGTTACCACACTGCTACTGTAGGCTGATGTAGGTTGTTACCACACTGCTACTGTAGGCTGATGTAGGTTGTTACCACACTGCTTCTGTAGGCTGATGTAGGTTGTTACCACACTGCTACTGTAGGCTGATGTAGGTTGTTACCACACTGCTACTGTATGTAGGCTGATGTAGGTTGTTACCACACTGCTACTGTAGGCTGATGTAGGTTGTTACCACACTGCTACTGTATGTAGGCTGATGTAGGTTGTTACACCACACTGATACTGTAGGCTGATGTAGGTTGTTACCACCACACTACTAATGTAGGCTGATGTAGGTTATTACCACACTGCTACTGTAGGCTGATGTAGGTTGTTACCACACTGCTACTGGAGGCTGATTTAGGTTGTTACCACACTGCTACTGTAGGCTGATGTTGGTTGTTACCACACTGCTACTGTATGCTGATGTAGGTTGTTACCACCACACTACTACTGTAGGCTGATGTAGGTTGTTACCACACTGCTACTGTAGGCTGGTGTAGGTCGTTACCACACTACTACTGTAGGCTGATGTAGGTTGTTACCATCACACTGCTACTGTAGGCTAATGTAGGTTGTTACCATGACACTGCTACTGTAGACTGATATAGGTTGTTACCACACTGCTACTGTAGGCTGGTGTAGGTTGTTACCACCACACTACTACTGTAGGCTGATGTAGTTTGTTACCACACTGCTACTGTAGGCTGATGTAGGTTGTTACCACCACACTACTACTGTAGGCTGATGTAGGTTGTTAGCACCACACTGCTACTGTAGACTAATGTAGGTTGTTACCATCACACTGCTACTGTAGGCTGATGTAGGTTGTTACCAGCACACTGCTACTGTAGGCTGATATAGGTTGTTACCACACTGCTACTGTAGGCTAATGTATTTTGTTAGCACCACTCTGCTACTGTAGGCTGATGTAGGTTGTTACCACCACACTGTTACTGTGGACTGATATAGGTTGTTACCACACTACTACTGTAGGCTGATGTAGGTTGTTACCACACATGCTACTGTAGGCTGATGTAGGTTGTTACCACCACACTGCTACTGTAGGCTGATGTAGGTTATTACCACACTACTACTGTAGGCTGATGTAGGTTGTTACCACACATGCTACTGTAGGCTGATGTAGGTTGTTACACCACACTGCTACTGTAGGCTGATGTTGGTTGTTACCACCACACTACTACTGTAGGCTGATGTAGGTTGTTACACCACACTGCTACTGTAGGCTGATGTAGGTTGTTACACCACACTGATACTGTAGGCTGATGTAGGTTGTTACCACCACACTATTACTGTAGGCTGATGTAGGTTGTTACCACACTGCTACTGTAGGCTGATGTAGGTTGTTACCACACTGCTACTGTAGGCTGATGTAGGTTGTTACCACACTGCTACTGTAGGCTGATGTTGGTTGTTACCACACTGCTACTGTAGGCTGATGTAGGTTGTTACCACCACACTACTACTGTAGGCTGATGTAGGTTGTTACCACACTACTACTGTAGGCTGATGTAGGTTGTTACCACCACACTACTACTGTAGGCTGATGTAGGTTGTTACCACCACACTACTACTGTAGACTGATGTAGGTTGTTACCACACTACTACTGTAGGCTAATGTAGGTTGTTACCATGACACTGCTACTGTAGACTGATGTAGGTTGTTACCACACTGCTACTGTAGGCTGGTGTAGGTTGTTACCACCACACTACTACTGTAGGCTGATGTAGGTTGTTAGCACCACACTGCTGCTGTAGACTGATGTAGGTTGTTACACCACACTGCTACTGTAGGCTGATGTAGGTTGTTACCACACTGCTACTGTAGGCTGATGTAGGTTGTTACCACACTGCTACTGTATGTAGGCTGATGTAGGTTGTTACACCACACTGATACTGTAGGCTGATGTAGGTTGTTACCACCACACTACTAATGTAGGCTGATGTAGGTTATTACCACACTGCTACTGTAGGCTGATGTAGGTTGTTACCACACTGCTACTGTAGGCTGATTTAGGTTGTTACCACACTGCTACTGTAGGCTGATGTTGGTTGTTACCACACTGCTACTGTATGCTGATGTAGGTTGTTACCACCACACTACTACTGTAGGCTGATGTAGGTTGTTACCACACTGCTACTGTAGGCTGGTGTAGGTTGTTACCACACTACTACTGTAGGCTGATGTAGGTTGTTACCACACTACTACTGTAGGCTGATGTAGGTTGTTACCATCACACTGCTACTGTAGGCTAATGTAGGTTGTTACACCACACTGCTACTGTAGGCTGATGTAGGTTGTTACCACACTGCTACTGTAGGCTGATGTAGGTTGTTACCACACTACTACTGTAGGCTGATGTAGGTTGTTACCATCACACTGCTACTGTAGGCTAATGTAGGTTGTTACACCACACTGCTACTGTAGGCTGATGTAGGTTGTTACCACACTGCTACTGTAGGCTGATGTAGGTTGTTACCACACTACTACTGTAGGCTGATGTAGGTTGTTACCATCACACTGCTACTGTAGGCTAATGTAGGTTGTTACCACACTGCTACTGTAGGCTGGTGTAGGTTGTTACCACCACACTACTACTGTAGGCTGATGTAGGTTGTTACCAAACTGCTACTGTAGGCTGATGTAGGTTGTTACCACCACACTACTATTGTAGGCTGATGTAGGTTGTTACACCACACTGCTACTGTAGACTGATGTAGGTTGTTACCATCACACTGCTACTGTAGGCTGATGTAGGTTGTTACCAGCACACTGCTACTGTAGGCTGATATAGGTTGTTACCACACTGCTACTGTAGGCTGATGTATTTTGTTAGCACCACTCTGCTACTGTAGGCTGATGTAGGTTGTTACCACCACACTGTTACTGTGGACTGATGTAGGTTGTTACCACACTACTAATGTAGGCTGATGTAGGTTGTTACACCACACTGATACTGTAGGCTGATGTAGGTTGTTACCACCACACTACTACTGTAGGCTGATGTAAATGGTACCACACTGCTACTGTAGGCTGATGTAGGTTGTTACCACACTGCTACTGTAGGCTGATGTAGGTTGTTACCACACTGCTACTGTAGGCTGATGTTGGTTGTTACCACACTGCTACTGTAGGCTGATGTAGGTTGTTACCACCACACTACTACTGTAGGCTGATGTAGGTTGTTACACCACAAGGCTACTGTAGGCTGATGTAGGTTGTTACCACACTACTACTGTAGGCTGATGTAGGTTGTTAGCACCACACTGCTGCTGTAGACTGATGTAGGTTGTTACACCACACTGCTACTGTAGGCTGATGTAGGTTGTTACCACACTGCTACTGTAGGCTGATGTAGGTTGTTACCACACTGCTAATGTAGGCTGATGTAGGTTGTTACACCACACTGATACTGTAGGCTGATGTAGGTTGTTACCACCACACTACTACTGTAGGCTGATGTAGGTTGTTACCACACTGCTACTGTAGGCTGATGTAGGTTGTTACCACACTGCTACTGTGGGCTGATGTAGGTTGTTACCACACTGCTACTGTAGGCTGATGTTGGTTGTTACCACACTGCTACTGTAGGCTGATGTAGGTTGTTACCACCACACTACTACTGTAGGCTGATGTAGGTTGTTACACCACACTGCTACTGTAGGCTGATGTAGGTTGTTACACCACACTGCTACTGTAGGCTGATGTAGGTTGTTACCACACTGCTACTGTAGGCTGATGTAGGTTGTTAGCACCACACTGCTGCTGTAGACTGATGTAGGTTGTTACACCACACTGCTACTGTAGGCTGATGTAGGTTGTTACCACACTGCTACTGTAGGCTGATGTAGGTTGTTACCACACTGCTACTGTATGTAGGCTGATGTAGGTTGTTACACCACACTGATACTGTAGGCTGATGTAGGTTGTTACCACCACACTACTAATGTAGGCTGATGTAGGTTATTACCACACTGCTACTGTAGGCTGATGTAGGTTGTTACCACACTGCTACTGTAGGCTGATTTAGGTTGTTACCACACTGCTACTGTAGGCTGATGTTGGTTGTTACCACACTGCTACTGTATGCTGATGTAGGTTGTTACCACCACACTACTACTGTAGGCTGATGTAGGTTGTTACCACACTGCTACTGTAGGCTGGTGTAGGTTTTTACCACACTACTACTGTAGGCTGATGTAGGTTGTTACCACACTACTACTGTAGGCTGATGTAGGTTGTTACCATCACACTGCTACTGTAGGCTAATGTAGGTTGTTACACCACACTGCTACTGTAGGCTAATGTAGGTTGTTACCACACTGCTACTGTAGGCTGATGTAGGTTGTTACCACACTACTACTGTAGGCTGATGTAGGTTGTTACCATCACACTGCTACTGTAGGCTAATGTAGGTTGTTACACCACACTGCTACTGTAGGCTGATGTAGGTTGTTACCACACTGCTACTGTAGGCTGATGTAGGTTGTTACCACACTACTACTGTAGGCTGATGTAGGTTGTTACCATCACACTGCTACTGTAGGCTAATGTAGGTTGTTACCACACTGCTACTGTAGGCTGGTGTAGGTTGTTACCACCACACTACTACTGTAGGCTGATGTAGGTTGTTACCACACTGCTACTGTAGGCTGATGTAGGTTGTTACCACCACACTACTACTGTAGGCTGATGTAGGTTGTTACACCACACTGCTACTTTAGGCTGATGTAGGTTGTTACACCACACTGCTACTGTAGGCTGATGTAGGTTGTTACCACACTGCTACTGTAGGCTGATGTAGGTTGTTAGCACCACACTGCTGCTGTAGACTGATGTAGGTTGTTACACCACACTGCTACTGTAGGCTGATGTAGGTTGTTACCACACTGCTACTGTAGGCTGATGTAGGTTGTTACCACACTGCTACTGTATGTAGGCTGATGTAGGTTGTTACACCACACTGATACTGTAGGCTGATGTAGGTTGTTACCACCACACTACTAATGTAGGCTGATGTAGGTTATTACCACACTGCTACTGTAGGCTGATGTAGGTTGTTACCACACTGCTACTGTAGGCTGATGTAGGTTGTTACCACACTACTACTGTAGGCTGATGTAGGTTGTTACCATCACACTGCTACTGTAGGCTAATGTAGGTTGTTACCACACTGCTACTGTAGGCTGGTGTAGGTTGTTACCACCACACTACTACTGTAGGCTGATGTAGGTTGTTACCACACTGCTACTGTAGGCTGATGTAGGTTGTTACCACCACACTACTACTGTAGGCTGATGTAGGTTGTTACACCACACTGCTACTGTAGACTGATGTAGGTTGTTACCATCACACTGCTACTGTAGGCTGATGTAGGTTGTTACCAGCACACTGCTACTGTAGGCTGATATAGGTTGTTACCACACTGCTACTGTAGGCTGATGTATTTTGTTAGCACCACTCTGCTACTGTAGGCTGATGTAGGTTGTTACCACCACACTGTTACTGTGGACTGATGTAGGTTGTTACCACACTACTAATGTAGGCTGATGTAGGTTGTTACACCACACTGATACTGTAGGCTGATGTAGGTTGTTACCACCACACTACTACTGTAGAATGATGTAGATGGTACCACACTGCTACTGTAGGCTGATGTAGGTTGTTACCACACTGCTACTGTAGGCTGATGATGGTTGTTACCACACTGCTACTGTAGGCTGATGTAGGTTGTTACCACCACACTACTACTGTAGGCTGATGTAGGTTGTTACACCACAAGGCTACTGTAGGCTGATGTAGGTTGTTACCACACTACTACTGTAGGCTGATGTAGGTTGTTAGCACCACACTGCTGCTGTAGACTGATGTAGGTTGTTACACCACACTGCTACTGTAGGCTGATGTAGGTTGTTACCACACTGCTACTGTAGGCTGATGTAGGTTGTTACCACACTGCTAATGTAGGCTGATGTAGGTTGTTACACCACACTGATACTGTAGGCTGATGTAGGTTGTTACCACCACACTACTACTGTAGGCTGATGTAGGTTGTTACCACACTGCTACTGTAGGCTGATGTAGGTTGTTACCACACTGCTACTTTGGGCTGATGTAGGTTGTTACCACACTGCTACTGTAGGCTGATGTTGGTTGTTACCACACTGCTACTGTAGGCTGATGTAGGTTGTTACCACCACACTACTACTGTAGGCTGATGTAGGTTGTTACACCACACTGCTACTGTAGGCTGATGTAGGTTGTTACACCACACTGCTACTGTAGGCTGATGTAGGTTGTTACCACACTGCTACTGTAGGCTGATGTAGGTTGTTACCACACTACTAATGTAGGCTGATGTAGGTTATTACCATCACACTGCTACTGTAGGTTAATGTAGGTTGTTACACCACACTGCTACTGTAGGCTGATGTAGGTTGTTACCACACTGCTACTGTAGGCTGATGTAGGTCGTTACCACACTACTACTGTAGGCTGATGTAGGTTGTTACCATCACACTACTACTGTAGGCTAATGTAGGTTGTTACCATGACACTGCTACTGTAGACTGATATAGGTTGTTACCACACTGCTACTGTAGGCTGGTGTAGGTTGTTACCACCACACTACTACTGTAGGCTGATGTAGTTTGTTACCACACTGCTACTGTAGGCTGATGTAGGTTGTTACCACCACACTACTACTGTAGGCTGATGTAGGTTGTTAGCACCACACTGCTACTGTAGACTGATGTAGGTTGTTACCATCACACTGCTACTATAGGCTGATGTAGGTTGTTACCACACTGCTACTGTAGGCTGATGTAGGTTGTTACCACACTGCTAATGTAGGCTGATGTAGGTTGTTACACCACACTGCTACTGTAGGCTGATGTAGGTTGTTACCACCACACTACTACTGTAGGCTGATGTAGGTTGTTACCACACTGCTACTGTAGGCTGATGTAGGTTGTTACCACACTGCTACTGTGGGCTGATGTAGGTTGTTACCACACTGCTACTGTAGGCTGATGTTGGTTGTTACCACACTGCTACTGTAGGCTGATGTAGGTTGTTACCACCACACTACTACTGTAGGCTGATGTAGGTTGTTACACCACACTGCTACTCTAGGCTGATGTAGGTTGTTACACCACACTGCTACTGTAGGCTGATGTAGGTTGTTACCACACTGCTACTGTAGGCTGATGTAGGTTGTTACCACACTACTAATGTAGGCTGATGTAGGTTATTACCATCACACTGCTACTGTAGGCTAATGTAGGTTGTTACACCACACTGCTACTGTAGGCTGATGTAGGTTGTTACCACACTGCTACTGTAGGCTGATGTAGGTCGTTACCACACTACTACTGTAGGCTGATGTAGGTTGTTACCATCACACTGCTACTGTAGGCTAATGTAGGTTGTTACCATGACACTGCTACTGTAAACTGATATAGGTTGTTACCACACTGCTACTGTAGGCTGGTGTAGGTTGTTACCACCACACTACTACTGTAGGCTGATGTAGTTTGTTACCACACTGCTACTGTAGGCTGATGTAGGTTGTTACCACCACACTACTACTGTAGGCTGATGTAGGTTGTTAGCACCACACTGCTACTGTAGACTGATGTAGGTTGTTACCATCACACTGCTACTGTAGGCTGATGTAGGTTGTTACCAGCACACTGCTACTGTAGGCTGATATAGGTTGTTACCACACTGCTACTGTAGGCTAATGTATTTTGTTAGCACCACTCTGCTACTGTAGGCTGATGTAGGTTGTTACCACCACACTGTTACTGTGGACTGATATAGGTTGTTACCACACTACTACTGTAGGCTGATGTAGGTTGTTACCACACATGCTACTGTAGGCTGATGTAGGTTGTTACCACCACACTGCTACTGTAGGCTGATGTAGGTTATTACCACACTACTACTGTAGGCTGATGTAGGTTGTTACCACACTACTACTGTAGGCTGATGTAGGTTGTTAGCACCACACTGCTACTGTAGACTGATGTAGGTTGTTACCATCACACTGCTACTGTAGGCTAATGTAGGTTGTTACCATGACACTGCTACTGTAGACTGATGTAGGTTGTTACCACACTGCTACTGTAGGCTGGTGTAGGTTGTTACCACCACACTACTACTGTAGGCTGATGTAGGTTGTTACCACACTGCTACTGTGGGCTGATGTAGGTTGTTACCACACTGCTACTGTAGGCTGATGTTGGTTGTTACCACACTGCTACTGTAGGCTGATGTAGGTTGTTACCACCACACTACTACTGTAGGCTGATGTAGGTTGTTACACCACACTGCTACTGTAGGCTGATGTAGGTTGTTACACCACACTGCTACTGTAGGCTGATGTAGGTTGTTACCACACTGCTACTGTAGGCTGATGTAGGTTGTTACCACACTACTAATGTAGGCTGATGTAGGTTATTACCATCACACTGCTACTGTAGGCTAATGTAGGTTGTTACACCACACTGCTACTGTAGGCTGATGTAGGTTGTTACCACACTGCTACTGTAGGCTGATGTAGGTCGTTACCACACTACTAATGTAGGCTGATGTAGGTTATTACCATCACACTGCTACTGTAGGCTAATGTAGGTTGTTACACCACACTGCTACTGTAGGCTGATGTAGGTTATTACCACACTACTACTGTAGGCTGATGTAGGTTGTTACCACACTACTACTGTAGGCTGATGTAGGTTGTTAGCACCACACTGCTACTGTAGACTGATGTAGGTTGTTACCATCACACTGCTACTGTAGGCTAATGTAGGTTGTTACCATGACACTGCTACTGTAGACTGATGTAGGTTGTTACCACACTGCTACTGTAGGCTGGTGTAGGTTGTTACCACCACACTACTACTGTAGGCTGATGTAGGTTGTTACCACACTGCTACTGTGGGCTGATGTAGGTTGTTACCACACTGCTACTGTAGGCTGATGTTGGTTGTTACCACACTGCTACTGTAGGCTGATGTAGGTTGTTACCACCACACTACTACTGTAGGCTGATGTAGGTTGTTACACCACACTGCTACTGTAGGCTGATGTAGGTTGTTACACCACACTGCTACTGTAGGCTGATGTAGGTTGTTACCACACTGCTACTGTAGGCTGATGTAGGTTGTTACCACACTACTAATGTAGGCTGATGTAGGTTATTACCATCACACTGCTACTGTAGGCTAATGTAGGTTGTTACACCACACTGCTACTGTAGGCTGATGTAGGTTGTTACCACACTGCTACTGTAGGCTGATGTAGGTCGTTACCACACTACTACTGTAGGCTGATGTAGGTTGTTACCATCACACTGCTACTGTAGGCTAATGTAGGTTGTTACCATGACACTGCTACTGTAGACTGATATAGGTTGTTACCACACTGCTACTGTAGGCTGGTGTAGGTTGTTACCACCACACTACTACTGTAGGCTGATGTAGTTTGTTACCACACTGCTACTGAAGGCTGATGTAGGTTGTTACCACCACACTACTACTGGACGGCTGATGTAGGTTGTTAGCACCACACTGCTACTGTAGACTGATGTAGGTTGTTACCATCACACTGCTACTGTAGGCTGATTTAGGTTGTTACCAGCACACTGCTACTGTAGGCTGATATAGGTTGTTACCACACTGCTACTGTAGGCTAATGTATTTTGTTAGCACCACTCTGCTACTGTAGGCTGATGTAGGTTGTTACCACCACACTGTTACTGTGGACTGATATAGGTTGTTACCACACTACTACTGTAGGCTGATGTAGGTTGTTACCACACATGCTACTGTAGGCTGATGTAGGTTGTTACCACCACACTGCTACTGTAGGCTGATGTAGGTTATTACCACACTACTACTGTAGGCTGATGTAGGTTGTTACCACACATGCTACTGTAGGCTGATGTAGGTTGTTACACCACACTGCTACTGTAGGCTGATGTTGGTTGTTACCACCACACTACTACTGTAGGCTGATGTAGGTTGTTACACCACACTGCTACTGTAGGCTGATGTAGGTTGTTACACCACACTGATACTGTAGGCTGATGTAGGTTGTTACCACCACACTATTACTGTAGGCTGATGTAGGTTGTTACCACACTGCTACTGTAGGCTGATGTAGGTTGTTACCACACTGCTACTGTAGGCTGATGTTGGTTGTTACCACACTGCTACTGTAGGCTGATGTAGGTTGTTACACCACACTGCTACTGTAGGCTGATGTAGGTTGTTACCACACTGCTACTGTAGGCTGATGTAGGTTGTTACCACACTACTAATGTAGGCTGATGTAGGTTATTACCATCACACTGCTACTGTAGGCTAATGTAGGTTGTTACACCACACTGCTACTGTAGGCTGATGTAGGTTGTTACCACACTGCTATTGTAGGCTGATGTAGGTCGTTACCACACTACTACTGTAGGCTGATGTAGGTTGTTACCATCACACTGCTACTGTAGGCTAATGTAGGTTGTTACCATGACACTGCTACTGTAGACTGATATAGGTTGTTACCACACTGCTACTGTAGGCTGGTGTAGGTTGTTACCACCACACTACTACTGTAGGCTGGTGTAGGTTGTTACCACCACACTACTACTGTAGGCTGATGTAGGTTGTTAGCACCACACTGCTACTGTAGACTGATGTAGGTTGTTACCATCACACTGCTACTGTAGGCTGATTTAGGTTGTTACCAGCACACTGCTACTGTAGGCTGATATAGGTTGTTACCACACTGCTACTGTAGGCTAATGTATTTTGTTAGCACCACTCTGCTACTGTAGGCTGATGTAGGTTGTTACCACCACACTGTTACTGTGGACTGATATAGGTTGTTACCACACTACTACTGTAGGCTGATGTAGGTTGTTACCACACATGCTACTGTAGGCTGATGTAGGTTGTTACCACCACACTGCTACTGTAGGCTGATGTAGGTTATTACCACACTACTACTGTAGGCTGATGTAGGTTGTTACCACACATGCTACTGTAGGCTGATGTAGGTTGTTACACCACACTGCTACTGTAGGCTGATGTTGGTTGTTACCACCACACTACTACTGTAGGCTGATGTAGGTTGTTACACCACACTGCTACTGTAGGCTGATGTAGGTTGTTACACCACACTGATACTGTAGGCTGATGTAGGTTGTTACCACCACACTATTACTGTAGGCTGATGTAGGTTGTTACCACACTGCTACTGTAGGCTGATGTAGGTTGTTACCACACTGCTACTGTAGGCTGATGTTGGTTGTTACCACACTGCTACTGTAGGCTGATGTAGGTTGTTACACCACACTGATACTGTAGGCTGATGTTGGTTGTTACACCACACTGATACTGTAGGCTGATGTAGGTTGTTACCACCACACTATTACTGTAGGCTGATGTAGGTTGTTACCACACTGCTACTGTAGGCTGATGTAGGTTGTTACCACACTGCTACTGTAGGCTGATGTAGGTTGTTACCACACTGCTACTGTAGGCTGATGTAGGTTGTTAGCACCACACTGCTGCTGTAGACTGATGTAGGTTGTTACACCACACTGCTACTGTAGGCTGATGTAGGTTGTTACCACACTGCTACTGTAGGCTGATGTAGGTTGTTACCACACTGCTACTGTATGTAGGCTGATGTAGGTTGTTACACCACACTGATACTGTAGGCTGATGTAGGTTGTTACCACCACACTACTAATGTAGGCTGATGTAGGTTATTACCACACTGCTACTGTAGGCTGATGTAGGTTGTTACCACACTGCTACTGTAGGCTGATTTAGGTTGTTACCACACTGCTACTGTAGGCTGATGTTGGTTGTTACCACACTGCTACTGTATGCTGATGTAGGTTGTTACCACCACACTACTACTGTAGGCTGATGTAGGTTGTTACCACACTGCTACTGTAGGCTGGTGTAGGTCGTTACCACACTACTACTGTAGGCTGATGTAGGTTGTTACCACACTGCTACTGTGGGCTGATGTAGGTTGTTACCACACTGCTACTGTAGGCTGATGTTGGTTGTTACCACACTGCTACTGTAGGCTGATGTAGGTTGTTACCACCACACTACTACTGTAGGCTGATGTAGATTGTTACACCACACTGCTACTGTAGGCTGATGTAGGTTGTTACACCACACTGCTACTGTAGGCTGATGTAGGTTGTTACCACACTGCTACTGTAGGCTGATGTAGGTTGTTACCACACTACTAATGTAGGCTGATGTAGGTTATTACCATCACACTGCTACTGTAGGCTAATGTAGGTTGTTACACCACACTGCTACTGTAGGCTGATGTAGGTTGTTACCACACTGCTACTGTAGGCTGATGTAGGTCGTTACCACACTACTACTGTAGGCTGATGTAGGTTGTTACCATCACACTGCTACTGTAGGCTAATGTAGGTTGTTACCATGACACTGCTACTGTAGACTGATATAGGTTGTTACCACACTGCTACTGTAGGCTGGTGTAGGTTGTTACCACCACACTACTACTGTAGGCTGATGTAGTTTGTTACCACACTGCTACTGTAGGCTGATGTAGGTTGTTACCACCACACTACTAGTGTAGGCTGATGTAGGTTGTTAGCACCACACTGCTATTGTAGACTGATGTAGGTTGTTACCATCACACTGCTACTGTAGGCTGATGTAGGTTGTTACCAGCACACTGCTACTGTAGGCTGATATAGGTTGTTACCACACTGCTACTGTAGGCTAATGTATTTTGTTAGCACCACTCTGCTACTGTAGGCTGATGTAGGTTGTTACCACCACACTGTTACTGTGGACTGATATAGGTTGTTACCACACTACTACTGTAGGCTGATGTAGGTTGTTACCACACATGCTACTGTAGGCTGATGTAGGTTGTTACCACCACACTGCTACTGTAGGCTGATGTAGGTTATTACCACACTACTACTGTAGGCTGATGTAGGTTGTTACCACACTACTACTGTAGGCTGATGTAGGTTGTTAGCACCACACTGCTACTGTAGACTGATGTAGGTTGTTACCATCACACTGCTACTGTAGGCTAATGTAGGTTGTTACCATGACACTGCTACTGTAGACTGATGTAGGTTGTTACCACACTGCTACTGTAGGCTGGTGTAGGTTGTTACCACCACACTACTACTGTAGGCTGATGTAGGTTGTTACCACACTGCTACTGTGGGCTGATGTAGGTTGTTACCACACTGCTACTGTAGGCTGATGTTGGTTGTTACCACACTGCTACTGTAGGCTGATGTAGGTTGTTACCACCACACTACTACTGTAGGCTGATGTAGGTTGTTACACCACACTGCTACTGTAGGCTGATGTAGGTTGTTACACCACACTGCTACTGTAGGCTGATGTAGGTTGTTACCACACTGCTACTGTAGGCTGATGTAGGTTGTTACCACACTACTAATGTAGGCTGATGTAGGTTATTACCATCACACTGCTACTGTAGGCTAATGTAGGTTGTTACACCACACTGCTACTGTAGGCTGATGTAGGTTGTTACCACACTGCTACTGTAGGCTGATGTAGGTCGTTACCACACTACTACTGTAGGCTGATGTAGGTTGTTACCATCACACTGCTACTGTAGGCTAATGTAGGTTGTTACCATGACACTGCTACTGTAGACTGATATAGGTTGTTACCACACTGCTACTGTAGGCTGGTGTAGGTTGTTACCACCACACTACTACTGTAGGCTGATGTAGTTTGTTACCACACTGCTACTGTAGGCTGATGTAGGTTGTTACCACCACACTACTACTGTAGGCTGATGTAGGTTGTTAGCACCACACTGCTACTGTAGACTGATGTAGGTTGTTACCATCACACTGCTACTGTAGGCTGATTTAGGTTGTTACCAGCACACTGCTACTGTAGGCTGATATAGGTTGTTACCACACTGCTACTGTAGGCTAATGTATTTTGTTAGCACCACTCTGCTACTGTAGGCTGATGTAGGTTGTTACCACCACACTGCTACTGTAGGCTGATGTAGGTTGTTACCACCACACTGCTACTGTAGGCTGATGTAGGTTATTACCACACTACTACTGTAGGCTGATGTAGGTTGTTACCACACATGCTACTGTAGGCTGATGTAGGTTGTTACACCACACTGCTACTGTAGGCTGATGTTGGTTGTTACCACCACACTACTACTGTAGGCTGATGTAGGTTGTTACACCACACTGCTTCTGTAGGCTGATGTAGGTTGTTACACCACACTGATACTGTAGGCTGATGTAGGTTGTTACCACCACACTATTACTGTAGGCTGATGTAGGTTGTTACCACACTGCTACTGTAGGCTGATGTAGGTTGTTACCACACTGCTACTGTAGGCTGATGTAGGTTGTTACCACACTGCTACTGTAGGCTGATGTTGGTTGTTACCACACTGCTACTGTAGGCTGATGTAGGTTGTTACACCACACTGATACTGTAGGCTGATGTTGGTTGTTACACCACACTGATACTGTAGGCTGATGTAGGTTGTTACCACCACACTATTACTGTAGGCTGATGTAGGTTGTTACCACACTGCTACTGTAGGCTGATGTAGGTTGTTACCACACTGCTACTGTAGGCTGATGTAGGTTGTTACCACACTGCTACTGTAGGCTGATGTAGGTTGTTAGCACCACACTGCTGCTGTAGACTGATGTAGGTTGTTACACCACACTGCTACTGTAGGCTGATGTAGGTTGTTACCACACTGCTACTGTAGGCTGATGTAGGTTGTTACCACACTGCTACTGTATGTAGGCTGATGTAGGTTGTTACACCACACTGATACTGTAGGCTGATGTAGGTTGTTACACCACACTGCTACTGTAGGCTGATGTAGGTTGTTACCACACTGCTACTGTAGGCTGATTTAGGTTGTTACCACACTGCTACTGTAGGCTGATGTTGGTTGTTACCACACTGCTACTGTATGCTGATGTAGGTTGTTACCACCACACTACTACTGTAGGCTGATGTAGGTTGTTACCACACTGCTACTGTAGGCTGGTGTAGGTCGTTACCACACTACTACTGTAGGCTGATGTAGGTTGTTACCATCACACTGCTACTGTAGGCTAATGTAGGTTGTTACCATGACACTGCTACTGTAGACTGATATAGGTTGTTACCACACTGCTACTGTAGGCTGGTGTAGGTTGTTACCACCACACTACTACTGTAGGCTGATGTAGTTTGTTACCACACTGCTACTGTAGGCTGATGTAGGTTGTTACCACCACACTACTACTGTAGGCTGATGTAGGTTGTTAGCACCACACTGCTACTGTAGACTAATGTAGGTTGTTACCATCACACTGCTACTGTAGGCTGATGTAGGTTGTTACCAGCACAC
This sequence comes from Oncorhynchus clarkii lewisi, assembly GCF_045791955.1. Classification (NCBI taxonomy): domain Eukaryota; kingdom Metazoa; phylum Chordata; class Actinopteri; order Salmoniformes; family Salmonidae; genus Oncorhynchus; species Oncorhynchus clarkii. The sequence continues at coordinate 77,508 of NW_027260927.1, forward strand.
TGCTACTGTAGGCTGATATAGGTTGTTACCACACTGCTACTGTAGGCTAATGTATTTTTTTAGCACCACTCTGCTACTGTAGGCTGATGTAGGTTGTTACCACCACACTGTTACTGTGGACTGATATAGGTTGTTACCACACTACTACTGTAGGCTGATGTAGGTTGTTACCACACATGCTACTGTAGGCTGATGTAGGTTGTTACCACCACACTGCTACTGTAGGCTGATGTAGGTTATTACCACACTACTACTGTAGGCTGATGTAGGTTGTTACCACACATGCTACTGTAGGCTGATATAGGTTGTTACACCACACTGCTACTGTAGGCTGATGTTGGTTGTTACCACCACACTACTACTGTAGGCTGATGTAGGTTGTTACACCACACTGCTACTGTAGGCTGATGTAGGTTGTTACACCACACTGATACTGTAGGCTGATGTAGGTTGTTACCACCACACTACTACTGTAGGCTGATGTAGGTTGTTACCACCACACTACTACTGTAGACTGATGTAGGTTGTTACCACCACACTACTACTGTAGGCTGATGTAGGTTGTTACCACCACACTACTACTGTAGACTGATGTAGGTTGTTACCACACTACTACTGTAGGCTGATGTAGGTTGTTACACCACACTGCTACTGTAGGCTGATGTAGGTTGTTACACCACACTGATACTGTAGGCTGATGTAGGTTGTTACCACCACACTATTACTGTAGGCTGATGTAGGTTGTTACCACACTGCTACTGTAGGCTGATGTAGGTTGTTACCACACTGCTACTGTAGGCTGATGTAGGTTGTTACCACACTGCTACTGTAGGCTGATGTTGGTTGTTACCACACTGCTACTGTAGGCTGATGTAGGTTGTTACACCACACTGATACTGTAGGCTGATGTTGGTTGTTACACCACACTGATACTGTAGGCTGATGTAGGTTGTTACCACCACACTATTACTGTAGGCTGATGTAGGTTGTTACCACACTGCTACTGTAGGCTGATGTAGGTTGTTACCACACTGCTACTGTAGGCTGATGTAGGTTGTTACCACACTGCTACTGTAGGCTGATGTAGGTTGTTAGCACCACACTGCTGCTGTAGACTGATGTAGGTTGTTACACCACACTGCTACTGTAGGCTGATGTAGGTTGTTACCACACTGCTACTGTAGGCTGATGTAGGTTGTTACCACACTGCTACTGTATGTAGGCTGATGTAGGTTGTTACACCACACTGATACTGTAGGCTGATGTAGGTTGTTACACCACACTGCTACTGTAGGCTGATGTAGGTTGTTACCACACTGCTACTGTAGGCTGATTTAGGTTGTTACCACACTGCTACTGTAGGCTGATGTTGGTTGTTACCACACTGCTACTGTATGCTGATGTAGGTTGTTACCACCACACTACTACTGTAGGCTGATGTAGGTTGTTACCACACTGCTACTGTAGGCTGGTGTAGGTCGTTACCACACTACTACTGTAGGCTGATGTAGGTTGTTACCATCACACTGCTACTGTAGGCTAATGTAGGTTGTTACCATGACACTGCTACTGTAGACTGATATAGGTTGTTACCACACTGCTACTGTAGGCTGGTGTAGGTTGTTACCACCACACTACTACTGTAGGCTGATGTAGTTTGTTACCACACTGCTACTGTAGGCTGATGTAGGTTGTTACCACCACACTACTACTGTAGGCTGATGTAGGTTGTTAGCACCACACTGCTACTGTAGACTAATGTAGGTTGTTACCATCACACTGCTACTGTAGGCTGATGTAGGTTGTTACCAGCACACTGCTACTGTAGGCTGATATAGGTTGTTACCACACTGCTACTGTAGGCTAATGTATTTTTTTAGCACCACTCTGCTACTGTAGGCTGATGTAGGTTGTTACCACCACACTGTTACTGTGGACTGATATAGGTTGTTACCACACTACTACTGTAGGCTGATGTAGGTTGTTACCACACATGCTACTGTAGGCTGATGTAGGTTGTTACCACCACACTGCTACTGTAGGCTGATGTAGGTTATTACCACACTACTACTGTAGGCTGATGTAGGTTGTTACCACACATGCTACTGTAGGCTGATATAGGTTGTTACACCACACTGCTACTGTAGGCTGATGTTGGTTGTTACCACCACACTACTACTGTAGGCTGATGTAGGTTGTTACACCACACTGCTACTGTAGGCTGATGTAGGTTGTTACACCACACTGATACTGTAGGCTGATGTAGGTTGTTACCACCACACTATTACTGTAGGCTGATGTAGGTTGTTACCACACTGCTACTGTAGGCTGATGTAGGTTGTTACCACACTGCTACTGTAGGCTGATGTAGGTTGTTACCACACTGCTACTGTAGGCTGATGTTGGTTGTTACCACACTGCTACTGTAGGCTGATGTAGGTTGTTACCACCACACTACTACTGTAGGCTGATGTAGGTTGTTACCACACTACTACTGTAGGCTGATGTAGGTTGTTACCACCACACTACTACTGTAGGCTGATGTAGGTTGTTACCACCACACTACTACTGTAGACTGATGTAGGTTGTTACCACCACACTACTACTGTAGGCTGATGTAGGTTGTTACCACCACACTACTACTGTAGACTGATGTAGGTTGTTACCACACTACTACTGTAGGCTAATGTAGGTTGTTACCATGACACTGCTACTGTAGACTGATGTAGGTTGTTACCACACTGCTACTGTAGGCTGGTGTAGGTTGTTACCACCACACTACTACTGTAGGCTGATGTAGGTTGTTACCACACTGCTACTGTAGGCTGATGTAGGTTGTTACCACCACACTACTACTGTAGGCTGATGTAGGTTGTTAGCACCACACTGCTGCTGTAGACTGATGTAGGTTGTTACACCACACTGCTACTGTAGGCTGATGTTGGTTGTTACCACACTGCTACTGTAGGCTGATGTAGGTTGTTACCACACTGCTACTGTATGTAGGCTGATGTAGGTTGTTACACCACACTGATACTGTAGGCTGATGTAGGTTGTTACCACCACACTACTAATGTAGGCTGATGTAGGTTATTACCACACTGCTACTGTAGGCTGATGTAGGTTGTTACCACACTGCTACTGTAGGCTGATTTAGGTTGTTACCACACTGCTACTGTAGGCTGATGTTGGTTGTTACCACACTGCTACTGTATGCTGATGTAGGTTGTTACCACCACACTACTACTGTAGGCTGATGTAGGTTGTTACCACACTGCTACTGTAGGCTGGTGTAGGTTGTTACCACACTACTACTGTAGGCTGATGTAGGTTGTTACCACCACACTACTACTGTAGGCTGATGTAGGTTGTTACCACCACACTACTACTGTAGACTGATGTAGGTTGTTACCACCACACTACTACTGTAGGCTGATGTAGGTTGTTAGCACCACACTGCTACTGTAGACTGATGTAGGTTGTTACCATCACACTGCTACTGTAGGCTGATGTAGGTTGTTACCACACTGCTACTGTAGGCTGATGTAGGTTGTTACCACACTGCTAATGTAGGCTGATGTAGGTTGTTACACCACACTGATACTGTAGGCTGATGTAGGTTGTTACCACCACACTACTACTGTAGGCTGATGTAGGTTGTTACCACACTGCTACTGTAGGCTGATGTAGGTTGTTACCACACTGCTACTGTGGGCTGATGTAGGTTGTTACCACCACACTACTACTGTAGGCTGATGTAGGTTGTTACCACACTGCTACTGTAGGCTGGTGTAGGTTGTTACCACACTACTACTGTAGGCTGATGTAGGTTGTTACCACCACACTACTACTGTAGGCTGATGTAGGTTGTTACCACCACACTACTACTGTAGACTGATGTAGGTTGTTACCACCACACTACTACTGTAGGCTGATGTAGGTTGTTACCACCACACTGCTACTGTAGGCTGATGTAGGTTATTACCACACTGCTACTGTAGGCTGATGTAGGTTGTTACCACACTGCTACTGTAGGCTGATTTAGGTTGTTACCACACTGCTACTGTAGGCTGATGTTGGTTGTTACCACACTGCTACTGTATGCTGATGTAGGTTGTTACCACCACACTACTACTGTAGGCTGATGTAGGTTGTTACCACACTGCTACTGTAGGCTGGTGTAGGTTGTTACCACACTACTACTGTAGGCTGATGTAGGTTGTTACCACCACACTACTACTGTAGGCTGATGTAGGTTGTTACCACACTGCTACTGTAGGCTGATGTAGGTTGTTACCACACTGCTACTGTGGGCTGATGTAGGTTGTTACCACACTGCTACTGTAGGCTGATGTTGGTTGTTACCACACTGCTACTGTAGGCTGATGTAGGTTGTTACCACCACACTACTACTGTAGGCTGATGTAGGTTGTTACCACACTGCTACTGTAGGCTGATGTAGGTTGTTACACCACACTGCTACTGTAGGCTGATGTAGGTTGTTACCACACTGCTACTGTAGGCTGATGTAGGTTGTTACCACACTACTAATGTAGGCTGATGTAGGTTATTACCATCACACTGCTACTGTAGGCTAATGTAGGTTGTTACACCACACTGCTACTGTAGGCTGATGTAGGTTGTTACCACACTGCTACTGTAGGCTGATGTAGGTCGTTACCACACTACTACTGTAGGCTGATGTAGGTTGTTACCATCACACTGCTACTGTAGGCTAATGTAGGTTGTTACCATGACACTGCTACTGTAGACTGATATAGGTTGTTACCACACTGCTACTGTAGGCTGGTGTAGGTTGTTACCACACTGCTACTGTAGGCTGATGTAGGTTGTTACCACCACACTACTACTGTAGGCTGATGTAGGTTGTTAGCACCACACTGCTACTGTAGACTGATGTAGGTTGTTACCATCACACTGCTACTGTAGGCTGATGTAGGTTGTTACCAGCACACTGCTACTGTAGGCTGATATAGGTTGTTACCACACTGCTACTGTATGCTAATGTATTTTGTTAGCACCACTCTGCTACTGTAGGCTGATGTAGGTTGTTACCACCACACTGTTACTGTGGACTGATATAGGTTGTTACCACACTACTACTGTAGGCTGATGTAGGTTGTTACCACACATGCTACTGTAGGCTGATGTAGGTTGTTACCACCACACTGCTACTGTAGGCTGATGTAGGTTATTACCACACTACTACTGTAGGCTGATGTAGGTTGTTACCACACATGCTACTGTAGGCTGATGTAGGTTGTTACACCACACTGCTACTGTAGGCTGATGTTGGTTGTTACCACCACACTACTACTGTAGGCTGATGTAGGTTGTTACACCACACTGCTACTGTAGGCTGATGTAGGTTGTTACACCACACTGATACTGTAGGCTGATGTAGGTTGTTACCACCACACTATTACTGTAGGCTGATGTAGGTTGTTACCACACTGCTACTGTAGGCTGATGTAGGTTGTTACCACACTGCTACTGTAGGCTGATGTAGGTTGTTACCACACTGCTACTGTAGGCTGATGTTGGTTGTTACCACACTGCTACTGTAGGCTGATGTAGGTTGTTACACCACACTGATACTGTAGGCTGATGTTGGTTGTTACACCACACTGATACTGTAGGCTGATGTAGGTTGTTACCACCACACTATTACTGTAGGCTGATGTAGGTTGTTACCACACTGCTACTGTAGGCTGATGTAGGTTGTTACCACACTGCTACTGTAGGCTGATGTAGGTTGTTACCACACTGCTACTGTAGGCTGATGTTGGTTGTTACCACACTGCTACTGTAGGCTGATGTAGGTTGTTACCACCACACTACTACTGTAGGCTGATGTAGGTTGTTACCACACTACTACTGTAGGCTGATGTAGGTTGTTACCACCACACTACTACTGTAGGCTGATGTAGGTTGTTACCACCACACTACTACTGTAGACTGATGTAGGTTGTTACCACACTACTACTGTAGGCTAATGTAGGTTGTTACTATGACACTGCTACTGTAGACTGATGTAGGTTGTTACCACACTGCTACTGTAGGCTGGTGTAGGTTGTTACCACCACACTACTACTGTAGGCTGATGTAGGTTGTTACCACACTGCTACTGGAGGCTGATGTAGGTTGTTACCACCACACTACTACTGTAGGCTGATGTAGGTTGTTAGCACCACACTGCTGCTGTAGGCTGATGTAGGTTGTTAGCACCACACTGCTACTGTAGACTGATGTAGGTTGTTACCATCACACTGCTACTGTAGGCTGATGTAGGTTGTTACCACACTGCTACTGTAGGCTGATGTAGGTTGTTACCACACTGCTAATGTAGGCTGATGTAGGTTGTTACACCACACTGATACTGTAGGCTGATGTAGGTTGTTACCACCACACTACTACTGTAGGCTGATGTAGGTTGTTACCACACTGCTACTGTAGGCTGATGTAGGTTGTTACCACACTGCTACTGTGGGCTGATGTAGGTTGTTACCAGCACACTACTACTGTAGGCTGATGTAGGTTGTTACCACACTGCTACTGTAGGCTGGTGTAGGTTGTTACCACACTACTACTGTAGGCTGATGTAGGTTGTTACCACCACACTACTACTGTAGGCTGATGTAGGTTGTTACCACCACACTACTACTGTAGACTGATGTAGGTTGTTACCACCACACTACTACTGTAGGCTGATGTAGGTTGTTACCACCACACTGCTACTGTAGGCTGATGTAGGTTATTACCACACTGCTACTGTAGGCTGATGTAGGTTGTTACCACACTGCTACTGTAGGCTGATTTAGGTTGTTACCACACTGCTACTGTAGGCTGATGTTGGTTGTTACCACACTGCTACTGTATGCTGATGTAGGTTGTTACCACCACACTACTACTGTAGGCTGATGTAGGTTGTTACCACACTGCTACTGTAGGCTGGTGTAGGTTGTTACCACACTACTACTGTAGGCTGATGTAGGTTGTTACCACCACACTACTACTGTAGGCTGATGTAGGTTGTTACCACCACACTACTACTGTAGACTGATGTAGGTTGTTACCACCACACTACTACTGTAGGCTGATGTAGGTTGTTAGCACCACACTGCTACTGTAGACTGATGTAGGTTGTTACCATCACACTGCTACTGTAGGCTGATGTAGGTTGTTACCACACTGCTACTGTAGGCTGATGTAGGTTGTTACCACACTGCTAATGTAGGCTGATGTAGGTTGTTACACCACACTGATACTGTAGGCTGATGTAGGTTGTTACCACCACACTACTACTGTAGGCTGATGTAGGTTGTTACCACACTGCTACTGTAGGCTGATGTAGGTTGTTACCACACTGCTACTGTGGGCTGATGTAGGTTGTTACCACACTGCTACTGTAGGCTGATGTTGGTTGTTACCACACTGCTACTGTAGGCTGATGTAGGTTGTTACCACCACACTACTACTGTAGGCTGATGTAGGTTGTTACCACACTGCTACTGTAGGCTGATGTAGGTTGTTACACCACACTGCTACTGTAGGCTGATGTAGGTTGTTACCACACTGCTACTGTAGGCTGATGTAGGTTGTTACCACACTACTAATGTAGGCTGATGTAGGTTATTACCATCACACTGCTACTGTAGGCTAATGTAGGTTGTTACACCACACTGCTACTGTAGGCTGATGTAGGTTGTTACCACACTGCTACTGTAGGCTGATGTAGGTCGTTACCACACTACTACTGTAGGCTGATGTAGGTTGTTACCATCACACTGCTACTGTAGGCTAATGTAGGTTGTTACCATGACACTGCTACTGTAGACTGATATAGGTTGTTACCACACTGCTACTGTAGGCTGGTGTAGGTTGTTACCACCACACTACTACTGTAGGCTGATGTAGTTTGTTACCACACTGCTACTGTAGGCTGATGTAGGTTGTTACCACCACACTACTACTGTAGGCTGATGTAGGTTGTTAGCACCACACTGCTACTGTAGACTGATGTAGGTTGTTACCATCACACTGCTACTGTAGGCTGATGTAGGTTGTTACCAGCACACTGCTACTGTAGGCTGATGTAGGTTGTTACCACACTGCTACTGTATGCTAATGTATTTTGTTAGCACCACTCTGCTACTGTAGGCTGATGTAGGTTGTTACCACCACACTGTTACTGTGGACTGATATAGGTTGTTACCACACTACTACTGTAGGCTGATGTAGGTTGTTACCACACATGCTACTGTAGGCTGATGTAGGTTGTTACCACCACACTGCTACTGTAGGCTGATGTAGGTTATTACCACACTACTACTGTAGGCTGATGTAGGTTGTTACCACACATGCTACTGTAGGCTGATGTAGGTTGTTACACCACACTGCTACTGTAGGCTGATGTTGGTTGTTACCACCACACTACTACTGTAGGCTGATGTAGGTTGTTACACCACACTGCTACTGTAGGCTGATGTAGGTTGTTACACCACACTGATACTGTAGGCTGATGTAGGTTGTTACCAACACACTATTACTGTAGGCTGATGTAGGTTGTTACCACACTGCTACTGTAGGCTGATGTAGGTTGTTACCACACTGCTACTGTAGGCTGATGTAGGTTGTTACCACACTGCTACTGTAGGCTGATGTTGGTTGTTACCACACTGCTACTGTAGGCTGATGTAGGTTGTTACACCACACTGATACTGTAGGCTGATGTTGGTTGTTACACCACACTGATACTGTAGGCTGATGTAGGTTGTTACCACCACACTATTACTGTAGGCTGATGTAGGTTGTTACCACACTGCTACTGTAGGCTGATGTAGGTTGTTACCACACTGCTACTGTAGGCTGATGTAGGTTGTTACCACACTGCTACTGTAGGCTGATGTTGGTTGTTACCACACTGCTACTGTAGGCTGATATAGGTTGTTACCACCACACTACTACTGTAGGCTGATGTAGGTTGTTACCACACTACTACTGTAGGCTGATGTAGGTTGTTACCACCACACTACTACTGTAGGCTGATGTAGGTTGTTACCACCACACTACTACTGTAGACTGATGTAGGTTGTTACCACACTACTACTGTAGGCTAATGTAGGTTGTTACCATGACACTGCTACTGTAGACTGATGTAGGTTGTTACCACACTGCTACTGTAGGCTGGTGTAGGTTGTTACCACCACACTACTACTGTAGGCTGATGTAGGTTGTTACCACACTGCTACTGGAGGCTGATGTAGGTTGTTACCACCACACTACTACTGTAGGCTGATGTAGGTTGTTAGCACCACACTGCTGCTGTAGACTGATGTAGGTTGTTACACCACACTGCTACTGTAGGCTGATGTAGGTTGTTACCACACTGCTACTGTAGGCTGATGTAGGTTGTTACCACACTGCTACTGTATGTAGGCTGATGTAGGTTGTTACACCACACTGATACTGTAGGCTGATGTAGGTTGTTACCACCACACTACTAATGTAGGCTGATGTAGGTTATTACCACACTGCTACTGTAGGCTGATGTAGGTTGTTACCACACTGCTACTGTAGGCTGATTTAGGTTGTTACCACACTGCTACTGTAGGCTGATGTTGGTTGTTACCACACTGCTACTGTATGCTGATGTAGGTTGTTACCACCACACTACTACTGTAGGCTGATGTAGGTTGTTACCACACTGCTACTGTAGGCTGGTGTAGGTTGTTACCACCACACTACTACTGTAGGCTGATGTAGGTTGTTACCACCACACTACTACTGTAGACTGATGTAGGTTGTTACCACCACACTACTACTGTAGGCTGATGTAGGTTGTTAGCACCACACTGCTACTGTAGACTGATGTAGGTTGTTACCATCACACTGCTACTGTAGGCTGATGTAGGTTGTTACCACACTGCTACTGTAGGCTGATGTAGGTTGTTACCACACTGCTAATGTAGGCTGATGTAGGTTGTTACACCACACTGATACTGTAGGCTGATGTAGGTTGTTACCACCACACTACTACTGTAGGCTGATGTAGGTTGTTACCACACTGCTACTGTAGGCTGATGTAGGTTGTTACCACACTGCTACTGTGGGCTGATGTAGGTTGTTACCACACTGCTACTGTAGGCTGATGTTGGTTGTTACCACACTGCTACTGTAGGCTGATGTAGGTTGTTACCACCACACTACTACTGTAGGCTGATGTAGGTTGTTACCACACTGCTACTGTAGGCTGATGTAGGTTGTTACACCACACTGCTACTGTAGGCTGATGTAGGTTGTTACCACACTGCTACTGTAGGCTGATGTAGGTTGTTACCACACTACTAATGTAGGCTGATGTAGGTTATTACCATCACACTGCTACTGTAGGCTAATGTAGGTTGTTACACCACACTGCTACTGTAGGCTGATGTAGGTTGTTACCACACTGCTACTGTAGGCTGATGTAGGTCGTTACCACACTACTACTGTAGGCTGATGTAGGTTGTTACCATCACACTGCTACTGTAGGCTAATGTAGGTTGTTACCATGACACTGCTACTGTAGACTGATATAGGTTGTTACCACACTGCTACTGTAGGCTGGTGTAGGTTGTTACCACCACACTACTACTGTAGGCTGATGTAGTTTGTTACCACACTGCTACTGTAGGCTGATGTAGGTTGTTACCACCACACTACTACTGTAGGCTGATGTAGGTTGTTAGCACCACACTGCTACTGTAGACTGATGTAGGTTGTTACCATCACACTGCTACTGTAGGCTGATGTAGGTTGTTACCAGCACACTGCTACTGTAGGCTGATATAGGTTGTTACCACACTGCTACTGTATGCTAATGTATTTTGTTAGCACCACTCTGCTACTGTAGGCTGATGTAGGTTGTTACCACCACACTGTTACTGTGGACTGATATAGGTTGTTACCACACTACTACTGTAGGCTGATGTAGGTTGTTACCACACATGCTACTGTAGGCTGATGTAGGTTGTTACCACCACACTGCTACTGTAGGCTGATGTAGGTTATTACCACACTACTACTGTAGGCTGATGTAGGTTGTTACCACACATGCTACTGTAGGCTGATGTAGGTTGTTACACCACACTGCTACTGTAGGCTGATGTTGGTTGTTACCACCACACTACTACTGTAGGCTGATGTAGGTTGTTACACCACACTGCTACTGTAGGCTGATGTAGGTTGTTACACCACACTGATACTGTAGGCTGATGTAGGTTGTTACCAACACACTATTACTGTAGGCTGATGTAGGTTGTTACCACACTGCTACTGTAGGCTGATGTAGGTTGTTACCACACTGCTACTGTAGGCTGATGTTGGTTGTTACCACACTGCTACTGTAGGCTGATGTAGGTTGTTACACCACACTGATACTGTAGGCTGATGTTGGTTGTTACACCACACTGATACTGTAGGCTGATGTAGGTTGTTACCACCACACTATTACTGTAGGCTGATGTAGGTTGTTACCACACTGCTACTGTAGGCTGATGTAGGTTGTTACCACACTGCTACTGTAGGCTGATGTAGGTTGTTACCACACTGCTACTGTAGGCTGATGTTGGTTGTTACCACACTGCTACTGTAGGCTGATGTAGGTTGTTACCACCACACTACTACTGTAGGCTGATGTAGGTTGTTACCACACTACTACTGTAGGCTGATGTAGGTTGTTACCACCACACTACTACTGTAGGCTGATGTAGGTTGTTACCACCACACTACTACTGTAGACTGATGTAGGTTGTTACCACACTACTACTGTAGGCTAATGTAGGTTGTTACCATGACACTGCTACTGTAGACTGATGTAGGTTGTTACCACACTGCTACTGTAGGCTGGTGTAGGTTGTTACCACCACACTACTACTGTAGGCTGATGTAGGTTGTTACCACACTGCTACTGGAGGCTGATGTAGGTTGTTACCACCACACTACTACTGTAGGCTGATGTAGGTTTTTAGCACCACACTGCTGCTGTAGACTGATGTAGGTTGTTACACCACACTGCTACTGTAGGCTGATGTAGGTTGTTACCACACTGCTACTGTAGGCTGATGTAGGTTGTTACCACACTGCTACTGTATGTAGGCTGATGTAGGTTGTTACACCACACTGATACTGTAGGCTGATGTAGGTTGTTACCACCACACTACTAATGTAGGCTGATGTAGGTTATTACCACACTGCTACTGTAGGCTGATGTAGGTTGTTACCACACTGCTACTGTAGGCTGATTTAGGTTGTTACCACACTGCTACTGTAGGCTGATGTTGGTTGTTACCACACTGCTACTGTATGCTGATGTAGGTTGTTACCACCACACTACTACTGTAGGCTGATGTAGGTTGTTACCACACTGCTACTGTAGGCTGGTGTAGGTTGTTACCACACTACTACTGTAGGCTGATGTAGGTTGTTACCACCACACTACTACTGTAGGCTGATGTAGGTTGTTACCACCACACTACTACTGTAGACTGATGTAGGTTGTTACCACACTACTACTGTAGGCTAATGTAGGTTGTTACCATGACACTGCTACTGTAGACTGATGTAGCTTGTTACCACACTGCTACTGTAGGCTGGTGTAGGTTGTTACCACCATACTACTACTGTAGGCTGATGTAGGTTGTTACCACACTGCTACTGTAGGCTGATGTAGGTTGTTACCACCAAACTACTACTGTAGGCTGATGTAGGTTGTTGCACCACACTGCTGCTGTAGACTGATGTAGGTTGTTACACCACACTGCTACTGTAGGCTGATGTAGGTTGTTACCACACTGCTACTGTAGGCTGATGTAGGTTGTTACCACACTGCTACTGTAGGCTGATGTAGGTTGTTACACCACACTGATACTGTAGGCTGATGTAGGTTGTTACCACCACACTACTACTGTAGGCTGGTGTAGGTTGTTACCACACTGCTACAGTAGGCTGATGTAGGTTGTTACCACACTGCTACTGTAGGCTGATGTTGGTTGTTACCACACTGCTACTGTAGGCTGATGTAGGTTGTTACCACCACACTACTACTGTAGGCTGATGTAGGTTGTTACACCACACTGCTACTGTAGGCTGATGTAGGTTGTTACCACACTACTACTGTAGGCTAATGTAGGTTGTTACACCACACTGCTACTGTAGGCTGATGTAGGTTGTTACCACACTACTACTGTAGGCTAATGTAGGTTGTTACCATCACACTGCTACTGTAGGCTGATGTAGGTTGTTACCACCACACTGTTACTGTGGACTGATGTAGGTTGTTACCACACTACTACTGTAGGCTGATGTAGGTTGTTACCACACATGCTACTGTAGGCTGATGTAGGTTGTTACCACCACACTGCTACTGTAGGCTGATGTAGGTTATTACCACACTACTACTGTAGGCTGATGTAGGTTGTTACACCACATTGCTACTGTAGGCTGATGTAGGTTGTTACACCACACTGATACTGTAGGCTGATGTAGGTTGTTACCACCACACTACTACTGTAGGCTGATGTAGGTTGTTACCACACTGCTACTGTAGGCGGATGTAGGTTGTTACCACACTGCTACTGTAGGCTGATGTAGGTTGTTACCACCCTGCTACTGTAGGCTGATGTTGGTTGTTACCACACTGCTACTGTAGGCTGATGTAGGTTGTTACCACCACACTACTACTGTAGGCTGATGTAGGTTGTTACACCACACTGCTACTGTAGGCTGATGTAGGTTGTTACCACACTACTACTGTAGGCTGATGTAGGTTGTTACCACCACACTACTACTGTAGGCTGATGTAGTTTGTTACCACCACACTACTACTGTAGACTGATGTCGGTTGTTACCACACTACTACTGTAGGCTAATGTAGGTTGTTACCATGACACTGCTACTGTAGACTGATGTAGGTTGTTACCACACTGCTACTGTAGGCTGGTGAAGGTTGTTACCACCACACTACTACTGTAGGCTGATGTAGGTTGTTACCACACTGCTACTGTAGGCTGATGTAGGTTGTTACCACCACACAACTACTGTAGGCTGATGTAGGTTGTTAGCACCACACTGCTGCTGTAGACTGATGTAGGTTGTTACCACACTACAAATGTAGGCTGATGTAGGTTGTTACACCACACTGATACTGTAGGCTAATGTAGATTGTTACCATCACACTGCTACTGTAGGCTGATGTAGTTTGTTACCTTCAGACTGCTACTGCAGGCTGATGTAGGTTGTTACCATCAAACTGATACTGTAGGCTGATGTAGGTTGTTACCATCACACTGCTACTGTAGGCTGATGTAGATTGTTACCACCACACTACTACTGTAGGCTGATGTAGGTTGTTAGCACCACACTGCTACTGTAGACTGATGTAGGTTGTTACCATCACACTGCTACTGTAGAATGATGTAGGTTGTTACCACACTGCTACTGTAGGCTGATGTAGGTTGTTACCACACTGCTAATGTAGGCTGATGTAGGTTGTTACACCACACTGATACTGTAGGCTGATGTAGGTTGTTACCACACTGCTACTGTAGGCTGATGTAGGTTGTTACCACACTGCTACTGTGGGCTGATGTAGGTTGTTACCACACTGCTACTGTAGGCTGATGTTGGTTGTTACCACACTGCTACTGTAGGCTGATGTAGGTTGTTACCACCACACTACTACTGTAGGCTGATGTAGGTTGTTACCACACTGCTACTGTAGGCTGATGTAGGTTGTTACACCACACTGCTACTGTAGGCTGATGTAGGTTGTTACCACACTGCTACTGTAGGCTGATGTAGGTTGTTACCACACTACTAATGTAGGCTGATGTAGGTTATTACCATCACACTGCTACTGTAGGCTAATGTAGGTTGTTACACCACACTGCTACTGTAGGCTGATGTAGGTTGTTACCACACTGCTACTGTAGGCTGATGTAGGTCGTTACCACACTACTACTGTAGGCTGATGTAGGTTGTTACCATCACACTGCTACTGTAGGCTAATGTAGGTTGTTACCATGACACTGCTACTGTAGACTGATATAGGTTGTTACCACACTGCTACTGTAGGCTGGTGTAGGTTGTTACCACCACACTACTACTGTAGGCTGATGTAGTTTGTTACCACACTGCTACTGTAGGCTGATGTAGGTTGTTACCACCACACTACTACTGTAGGCTGATGTAGGTTGTTAGCACCACACTGCTACTGTAGACTGATGTAGGTTGTTACCATCACACTGCTACTGTAGGCTGATGTAGGTTGTTACCAGCACACTGCTACTGTAGGCTGATATAGGTTGTTACCACACTGCTACTGTATGCTAATGTATTTTGTTAGCACCACTCTGCTACTGTAGGCTGATGTAGGTTGTTACCACCACACTGTTACTGTGGACTGATATAGGTTGTTACCACACTACTACTGTAGGCTGATGTAGGTTGTTACCACACATGCTACTGTAGGCTGATGTAGGTTGTTACCACCACACTGCTACTGTAGGCTGATGTAGGTTATTACCACACTACTACTGTAGGCTGATGTAGGTTGTTACCACACATGCTACTGTAGGCTGATGTAGGTTGTTACACCACACTGCTACTGTAGGCTGATGTTGGTTGTTACCACCACACTACTACTGTAGGCTGATGTAGGTTGTTACACCACACTGCTACTGTAGGCTGATGTAGGTTGTTACACCACACTGATACTGTAGGCTGATGTAGGTTGTTACCAACACACTATTACTGTAGGCTGATGTAGGTTGTTACCACACTGCTACTGTAGGCTGATGTAGGTTGTTACCACACTGCTACTGTAGGCTGATGTAGGTTGTTACCACACTGCTACTGTAGGCTGATGTTGGTTGTTACCACACTGCTACTGTAGGCTGATGTAGGTTGTTACACCACACTGATACTGTAGGCTGATGTTGGTTGTTACACCACACTGATACTGTAGGCTGATGTAGGTTGTTACCACCACACTATTACTGTAGGCTGATGTAGGTTGTTACCACACTGCTACTGTAGGCTGATGTAGGTTGTTACCACACTGCTACTGTAGGCTGATGTAGGTTGTTACCACACTGCTACTGTAGGCTGATGTTGGTTGTTACCACACTGCTACTGAAGGCTGATGTAGGTTGTTACCACCACACTACTACTGTAGGCTGATGTAGGTTGTTACCACACTACTACTGTAGGCTGATGTAGGTTGTTACCACCACACTACTACTGTAGGCTGATGTAGGTTGTTACCACCACACTACTACTGTAGACTGATGTAGGTTGTTACCACACTACTACTGTAGGCTAATGTAGGTTGTTACCATGACACTGCTACTGTAGACTGATGTAGGTTGTTACCACACTGCTACTGTAGGCTGGTGTAGGTTGTTACCACCACACTACTACTGTAGGCTGATGTAGGTTGTTACCACACTGCTACTGGAGGCTGATGTAGGTTGTTACCACCACACTACTA
The DNA here is from genome assembly GCF_045791955.1 of Oncorhynchus clarkii lewisi. NCBI lineage: Eukaryota > Metazoa > Chordata > Actinopteri > Salmoniformes > Salmonidae > Oncorhynchus > Oncorhynchus clarkii. The sequence goes on from NW_027260927.1 coordinate 94,060, forward strand.
CTGTAGGCTGATGTAGGTTGTTAGCACCACACTGCTGCTGTAGACTGATGTAGGTTGTTACACCGCACTGCTACTGTAGGCTGATGTAGGTTGTTACCACACTGCTACTGTAGGCTGATGTAGGTTGTTACCACACTGCTACTGTATGTAGGCTGATGTAGGTTGTTACACCACACTGATACTGTAGGCTGATGTAGGTTGTTACCACCACACTACTAATGTAGGCTGATGTAGGTTATTACCACACTGCTACTGTAGGCTGATGTAGGTTGTTACCACACTGCTACTGTAGGCTGATTTAGGTTGTTACCACACTGCTACTGTAGGCTGATGTTGGTTGTTACCACACTGCTACTGTATGCTGATGTAGGTTGTTACCACCACACTACTACTGTAGGCTGATGTAGGTTGTTACCACACTGCTACTGTAGGCTGGTGTAGGTTGTTACCACACTACTACTGTAGGCTGATGTAGGTTGTTACCACCACACTACTACTGTAGGCTGATGTAGGTTGTTACCACCACACTACTACTGTAGACTGATGTAGGTTGTTACCACACTACTACTGTAGGCTAATGTAGGTTGTTACCATGACACTGCTACTGTAGACTGATGTAGCTTGTTACCACACTGCTACTGTAGGCTGGTGTAGGTTGTTACCACCATACTACTACTGTAGGCTGATGTAGGTTGTTACCACACTGCTACTGTAGGCTGATGTAGGTTGTTACCACCAAACTACTACTGTAGGCTGATGTAGGTTGTTGCACCACACTGCTGCTGTAGACTGATGTAGGTTGTTACACCACACTGCTACTGTAGGCTGATGTAGGTTGTTACCACACTGCTACTGTAGGCTGATGTAGGTTGTTACCACACTGCTACTGTAGGCTGATGTAGGTTGTTACACCACACTGATACTGTAGGCTGATGTAGGTTGTTACCACCACACTACTACTGTAGGCTGGTGTAGGTTGTTACCACACTGCTACTGTAGGCTGATGTAGGTTGTTACCACACTGCTACTGTAGGCTGATGTTGGTTGTTACCACACTGCTACTGTAGGCTGATGTAGGTTGTTACCACCACACTACTACTGTAGGCTGATGTAGGTTGTTACACCACACTGCTACTGTAGGCTGATGTAGGTTGTTACCACACTACTACTGTAGGCTAATGTAGGTTGTTACACCACACTGCTACTGTAGGCTGATGTAGGTTGTTACCACACTACTACTGTAGGCTAATGTAGGTTGTTACCATCACACTGCTACTGTAGGCTGATGTAGGTTGTTACCACCACACTGTTACTGTGGACTGATGTAGGTTGTTACCACACTACTACTGTAGGCTGATGTAGGTTGTTACCACACATGCTACTGTAGGCTGATGTAGGTTGTTACCACCACACTGCTACTGTAGGCTGATGTAGGTTATTACCACACTACTACTGTAGGCTGATGTAGGTTGTTACACCACATTGCTACTGTAGGCTGATGTAGGTTGTTACACCACACTGATACTGTAGGCTGATGTAGGTTGTTACCACCACACTACTACTGTAGGCTGATGTAGGTTGTTACCACACTGCTACTGTAGGCGGATGTAGGTTGTTACCACACTGCTACTGTAGGCTGATGTAGGTTGTTACCACCCTGCTACTGTAGGCTGATGTTGGTTGTTACCACACTGCTACTGTAGGCTGATGTAGGTTGTTACCACCACACTACTACTGTAGGCTGATGTAGGTTGTTACACCACACTGCTACTGTAGGCTGATGTAGGTTGTTACCACACTACTACTGTAGGCTGATGTAGGTTGTTACCACCACACTACTACTGTAGGCTGATGTAGTTTGTTACCACCACACTACTACTGTAGACTGATGTCGGTTGTTACCACACTACTACTGTAGGCTAATGTAGGTTGTTACCATGACACTGCTACTGTAGACTGATGTAGGTTGTTACCACACTGCTACTGTAGGCTGGTGAAGGTTGTTACCACCACACTACTACTGTAGGCTGATGTAGGTTGTTACCACACTGCTACTGTAGGCTGATGTAGGTTGTTACCACCACACAACTACTGTAGGCTGATGTAGGTTGTTAGCACCACACTGCTGCTGTAGACTGATGTAGGTTGTTACCACACTGCAAATGTAGGCTGATGTAGGTTGTTACACCACACTGATACTGTAGGCTAATGTAGATTGTTACCATCACACTGCTACTGTAGGCTGATGTAGGTTGTTACCTTCAGACTGCTACTGCAGGCTGATGTAGGTTGTTACCATCAAACTGATACTGTAGGCTGATGTAGGTTGTTACCATCACACTGCTACTGTAGGCTGATGTAGATTGTTACCACCACACTACTACTGTAGGCTGATGTAGGTTGTTAGCACCACACTGCTACTGTAGACTGATGTAGGTTGTTACCATCACACTGCTACTGTAGGCTGATGTAGGTTGTTACCACACTGCTACTGTAGGCTGATGTAGGTTGTTACCACACTGCTAATGTAGGCTGATGTAGGTTGTTACACCACACTGATACTGTAGGCTGATGTAGGTTGTTACCACCACACTACTACTGTAGGCTGATGTAGGTTGTTACACCACACTGATACTGTAGGCTGATGTAGGTTGTTACCACCACACTACTACTGTAGGCTGATGTAGGTTGTTACCACACTGCTACTGTGGGCTGATGTAGGTTGTTACCACACTGCTACTGTAGGCTGATTTAGGTTGTTACCACACTGCTACTGTAGGCTGATGTTGGTTGTTACCACACTGCTACTGTATGCTGATGTAGGTTGTTACCACCACACTACTACTGTAGGCTGATGTAGGTTGTTACCACACTGCTACTGTAGGCTGGTGTAGGTTGTTACCACACTACTACTGTAGGCTGATGTAGGTTGTTACCACCACACTACTACTGTAGGCTGATGTAGGTTGTTACCACCACACTACTACTGTAGACTGATGTAGGTTGTTACCACACTACTACTGTAGGCTAATGTAGATTGTTATCATGACACTGCTACTGTTGACTGATGTAGCTTGTTACCACACTGCTACTGTAGGCTGGTGTAGGTTGTTACCACCATACTACTACTGTAGGCTGATGTAGGTTGTTACCACACTGCTACTGTAGGCTGATGTAGGTTGTTACCACCAAACTACTACTGTAGGCTGATGTAGGTTGTTGCACCACACTGCTGCTGTAGACTGATGTAGGTTGTTACACCACACTGCTACTGTAGGCTGATGTAGGTTGTTACCACACTGCTACTGTAGGCTGATGTAGGTTGTTACCACACTGCTACTGTAGGCTGATGTAGGTTGTTACACCACACTGATACTGTAGGCTGATGTAGGTTGTTACCACCACACTACTACTGTAGGCTGGTGTAGGTTGTTACCACACTGCTACTGTAGGCTGATGTAGGTTGTTACCACACTGCTACTGTAGGCTGATGTTGGTTGTTACCACACTGCTACTGTAGGCTGATGTAGGTTGTTACCACCACACTACTACTGTAGGCTGATGTAGGTTGTTACACCACACTGCTACTGTAGGCTGATGTAGGTTGTTACCACACTACTACTGTAGGCTAATGTAGGTTGTTACCATCACACTGCTACTGTAGGCTGATGTAGGTTGTTACCACCACACTGTTACTGTGGACTGATGTAGGTTGTTACCACACTACTACTGTAGGCTGATGTAGGTTGTTACCACACATGCTACTGTAGGCTGATGTAGGTTGTTACCACCACACTGCTACTGTAGGCTGATGTAGGTTATTACCACACTACTACTGTAGGCTGATGTAGGTTGTTACACCACATTGCTACTGTCGGCTGATGTTGGTTGTTACCATCACACTGCTACTGTAGGCTGATGTAGGTTGTTACACCACACTGATACTGTAGGCTGATGTAGGTTGTTACCACCACACTACTACTGTAGGCTGATGTAGGTTGTTACCACACTGCTACTGTAGGCGGATGTAGGTTGTTACCACACTGCTACTGTAGGCTGATGTAGGTTGTTACCACCCTGCTACTGTAGGCTGATGTTGGTTGTTACCACACTGCTACTGTAGGCTGATGTAGGTTGTTACCACCACACTACTACTGTAGGCTGATGTAGGTTGTTACACCACACTGCTACTGTAGGCTGATGTAGGTTGTTACCACACTACTACTGTAGGCTGATGTAGGTTGTTACCACCACACTACTACTGTAGGCTGATGTAGTTTGTTACCACCACACTACTACTGTAGACTGATGTAGGTTGTTACCACACTACTACTGTAGGCTAATGTAGGTTGTTACCATGACACTGCTACTGTAGACTGATGTAGGTTGTTACCACACTGCTACTGTAGGCTGGTGGAGGTTGTTACCACCACACTACTACTGTAGGCTGATGTAGGTTGTTAGCACACTGCTACTGTAGGCTGATGTAGGTTGTTACCACCACACAACTACTGTAGGCTGATGTAGGTTGTTAGCACCACACTGCTGCTGTAGACTGATGTAGGTTGTTACCACACTGCAAATGTAGGCTGATGTAGGTTGTTACCACCACACTACTACTGTAGGCTTATGTAGGTTGTTACCACCACACTACTACTGTAGACTGATGTAGGTTGTTACCACACTACTACTGTAGGCTAATGTAGGTTGTTACCATGACACTGCTGCTGTAGACTGATGTAGGTTGTTACACCACACTGCTACTGTAGGCTGATGTAGGTTGTTACCACACTGCTACTGTAGGCTGATGTAGGTTGTTACCACACTGCTACTGTAGGCTGATGTAGGTTGTTACACCACACTGATACTGTAGGCTGATGTAGGTTGTTACCACCACACTACTACTGTAGGCTGATGTAGGTTGTTACACCACACTGATACTGTAGGCTGATGTAGGTTGTTACCACCACACTACTACTGTAGGCTGATGTAGGTTGTTACCACCACACTACTACTGTAGGCTGATGTAGGTTGTTACCACCACACTACTACTGTAGACTGATGTAGGTTGTTACCACACTACTACTGTAGGCTAATGTAGGTTGTTACCATGGCACTGCTACTGTAGACTGATGTAGCTTGTTACCACACTGCTACTGTAGGCTGGTGTTGGTTGTTACCACCATACTACTACTGTAGGCTGATGTAGGTTGTTACCACACTGCTACTGTAGGCTGATGTAGGTTGTTACCACCAAACTACTACTGTAGGCTGATGTAGGTTGTTGCACCACACTGCTGCTGTAGACTGATGTAGGTTGTTACACCACACTGCTACTGTAGGCTGATGTAGGTTGTTACCACACTGCTACTGTAGGCTGATGTAGGTTGTTACCACACTGCTACTGTAGGCTGATGTAGGTTGTTACACCACACTGATACTGTAGGCTGATGTAGGTTGTTACCACCACACAACTACTGTAGGCTGATGTAGGTTGTTAGCACCACACTGCTGCTGTAGACTGATGTAGGTTGTTACCACACTGCAAATGTAGGCTGATGTAGGTTGTTACCACCACACTACTACTGTAGGCTTATGTAGGTTGTTACCACCACACTACTACTGTAGACTGATGTAGGTTGTTACCACACTACTACTGTAGGCTAATGTAGGTTGTTACCATGACACTGCTACTGTAGACTGATGTAGGTTGTTACCACACTGCTACTGTAGGCTGATGTAGGTTGTTACCACCACACTACTACTGTAGGCTGATGTAGGTTGTTAGCACCACACTGCTGCTGTAGACTGATGTAGGTTGTTACACCACACTGCTACTGTAGGCTGATGTAGGTTGTTACCACACTGCTACTGTAGGCTGATGTAGGTTGTTACCACACTGCTACTGTAGGCTGATGTAGGTTGTTACACCACACTGATACTGTAGGCTGATGTAGGTTGTTACCACCACACTACTACTATAGGCTGATGTAGGTTGTTACACCACACTGATACTGTAGGCTGATGTAGGTTGTTACCACCACACTACTACTGTAGGCTGATGTAGGTTGTTACCACCACACTACTACTGTAGGCTGATGTAGGTTGTTACCACCACACTACTACTGTAGACTGATGTAGGTTGTTACCACACTACTACTGTAGGCTAATGTAGGTTGTTACCATGACACTGCTACTGTAGACTGATGTAGCTTGTTACCACACTGCTACTGTAGGCTGGTGTAGGTTGTTACCACCATACTACTACTGTAGGCTGATGTAGGTTGTTACCACACTGCTACTGTAGGCTGATGTAGGTTGTTACCACCAAACTACTACTGTAGGCTGATGTAGGTTGTTGCACCACACTGCTGCTGTAGACTGATGTAGGTTGTTACACCACACTGCTACTGTAGGCTGATGTAGGTTGTTACCACACTGCTACTGTAGGCTGATGTAGGTTGTTACCACACTGCTACTGTAGGCTGATGTAGGTTGTTACACCACACTGATACTGTAGGCTGATGTAGGTTGTTACCACCACACTACTACTGTAGGCTGGTGTAGGTTGTTACCACACTGCTACTGTAGGCTGATGTAGGTTGTTACCACACTGCTACTGTAGGCTGATGTTGGTTGTTACCACACTGCTACTGTAGGCTGATGTAGGTTGTTACCACCACACTACTACTGTAGGCTGATGTAGGTTGTTACACCACACTGCTACTGTAGGCTGATGTAGGTTGTTACCACACTACTACTGTAGGCTAATGTAGGTTGTTACACCACACTGCTACTGTAGACTGATGTAGCTTGTTACCACACTACTACTGTAGGCTAATGTAGGTTGTTACCATCACACTGCTACTGTAGGCTGATGTAGGTTGTTACCACCACACTGTTACTGTGGACTGATGTAGGTTGTTACCACACTACTACTGTAGGCTGATGTAGGTTGTTACCACACATGCTACTGTAGGCTGATGTAGGTTGTTACCACCACACTGCTACTGTAGGCTGATGTAGGTTATTACCACACTACTACTGTAGGCTGATGTAGGTTGTTACACCACATTGCTACTGAAGGCTGATGTAGGTTGTTACACCACACTGATACTGTAGGCTGATGTAGGTTGTTACCACCACACTACTACTGTAGGCTGATGTAGGTTGTTACCACACTGCTACTGTAGGCGGATGTAGGTTGTTACCACACTGCTACTGTAGGCTGATGTAGGTTGTTACCACCCTGCTACTGTAGGCTGATGTTGGTTGTTACCACACTGCTACTGTAGGCTGATGTAGGTTGTTACCACCACACTACTACTGTAGGCTGATGTAGGTTGTTACACCACACTGCTACTGTAGGCTGATGTAGGTTGTTACCACACTACTACTGTAGGCTGATGTAGGTTGTTACCACCACACTACTACTGTAGGCTGATGTAGTTTGTTACCACCACACTACTACTGTAGACTGATGTAGGTTGTTACCACACTACTACTGTAGGCTAATGTAGGTTGTTACCATGACACTGCTACTGTAGACTGATGTAGGTTGTTACCACACTGCTACTGTAGGCTGGTGGAGGTTGTTACCACCACACTACTACTGTAGGCTGATGTAGGTTGTTACCACACTGCTACTGTAGGCTGATGTAGGTTGTTACCACCACACAACTACTTTAGGCTGATGTAGGTTGTTAGCACCACACTGCTGCTGTAGACTGATGTAGGTTGTTACCACACTGCAAATGTAGGCTGATGTAGGTTGTTACCACCACACTACTACTGTAGGCTGATGTAGGTTGTTACCACACATGCTACTGTAGGCTGATGTAGGTTGTTACCACCACACTGCTACTGTAGGCTGATGTAGGTTATTACCACACTACTACTGTAGGCTGATGTAGGTTGCTACACCACATTGCTACTGTAGGCTGATGTAGGTTGTTACACCACACTGATACTGTAGGCTGATGTAGGTTGTTACCACCACACTACTACTGTAGGCTGATGTAGGTTGTTACCACACTGCTACTGTAGGCGGATGTAGGTTGTTACCACACTGCTACTGTAGGCTGATGTAGGTTGTTACCACCCTGCTACTGTAGGCTGATGTAGGTTGTTACCACCACACTACTACTGTAGGCTGATGTAGATTGTTACACCACACTGCTACTGTAGGCTGATGTAGGTTGTTACCACACTACTACTGTAGGCTGATGTAGGTTGTTACCACCACACTACTACTGTAGGCTGATGTAGTTTGTTACCACCACACTACTACTGTAGACTGATGTAGGTTGTTACCACACTACTACTGTAGGCTAATGTAGGTTGTTACCATGACACTGCTACTGTAGACTGATGTAGGTTGTTACCACACTGCTACTGTAGGCTGGTGGAGGTTGTTACCACCACACTACTACTGTAGGCTGATGTAGGTTGTTACCACACTGCTACTGTAGGCTGATGTAGGTTGTTACCACCACACAACTACTGTAGGCTGATGTAGGTTGTTAGCACCACACTGCTGCTGTAGACTGATGTAGGTTGTTACCACACTGCAAATGTAGGCTGATGTAGGTTGTTACCACCACACTACTACTGTAGGCTGATGTAGGTTGTTACCACCACACTACTACTGTAGACTGATGTAGGTTGTTACCACACTACTACTGTAGGCTGATGTAGGTTGTTACCATGACACTGCTACTGTAGACTGATGTAGGTTGTTACCACACTGCTACTGTAGGCTGATGTAGGTTGTTACCACCACACTACTACTGTAGGCTGATGTAGGTTGTTAGCACCACACTGCTGCTGTAGTCTGATGTAGGTTGTTACACCACACTGCTACTGTAGGCTGATGTAGGTTGTTACCACACTGCTACTGTAGGCTGATGTAGGTTGTTACCACACTGCTACTGTAGGCTGATGTAGGTTGTTACCACCACACTGCTACTGTAGGCTGATGTAGGTTGTTACACCACACTGCCACTGTAGGCTGATGTAGGTTGTTACCACACTGCTACTGTAGGCTGATGTAGGTTGTTACCACACTGCTACTGTAGGCTGATGTAGGTTGTTACACCACACTGATACTGTAGGCTGATGTAGGTTGTTACCACCACACTACTACTGTAGGCTGGTGTAGGTTGTTACCACACTGCTACTGTAGGCTGATGCAGGTTGTTACCACACTGCTACTGTAGGCTGATGTTGGTTGTTACCACACTGCTACTGTAGGCTGATGTAGGTTGTTACCACCACACTACTACTGTAGGCTGATGTAGGTTGTTACACCACACTGCTACTGTAGGCTGATGTAGGTTGTTACCACACTACTACTGTAGGCTAATGTAGGTTGTTACACCACACTGCTACTGTAGGCTGATGTAGGTTGTTACCACACTACTACTGTAGGCTAATGTAGGTTGTTACCATCACACTGCTACTGTAGGCTGATGTAGGTTGTTACCACCACACTGTTACTGTGGACTGATGTAGGTTGTTACCACACTACTACTGTAGGCTGATGTAGGTTGTTACCACACATGCTACTGTAGGCTGATGTAGGTTGTTACCACCACACTGCTACTGTAGGCTGATGTAGGTTATTACCACACTACTACTGTAGGCTGATGTAGGTTGTTACACCACATTGCTACTGTAGGCTGATGTAGGTTGTTACACCACACTGATACTGTAGGCTGATGTAGGTTGTTACCACCACACTACTACTGTAGGCTGATGTAGGTTGTTACCACACTGCTACTGTAGGCGGATGTAGGTTGTTACCACACTGCTACTGTAGGCTGATGTAGGTTGTTACCACCCTGCTACTGTAGGCTGATGTTGGTTGTTACCACACTGCTACTGTAGGCTGATGTAGGTTGTTACCACCACACTACTACTGTAGGCTGATGTAGGTTGTTACACCACACTGCTACTGTAGGCTGATGTAGGTTGTTACCACACTACTACTGTAGGCTGATGTAGGTTGTTACCACCACACTACTACTGTAGGCTGATGTAGTTTGTTACCACCACACTACTACTGTAGACTGATGTAGGTTGTTACCACACTACTACTGTAGGCTAATGTAGGTTGTTACCATGACACTGCTACTGTAGACTGATGTAGGTTGTTACCACACTGCTACTGTAGGCTGGTGGAGGTTGTTACCACCACACTACTACTGTAGGCTGATGTAGGTTGTTACCACACTGCTACTGTAGGCTGATGTAGGTTGTTACCACCACACAACTACTGTAGGCTGATGTAGGTTGTTAGCACCACACTGCTGCTGTAGACTGATGTAGGTTGTTACCACACTGCAAATGTAGGCTGATGTAGGTTGTTACCACCACACTACTACTGTAGGCTGATGTAGGTTGTTACCACCACACTACTACTGTAGACTGATGTAGGTTGTTACCACACTACTACTGTAGGCTAATGTAGGTTGTTACCATGACACTGCTACTGTAGACTGATGTAGGTTGTTACCACACTGCTACTGTAGGCTGATGTAGGTTGTTACCACCACACTACTACTGTAGGCTGATGTAGGTTGTTAGCACCACACTGCTGCTGTAGTCTGATGTAGGTTGTTACACCACACTGCTACTGTAGGCTGATGTAGGTTGTTACCACACTGCTACTGTAGGCTGATGTAGGTTGTTACCACACTGCTACTGTAGGCTGATGTAGGTTGTTACCACCACACTGCTACTGTAGGCTGATGTAGGTTGTTACACCACACTGCCACTGTAGGCTGATGTAGGTTGTTATCACACTGCTACTGTAGGCTGATGTAGGTTGTTACCACACTGCTACTGTAGGCTGATGTAGGTTGTTACACCACACTGATACTGTAGGCTGATGTAGGTTGTTACCACCACACTACTACTGTAGGCTGGTGTAGGTTGTTACCACACTGCTACTGTAGGCTGATGCAGGTTGTTACCACACTGCTACTGTAGGCTGATGTTGGTTGTTACCACACTGCTACTGTAGGCTGATGTAGGTTGTTACCACCACACTACTACTGTAGGCTGATGTAGGTTGTTACACCACACTGCTACTGTAGGCAGATGTAGGTTGTTACCACACTACTACTGTAGGCTAATGTAGGTTGTTACACCACACTGCTACTGTAGGCTGATGTAGGTTGTTACCACACTACTACTGTAGGCTAATGTAGGTTGTTACCATCACACTGCTACTGTAGGCTGATGTAGGTTGTTACCACCACACTGTTACTGTGGACTGATGTAGGTTGTTACCACACTACTACTGTAGGCTGATGTAGGTTGTTACCACACATGCTACTGTAGGCTGATGTAGGTTGTTACCACCACACTGCTACTGTAGGCTGATGTAGGTTATTACCACACTACTACTGTAGGCTGATGTAGGTTGTTACACCATATTGCTACTGTAGGCTGATGTAGGTTGTTACACCACACTGATACTGTAGGCTGATGTAGGTTGTTACCACCACACTACTACTGTAGGCTGATGTAGGTTGTTACCACACTGCTACTGTAGGCGGATGTAGGTTGTTACCACACTGCTACTGTAGGCTGATGTAGGTTGTTACCACCCTGCTACTGTAGGCTGATGTTGGTTGTTACCACACTGCTACTGTAGGCTGATGTAGGTTGTTACCACCACACTACTACTGTAGGCTGATGTAGGTTGTTACACCACACTGCTACTGTAGGCTGATGTAGGTTGTTACCACACTACTACTGTAGGCTGATGTAGGTTGTTACCACCACACTACTACTGTAGGCTGATGTAGTTTGTTACCACCACACTACTACTGTAGACTGATGTAGGTTGTTACCACACTACTACTGTAGGCTAATGTAGGTTGTTACCATGACACTGCTACTGTAGACTGATGTAGGTTGTTACCACACTGCTACTGTAGGCTGGTGGAGGTTGTTACCACCACACTACTACTGTAGGCTGATGTAGGTTGTTACCACACTGCTACTGTAGGCTGATGTAGGTTGTTACCACCACACAACTACTGTAGGCTGATGTAGGTTGTTAGCACCACACTGCTGCTGTAGACTGATGTAGGTTGTTACCACACTGCAAATGTAGGCTGATGTAGGTTGTTACACCATATTGCTACTGTAGGCTGATGTAGGTTGTTACACCACACTGATACTGTAGGCTGATGTAGGTTGTTACCACCACACTACTACTGTAGGCTGATGTAGGTTGTTACCACACTGCTACTGTAGGCGGATGTAGGTTGTTACCACACTGCTACTGTAGGCTGATGTAGGTTGTTACCACCCTGCTACTGTAGGCTGATGTTGGTTGTTACCACACTGCTACTGTAGGCTGATGTAGGTTGTTACCACCACACTACTACTGTAGGCTGATGTAGGTTGTTACACCACACTGCTACTGTAGGCTGATGTAGGTTGTTACCACACTACTACTGTAGGCTGATGTAGGTTGTTACCACCACACTACTACTGTAGGCTGATGTAGTTTGTTACCACCACACTACTACTGTAGACTGATGTAGGTTGTTACCACACTACTACTGTAGGCTAATGTAGGTTGTTACCATGACACTGCTACTGTAGACTGATGTAGGTTGTTACCACACTGCTACTGTAGGCTGGTGGAGGTTGTTACCACCACACTACTACTGTAGGCTGATGTAGGTTGTTACCACCACACTACTACTGTAGACTGATGTAGGTTGTTACCACACTACTACTGTAGGCTAATGTAGGTTGTTACCATGACACTGCTACTGTAGACTGATGTAGGTTGTTACCACACTGCTACTGTAGGCTGATGTAGGTTGTTAGCACCACACTGCTGCTGTAGACTGATGTAGGTTGTTACACCACACTGCTACTGTAGGCTGATGTAGGTTGTTACCACACTGCTACTGTAGGCTGATGTAGGTTGTTACCACACTGCTACTGTAGGCTGATGTAGGTTGTTACACCACACTGATACTGTAGGCTGATGTAGGTTGTTACCACCACACTACTACTGTAGGCTGATGTAGGTTGTTACACCACACTGATACTGTAGGCTGATGTAGGTTGTTACCACCACACTACTACTGTAGGCTGATGTAGGTTGTTACCACACTGCTACTGTGGGCTGATGTAGGTTGTTACCACACTGCTACTGTAGGCTGATGTTGGTTGTTACCACACTGCTACTGTAGGCTGATGTAGGTTGTTACCACCACACTACTACTGTAGGCTGATGTAGGTTGTTACCACACTGCTACTGTGGGCTGATGTAGGTTGTTACCACACTGCTACTGTAGGCTAATGTATTTTGTTAGCACCACTCTGCTACTGTAGGCTGATGTAGGTTGTTACCACCACACTGTTACTGTGGACTGATATAGGTTGTTACCACACTACTACTGTAGGCTGATGTAGGTTGTTACCACACATGCTACTGTAGGCTGATGTAGGTTGTTACCACCACACTGCTACTGTAGGCTGATGTAGGTTATTACCACACTACTACTGTAGGCTGATGTAGGTTGTTACCACACTACTACTGTAGGCTGATGTAGGTTGTTAGCACCACACTGCTACTGTAGACTGATGTAGGTTGTTACCATCACACTGCTACTGTAGGCTAATGTAGGTTGTTACCATGACACTGCTACTGTAGACTGATGTAGGTTGTTACCACACTGCTACTGTAGGCTGGTGTAGGTTGTTACCACCACACTACTACTGTAGGCTGATGTAGGTTGTTACACCACACTGCTACTGTGGGCTGATGTAGGTTGTTACCACACTGCTACTGTAGGCTGATGTTGGTTGTTACCACACTGCTACTGTAGGCTGATGTAGGTTGTTACCACCACACTACTACTGTAGGCTGATGTAGGTTGTTACACCACACTGCTACTGTAGGCTGATGTAGGTTGTTACACCACACTGCTACTGTAGGCTGATGTAGGTTGTTACCACACTGCTACTGTAGGCTGATGTAGGTTGTTACCACACTACTAATGTAGGCTGATGTAGGTTATTACCATCACACTGCTACTGTAGGCTAATGTAGGTTGTTACACCACACTGCTACTGTAGGCTGATGTAGGTTGTTACCACACTGCTACTGTAGGCTGATGTAGGTCGTTACCACACTACTACTGTAGGCTGATGTAGGTTGTTACCATCACACTGCTACTGTAGGCTAATGTAGGTTGTTACCATGACACTGCTACTGTAGACTGATATAGGTTGTTACCACACTGCTACTGTAGGCTGGTGTAGGTTGTTACCACCACACTACTACTGTAGGCTGATGTAGTTTGTTACCACACTGCTACTGTAGGCTGATGTAGGTTGTTACCACCACACTACTACTGTAGGCTGATGTAGGTTGTTAGCACCACACTGCTACTGTAGACTGATGTAGGTTGTTACCATCACACTGCTACTGTAGGCTAATGTAGGTTGTTACCATGACACTGCTACTGTAGACTGATATAGGTTGTTACCACACTGCTACTGTAGGCTGGTGTAGGTTGTTACCACCACACTACTACTGTAGGCTGATGTAGTTTGTTACCACACTGCTACTGTAGGCTGATGTAGGTTGTTACCACCACACTACTACTGTAGGCTGATGTAGGTTGTTAGCACCACACTGCTACTGTAGACTAATGTAGGTTGTTACCATCACACTGCTACTGTAGGCTGATGTAGGTTGTTACCAGCACACTGCTACTGTAGGCTGATATAGGTTGTTACCACACTGCTACTGTAGGCTAATGTATTTTGTTAGCACCACTCTGCTACTGTAGGCTGATGTAGGTTGTTACCACCACACTGTTACTGTGGACTGATATAGGTTGTTACCACACTACTACTGTAGGCTGATGTAGGTTGTTACCACACATGCTACTGTAGGCTGATGTAGGTTGTTACCACCACACTGCTACTGTAGGCTGATGTAGTTTATTACCACACTACTACTGTAGGCTGATGTAGGTTGTTACCACACATGCTACTGTAGGCTGATATAGGTTGTTACACCACACTGCTACTGTAGGCTGATGTAGGTTGTTACCACCACACTGTTACTGTGGACTGATGTAGGTTGTTACCACACTACTACTGTAGGCTGATGTAGGTTGTTACCACACATGCTACTGTAGGCTGATGTAGGTTGTTACCACCACACTGCTACTGTAGGCTGATGTAGGTTATTACCACACTACTACTGTAGGCTGATGTAGGTTGTTACACCACATTGCTACTGTAGGCTGATGTAGGTTGTTACACCACACTGATACTGTAGGCTGATGTAGGTTGTTACCACCACACTACTACTGTAGGCTGATGTAGGTTGTTACCACACTGCTACTGTAGGCGGATGTAGGTTTTTACCACACTGCTACTGTAGGCTGATGTAGGTTGTTACCACCCTGCTACTGTAGGCTGATGTTGGTTGTTACCACACTGCTACTGTAGGCTGATGTAGGTTGTTACCACCACACTACTACTGTAGGCTGATGTAGGTTGTTACACCACACTGCTACTGTAGGCTGATGTAGGTTGTTACCACACTACTACTGTAGGCTGATGTAGGTTGTTACCACCACACTACTACTGTAGGCTGATGTAGTTTGTTACCACCACACTACTACTGTAGACTGATGTAGGTTGTTACCACACTACTACTGTAGGCTAATGTAGGTTGTTACCATGACACTGCTACTGTAGACTGATGTAGGTTATTACCACACTGCTACTGTAGGCTGGTGGAGGTTGTTACCACCACACTACTACTGTAGGCTGATGTAGGTTGTTACCACACTGCTACTGTAGGCTGATGTAGGTTGTTACCACCACACAACTACTGTAGGCTGATGTAGGTTGTTAGCACCACACTGCTGCTGTAGACTGATGTAGGTTGTTACCACACTGCAAATGTAGGCTGATGTAGGTTGTTACCACCACACTACTACTGTAGGCTGATGTAGGTTGTTACCACCACACTACTACTGTAGACTGATGTAGGTTGTTACCACACTACTACTGTAGGCTAATGTAGGTTGTTACCATGACACTGCTACTGTAGACTGATGTAGGTTGTTACCACACTGCTACTGTAGGCTGATGTAGGTTGTTACCACCACACTACTACTGTAGGCTGATGTAGGTTGTTAGCACCACACTGCTGCTGTAGACTGATGTAGGTTGTTACACCACACTGCTACTGTAGGCTGATGTAGGTTGTTACCACACTGCTACTGTAGGCTGATGTAGGTTGTTACCACACTGCTACTGTAGGCTGATGTAGGTTGTTACACCACACTGATACTGTAGGCTGATGTAGGTTGTTACCACCACACTACTACTGTAGGCTGATGTAGGTTGTTACACCACACTGATACTGTAGGCTGATGTAGGTTGTTACCACCACACTACTACTGTAGGCTGATGTAGGTTGTTACCACACTGCTACTGTGGGCTGATGTAGGTTGTTACCACACTGCTACTGTAGGCTGATGTTGGTTGTTACCACACTGCTACTGTAGGCTGATGTAGGTTGTTACCACCACACTACTACTGTAGGCTGATGTAGGTTGTTACCACACTGCTACTGTGGGCTGATGTAGGTTGTTACCACACTGCTACTGTAGGCTAATGTATTTTGTTAGCACCACTCTGCTACTGTAGGCTGATGTAGGTTGTTACCACCACACTGTTACTGTGGACTGATATAGGTTGTTACCACACTACTACTGTAGGCTGATGTAGGTTGTTACCACACATGCTACTGTAGGCTGATGTAGGTTGTTACCACCACACTGCTACTGTAGGCTGATGTAGGTTATTACCACACTACTACTGTAGGCTGATGTAGGTTGTTACCACACTACTACTGTAGGCTGATGTAGGTTGTTAGCACCACACTGCTACTGTAGACTGATGTAGGTTGTTACCATCACACTGCTACTGTAGGCTAATGTAGGTTGTTACCATGACACTGCTACTGTAGACTGATGTAGGTTGTTACCACACTGCTACTGTAGGCTGGTGTAGGTTGTTACCACCACACTACTACTGTAGGCTGATGTAGGTTGTTACACCACACTGCTACTGTAGGCTGATGTAGGTTGTTACCACACTACTACTGTAGGCTAATGTAGGTTGTTACCATCACACTGCTACTGTAGGCTGATGTAGGTTGTTACCACCACACTGTTACTGTGGACTGATGTAGGTTGTTACCACACTACTACTGTAGGCTGATGTAGGTTGTTACCACACATGCTACTGTAGGCTGATGTAGGTTGTTACCACCACACTGCTACTGTAGGCTGATGTAGGTTATTACCACACTACTACTGTAGGCTGATGTAGGTTGTTACACCACATTGCTACTGTAGGCTGATGTAGGTTGTTACACCACACTGATACTGTAGGCTGATGTAGGTTGTTACCACCACACTACTACTGTAGGCTGATGTAGGTTGTTACCACACTGCTACTGTAGGCGGATGTAGGTTGTTACCACACTGCTACTGTAGGCTGATGTAGGTTGTTACCACCCTGCTACTGTAGGCTGATGTTGGTTGTTACCACACTGCTACTGTAGGCTGATGTAGGTTGTTACCACCACACTACTACTGTAGGCTGATGTAGGTTGTTACACCACACTGCTACTGTAGGCTGATGTAGGTTGTTACCACACTACTACTGTAGGCTGATGTAGGTTGTTACCACCACACTACTACTGTAGGCTGATGTAGGTTGTTACACCACACTGATACTGTAGGCTGATGTAGGTTGTTACCACCACACTACTACTGTAGGCTGATGTAGGTTGTTACCACACTGCTACTGTAGGCGGATGTAGGTTGTTACCACACTGCTACTGTAGGCTGATGTAGGTTGTTACCACCCTGCTACTGTAGGCTGATGTTGGTTGTTACCACACTGCTACTGTAGGCTGATGTAGGTTGTTACCACCACACTACTACTGTAGGCTGATGTAGGTTGTTACACCACACTGCTACTGTAGGCTGATGTAGGTTGTTACCACACTACTACTGTAGGCTGATGTAGGTTGTTACCACCACACTACTACTGTAGGCTGATGTAGTTTGTTACCACCACACTACTACTGTAGACTGATGTAGGTTGTTACCACACTACTACTGTAGGCTAATGTAGGTTGTTACCATGACACTGCTACTGTAGACTGATGTAGGTTGTTACCACACTGCTACTGTAGGCTGGTGGAGGTTGTTACCACCACACTACTACTGTAGGCTGATGTAGGTTGTTACCACACTGCTACTGTAGGCTGATGTAGGTTGTTACCACCACACAACTACTGTAGGCTGATGTAGGTTGTTAGCACCACACTGCTGCTGTAGACTGATGTAGGTTGTTACCACACTGCAAATGTAGGCTGATGTAGGTTGTTACCACCACACTACTACTGTAGGCTGATGTAGGTTGTTACCACCACACTACTACTGTAGACTGATGTAGGTTGTTACCACACTACTACTGTAGGCTAATGTAGGTTGTTACCATGACACTGCTACTGTAGACTGATGTAGGTTGTTACCACACTGCTACTGTAGGCTGATGTAGGTTGTTACCACCACACTACTACTGTAGGCTGATGTAGGTTGTTAGCACCACACTGCTGCTGTAGACTGATGTAGGTTGTTACACCACACTGCTACTGTAGGCTGATGTAGGTTGTTACCACACTGCTACTGTAGGCTGATGTAGGTTGTTACCACACTGCTACTGTAGGCTGATGTAGGTTGTTACACCACACTGATACTGTAGGCTGATGTAGGTTGTTACCACCACACTACTACTGTAGGCTGATGTAGGTTGTTACACCACACTGCCACTGTAGGCTGATGTAGGTTGTTACCACCACACTACTACTGTAGGCTGATGTAGGTTGTTACCACACTGCTACTGTGGGCTGATGTAGGTTGTTACCACACTGCTACTGTAGGCTGATGTTGGTTGTTACCACACTGCTACTGTAGGCTGATGTAGGTTGTTACCACCACACTACTACTGTAGGCTGATGTAGGTTGTTACCACACTGCTACTGTGGGCTGATGTAGGTTGTTACCACACTGCTACTGTAGGCTAATGTATTTTGTTAGCACCACTCTGCTACTGTAGGCTGATGTAGGTTGTTACCACCACACTGTTACTGTGGACTGATATAGGTTGTTACCACACTACTACTGTAGGCTGATGTAGGTTGTTACCACACATGCTACTGTAGGCTGATGTAGGTTGTTACCACCACACTGCTACTGTAGGCTGATGTAGGTTATTACCACACTACTACTGTAGGCTGATGTAGGTTGTTACCACACTACTACTGTAGGCTGATGTAGGTTGTTAGCACCACACTGCTACTGTAGACTGATGTAGGTTGTTACCATCACACTGCTACTGTAGGCTAATGTAGGTTGTTACCATGACACTGCTACTGTAGACTGATGTAGGTTGTTACCACACTGCTACTGTAGGCTGGTGTAGGTTGTTACCACCACACTACTACTGTAGGCTGATGTAGGTTGTTACACCACACTGCTACTGTAGGCTGATGTAGGTTGTTACCACACTACTACTGTAGGCTAATGTAGGTTGTTACCATCACACTGCTACTGTAGGCTGATGTAGGTTGTTACCACCACACTGTTACTGTGGACTGATGTAGGTTGTTACCACACTACTACTGTAGGCTGATGTAGGTTGTTACCACACATGCTACTGTAGGCTGATGTAGGTTGTTACCACCACACTGCTACTGTAGGCTGATGTAGGTTATTACCACACTACTACTGTAGGCTGATGTAGGTTGTTACACCACATTGCTACTGTAGGCTGATGTAGGTTGTTACACCACACTGATACTGTAGGCTGATGTAGGTTGTTACCACCACACTACTACTGTAGGCTGATGTAGGTTGTTACCACACTGCTACTGTAGGCGGATGTAGGTTGTTACCACACTGCTACTGTAGGCTGATGTAGGTTGTTACCACCCTGCTACTGTAGGCTGATGTTGGTTGTTACCACACTGCTACTGTAGGCTGATGTAGGTTGTTACCACCACACTACTACTGTAGGCTGATGTAGGTTGTTACACCACACTGCTACTGTAGGCTGATGTAGGTTGTTACCACACTACTACTGTAGGCTGATGTAGGTTGTTACCACCACACTACTACTGTAGGCTGATGTAGTTTGTTACCACCACACTACTACTGTAGACTGATGTAGGTTGTTACCACACTACTACTGTAGGCTAATGTAGGTTGTTACCATGACACTGCTACTGTAGACTGATGTAGGTTGTTACCACACTGCTACTGTAGGCTGGTGGAGGTTGTTACCACCACACTACTACTGTAGGCTGATGTAGGTTGTTACCACACTGCTACTGTAGGCTGATGTAGGTTGTTACCACCACACAACTACTGTAGGCTGATGTAGGTTGTTAGCACCACACTGCTGCTGTAGACTGATGTAGGTTGTTACCACACTGCAAATGTAGGCTGATGTAGGTTGTTACCACCACACTACTACTGTAGGCTGATGTAGGTTGTTACCACCACACTACTACTGTAGACTGATGTAGGTTGTTACCACACTACTACTGTAGGCTAATGTAGGTTGTTACCATGACACTGCTACTGTAGACTGATGTAGGTTGTTACCACACTGCTACTGTAGGCTGATGTAGGTTGTTACCACCACACTACTACTGTAGGCTGATGTAGGTTGTTAGCACCACACTGCTGCTGTAGACTGATGTAGGTTGTTACACCACACTGCTACTGTAGGCTGATGTAGGTTGTTACCACACTGCTACTGTAGGCTGATGTAGGTTGTTACCACACTGCTACTGTAGGCTGATGTAGGTTGTTACACCACACTGATACTGTAGGCTGATGTAGGTTGTTACCACCACACTACTACTGTAGGCTGATGTAGGTTGTTACACCACACTGATACTGTAGGCTGATGTAGGTTGTTACCACCACACTACTACTGTAGGCTGATGTAGGTTGTTACCACACTGCTACTGTGGGCTGATGTAGGTTGTTACCACACTGCTACTGTAGGCTGATGTTGGTTGTTACCACACTGCTACTGTAGGCTGATGTAGGTTGTTACCACCACACTACTACTGTAGGCTGATGTAGGTTGTTACCACACTGCTACTGTGGGCTGATGTAGGTTGTTACCACACTGCTACTGTAGGCTAATGTATTTTGTTAGCACCACTCTGCTACTGTAGGCTGATGTAGGTTGTTACCACCACACTGTTACTGTGGACTGATATAGGTTGTTACCACACTACTACTGTAGGCTGATGTAGGTTGTTACCACACATGCTACTGTAGGCTGATGTAGGTTGTTACCACCACACTGCTACTGTAGGCTGATGTAGGTTATTACCACACTACTACTGTAGGCTGATGTAGGTTGTTACCACACTACTACTGTAGGCTGATGTAGGTTGTTAGCACCACACTGCTACTGTAGACTGATGTAGGTTGTTACCATCACACTGCTACTGTAGGCTAATGTAGGTTGTTACCATGACACTGCTACTGTAGACTGATGTAGGTTGTTACCACACTGCTACTGTAGGCTGGTGTAGGTTGTTACCACCACACTACTACTGTAGGCTGATGTAGGTTGTTACACCACACTGCTACTGTGGGCTGATGTAGGTTGTTACCACACTGCTACTGTAGGCTGATGTTGGTTGTTACCACACTGCTACTGTAGGCTGATGTAGGTTGTTACCACCACACTACTACTGTAGGCTGATGTAGGTTGTTACACCACACTGCTACTGTAGGCTGATGTAGGTTGTTACACCACACTGCTACTGTAGGCTGATGTAGGTTGTTACCACACTGCTACTGTAGGCTGATGTAGGTTGTTACCACACTACTAATGTAGGCTGATGTAGGTTATTACCATCACACTGCTACTGTAGGCTAATGTAGGTTGTTACACCACACTGCTACTGTAGGCTGATGTAGGTTGTTACCACACTGCTACTGTAGGCTGATGTAGGTCGTTACCACACTACTACTGTAGGCTGATGTAGGTTGTTACCATCACACTGCTACTGTAGGCTAATGTAGGTTGTTACCATGACACTGCTACTGTAGACTGATATAGGTTGTTACCACACTGCTACTGTAGGCTGGTGTAGGTTGTTACCACCACACTACTACTGTAGGCTGATGTAGTTTGTTACCACACTGCTACTGTAGGCTGATGTAGGTTGTTACCACCACACTACTACTGTAGGCTGATGTAGGTTGTTAGCACCACACTGCTACTGTAGACTGATGTAGGTTGTTACCATCACACTGCTACTGTAGGCTAATGTAGGTTGTTACCATGACACTGCTACTGTAGACTGATATAGGTTGTTACCACACTGCTACTGTAGGCTGGTGTAGGTTGTTACCACCACACTACTACTGTAGGCTGATGTAGTTTGTTACCACACTGCTACTGTAGGCTGATGTAGGTTGTTACCACCACACTACTACTGTAGGCTGATGTAGGTTGTTAGCACCACACTGCTACTGTAGACTAATGTAGGTTGTTACCATCACACTGCTACTGTAGGCTGATGTAGGTTGTTACCAGCACACTGCTACTGTAGGCTGATATAGGTTGTTACCACCACACTGTTACTGTGGACTGATATAGGTTGTTACCACACTACTACTGTAGGCTGATGTAGGTTGTTACCACACATGCTACTGTAGGCTGATGTAGGTTGTTACCACCACACTGCTACTGTAGGCTGATGTAGTTTATTACCACACTACTACTGTAGGCTGATGTAGGTTGTTACCACACATGCTACTGTAGGCTGATATAGGTTGTTACACCACACTGCTACTGTAGGCTGATGTAGGTTGTTACCACCACACTGTTACTGTGGACTGATGTAGGTTGTTACCACACTACTACTGTAGGCTGATGTAGGTTGTTACCACACATGCTACTGTAGGCTGATGTAGGTTATTACCACACTACTACTGTAGGCTGATGTAGGTTGTTACACCACATTGCTACTGTAGGCTGATGTAGGTTGTTACACCACACTGATACTGTAGGCTGATGTAGGTTGTTACCACCACACTACTACTGTAGGCTGATGTAGGTTGTTACCACACTGCTACTGTAGGCGGATGTAGGTTGTTACCACACTGCTACTGTAGGCTGATGTAGGTTGTTACCACCCTGCTACTGTAGGCTGATGTTGGTTGTTACCACACTGCTACTGTAGGCTGATGTAGGTTGTTACCACCACACTACTACTGTAGGCTGATGTAGGTTGTTACACCACACTGCTACTGTAGGCTGATGTAGGTTGTTACCACACTACTACTGTAGGCTGATGTAGGTTGTTACCACCACACTACTACTGTAGGCTGATGTAGTTTGTTACCACCACACTACTACTGTAGACTGATGTAGGTTGTTACCACACTACTACTGTAGGCTAATGTAGGTTGTTACCATGACACTGCTACTGTAGACTGATGTAGGTTGTTACCACACTGCTACTGTAGGCTGGTGGAGGTTGTTACCACCACACTACTACTGTAGGCTGATGTAGGTTGTTACCACACTGCTACTGTAGGCTGATGTAGGTTGTTACCACCACACAACTACTGTAGGCTGATGTAGGTTGTTAGCACCACACTGCTGCTGTAGACTGATGTAGGTTGTTACCACACTGCAAATGTAGGCTGATGTAGGTTGTTACCACCACACTACTACTGTAGGCTGATGTAGGTTGTTACCACCACACTACTACTGTAGACTGATGTAGGTTGTTACCACACTACTACTGTAGGCTAATGTAGGTTGTTACCATGACACTGCTACTGTAGACTGATGTAGGTTGTTACCACACTGCTACTGTAGGCTGATGTAGGTTGTTACCACCACACTACTACTGTAGGCTGATGTAGGTTGTTAGCACCACACTGCTGCTGTAGACTGATGTAGGTTGTTACACCACACTGCTACTGTAGGCTGATGTAGGTTGTTACCACACTGCTACTGTAGGCTGATGTAGGTTGTTACCACACTGCTACTGTAGGCTGATGTAGGTTGTTACACCACACTGATACTGTAGGCTGATGTAGGTTGTTACCACCACACTGCTACTGTAGGCTGATGTAGGTTGTTACACCACACTGATACTGTAGGCTGATGTAGGTTGTTACCACCACACTACTACTGTAGGCTGATGTAGGTTGTTACCACACTGCTACTGTGGGCTGATGTAGGTTGTTACCACACTGCTACTGTAGGCTGATGTTGGTTGTTACCACACTGCTACTGTAGGCTGATGTAGGTTGTTACCACCACACTACTACTGTAGGCTGATGTAGGTTGTTACCACACTGCTACTGTGGGCTGATGTAGGTTGTTACCACACTGCTACTGTAGGCTAATGTATTTTGTTAGCACCACTCTGCTACTGTAGGCTGATGTAGGTTGTTACCACCACACTGTTACTGTGGACTGATATAGGTTGTTACCACACTACTACTGTAGGCTGATGTAGGTTGTTACCACACATGCTACTGTAGGCTGATGTAGGTTGTTACCACCACACTGCTACTGTAGGCTGATGTAGGTTATTACCACACTACTACTGTAGGCTGATGTAGGTTGTTACCACACTACTACTGTAGGCTGATGTAGGTTGTTAGCACCACACTGCTACTGTAGACTGATGTAGGTTGTTACCATCACACTGCTACTGTAGGCTAATGTAGGTTGTTACCATGACACTGCTACTGTAGACTGATGTAGGTTGTTACCACACTGCTACTGTAGGCTGGTGTAGGTTGTTACCACCACACTACTACTGTAGGCTGATGTAGGTTGTTACACCACACTGCTACTGTGGGCTGATGTAGGTTGTTACCACACTGCTACTGTAGGCTGATGTTGGTTGTTACCACACTGCTACTGTAGGCTGATGTAGGTTGTTACCACCACACTACTACTGTAGGCTGATGTAGGTTGTTACACCACACTGCTACTGTAGGCTGATGTAGGTTGTTACACCACACTGCTACTGTAGGCTGATGTAGGTTGTTACCACACTGCTACTGTAGGCTGATGTAGGTTGTTACCACACTACTAATGTAGGCTGATGTAGGTTATTACCATCACACTGCTACTGTAGGCTAATGTAGGTTGTTACACCACACTGCTACTGTAGGCTGATGTAGGTTGTTACCACACTGCTACTGTAGGCTGATGTAGGTCGTTACCACACTACTACTGTAGGCTGATGTAGGTTGTTACCATCACACTGCTACTGTAGGCTAATGTAGGTTGTTACCATGACACTGCTACTGTAGACTGATATAGGTTGTTACCACACTGCTACTGTAGGCTGGTGTAGGTTGTTACCACCACACTACTACTGTAGGCTGATGTAGTTTGTTACCACACTGCTACTGTAGGCTGATGTAGGTTGTTACCACCACACTACTACTGTAGGCTGATGTAGGTTGTTAGCACCACACTGCTACTGTAGACTGATGTAGGTTGTTACCATCACACTGCTACTGTAGGCTAATGTAGGTTGTTACCATGACACTGCTACTGTAGACTGATATAGGTTGTTACCACACTGCTACTGTAGGCTGGTGTAGGTTGTTACCACCACACTACTACTGTAGGCTGATGTAGTTTGTTACCACACTGCTACTGTAGGCTGATGTAGGTTGTTACCACCACACTACTACTGTAGGCTGATGTAGGTTGTTAGCACCACACTGCTACTGTAGACTAATGTAGGTTGTTACCATCACACAGCTACTGTAGGCTGATGTAGGTTGTTACCAGCACACTGCTACTGTAGGCTGATATAGGTTGTTACCACACTGCTACTGTAGGCTAATGTATTTTGTTAGCACCACTCTGCTACTGTAGGCTGATGTAGGTTGTTACCACCACACTGTTACTGTGGACTGATATAGGTTGTTACCACACTACTACTGTAGGCTGATGTAGGTTGTTACCACCACACTGCTACTGTAGGCTGATGTAGTTTATTACCACACTACTACTGTAGGCTGATGTAGGTTGTTACCACACATGCTACTGTAGGCTGATATAGGTTGTTACACCACACTGCTACTGTAGGCTGATGTTGGTTGTTACCACCACACTACTACTGTAGGCTGATGTAGGTTGTTACACCACACTGCTACTGTAGGCTGATGTAGGTTGTTACACCACACTGATACTGTAGGCTGATGTAGGTTGTTACCACCACACTATTACTGTAGGCTGATGTAGGTTGTTACCACACTGCTACTGTAGGCTGATGTAGGTTGTTACCACACTGCTACTGTAGGCTGATGTAGGTTGTTACCACACTGCTACTGTAGGCTGATGTTGGTTGTTACCACACTGCTACTGTAGGCTGATGTAGGTTGTTACCACCACACTACTACTGTAGGCTGATGTAGGTTGTTACCACACTACTACTGTAGGCTGATGTAGGTTGTTACCACCACAC
Organism: Oncorhynchus clarkii lewisi; assembly: GCF_045791955.1. Classification (NCBI taxonomy): domain Eukaryota; kingdom Metazoa; phylum Chordata; class Actinopteri; order Salmoniformes; family Salmonidae; genus Oncorhynchus; species Oncorhynchus clarkii. The sequence goes on from NW_027260927.1 coordinate 120,695, forward strand.
TACTACTGTAGGCTGATGTAGGTTGTTACCACCACACTACTACTGTAGACTGATGTAGGTTGTTACCACACTACTACTGTAGGCTAATGTAGGTTGTTACCATGACACTGCTACTGTAGACTGATGTAGGTTGTTACCACACTGCTACTGTAGGCTGATGTAGGTTGTTACCACCACACTGCTACTGTAGGCTGATGTAGGTTGTTAGCACCACACTGCTGCTGTAGACTGATGTAGGTTGTTACACCACACTGCTACTGTAGGCTGATGTAGGTTGTTACCACACTGCTACTGTAGGCTGATGTAGGTTGTTACCACACTGCTACTGTATGTAGGCTGATGTAGGTTGTTACACCACACTGATACTGTAGGCTGGTGTAGGTTGTTACCACCACACTACTACTGTAGGCTGATGTAGGTTGTTACCACACTGCTACTGTAGGCTGATGTAGGTTGTTACCACCACACTACTACTGTAGGCTGATGTAGGTTGTTAGCACCACACTGCTGCTGTAGACTGATGTAGGTTGTTACACCACACTGCTACTGTAGGCTGATGTAGGTTGTTACCACACTGCTACTGTAGGCTGATGTAGGTTGTTACCACACTGCTACTGTATGTAGGCTGATGTAGGTTGTTACACCACACTGATACTGTAGGCTGATGTAGGTTGTTACCACCACATTACTAATGTAGGCTGATGTAGGTTATTACCACACTGCTACTGTAGGCTGATGTAGGTTGTTACCACACTGCTACTGTAGGCTGATTTAGGTTGTTACCACACTGCTACTGTAGGCTGATGTTGGTTGTTACCACACTGCTACTGTATGCTGATGTAGGTTGTTACCACCACACTACTACTGTAGGCTGATGTAGGTTGTTACCACACTGCTACTGTAGGCTGGTGTAGGTTGTTACCACACTACTACTGTAGGCTGATGTAGGTTGTTACCACCACACTACTACTGTAGGCTGATGTAGGTTGTTACCACCACACTACTACTGTAGACTGATGTAGGTTGTTACCACCACACTACTACTGTAGGCTGATGTAGGTTGTTAGCACCACACTGCTACTGTAGACTGATGTAGGTTGTTACCATCACACTGCTACTGTAGGCTGATGTAGGTTGTTACCACACTGCTACTGTAGGCTGATGTAGGTTGTTACCACACTGCTAATGTAGGCTGATGTAGGTTGTTACACCACACTGATACTGTAGGCTGATGTAGGTTGTTACCACCACACTACTACTGTAGGCTGATGTAGGTTGTTACCACACTGCTACTGTAGGCTGATGTAGGTTGTTACCACACTGCTACTGTAGGCTGATGTTGGTTGTTACCACACTGCTACTGTAGGCTGATGTAGGTTGTTACCACCACACTACTACTGTAGGCTGATGTAGGTTGTTACCACACTGCTACTGTAGGCTGATGTAGGTTGTTACACCACACTGCTACTGTAGGCTGATGTAGGTTGTTACCACACTGCTACTGTAGGCTGATGTAGGTTGTTACCACACTGCTACTGTATGTCGGCTGATGTAGGTTGTTACACCACACTGATACTGTAGGCTGGTGTAGGTTGTTACCACCACACAACTACTGTAGGCTGATGTAGGTTGTTAGCACCACACTGCTGCTGTAGACTGATGTAGGTTGTTACCACACTGCAAATGTAGGCTGATGTAGGTTGTTACCACCACACTACTACTGTAGGCTGATGTAGGTTGTTACCACCACACTACTACTGTAGACTGATGTAGGTTGTTACCACACTACTACTGTAGGCTAATGTAGGTTGTTACCATGACACTGCTACTGTAGACTGATGTAGGTTGTTACCACACTGCTACTGTAGGCTGATGTAGGTTGTTACCACCACACTACTACTGTAGGCTGATGTAGGTTGTTAGCACCACACTGCTGCTGTAGACTGATGTAGGTTGTTACACCACACTGCTACTGTAGGCTGATGTAGGTTGTTACCACACTGCTACTGTAGGCTGATGTAGGTTGTTACCACACTGCTACTGTAGGCTGATGTAGGTTGTTACACCACACTGATACTGTAGGCTGATGTAGGTTGTTACCACCACACTACTACTGTAGGCTGATGTAGGTTGTTACACCACACTGATACTGTAGGCTGATGTAGGTTGTTACCACCACACTACTACTGTAGGCTGATGTAGGTTGTTACCACACTGCTACTGTGGGCTGATGTAGGTTGTTACCACACTGCTACTGTAGGCTGATGTTGGTTGTTACCACACTGCTACTGTAGGCTGATGTAGGTTGTTACCACCACACTACTACTGTAGGCTGATGTAGGTTGTTACCACACTGCTACTGTGGGCTGATGTAGGTTGTTACCACACTGCTACTGTAGGCTAATGTATTTTGTTAGCACCACTCTGCTACTGTAGGCTGATGTAGGTTGTTACCACCACACTGTTACTGTGGACTGATATAGGTTGTTACCACACTACTACTGTAGGCTGATGTAGGTTGTTACCACACATGCTACTGTAGGCTGATGTAGGTTGTTACCACCACACTGCTACTGTAGGCTGATGTAGGTTATTACCACACTACTACTGTAGGCTGATGTAGGTTGTTACCACACTACTACTGTAGGCTGATGTAGGTTGTTAGCACCACACTGCTACTGTAGACTGATGTAGGTTGTTACCATCACACTGCTACTGTAGGCTAATGTAGGTTGTTACCATGACACTGCTACTGTAGACTGATGTAGGTTGTTACCACACTGCTACTGTAGGCTGGTGTAGGTTGTTACCACCACACTACTACTGTAGGCTGATGTAGGTTGTTACACCACACTGCTACTGTGGGCTGATGTAGGTTGTTACCACACTGCTACTGTAGGCTGATGTTGGTTGTTACCACACTGCTACTGTAGGCTGATGTAGGTTGTTACCACCACACTACTACTGTAGGCTGATGTAGGTTGTTACACCACACTGCTACTGTAGGCTGATGTAGGTTGTTACACCACACTGCTACTGTAGGCTGATGTAGGTTGTTACCACACTGCTACTGTAGGCTGATGTAGGTTGTTACCACACTACTAATGTAGGCTGATGTAGGTTATTACCATCACACTGCTACTGTAGGCTAATGTAGGTTGTTACACCACACTGCTACTGTAGGCTGATGTAGGTTGTTACCACACTGCTACTGTAGGCTGATGTAGGTCGTTACCACACTACTACTGTAGGCTGATGTAGGTTGTTACCATCACACTGCTACTGTAGGCTAATGTAGGTTGTTACCATGACACTGCTACTGTAGACTGATATAGGTTGTTACCACACTGCTACTGTAGGCTGGTGTAGGTTGTTACCACCACACTACTACTGTAGGCTGATGTAGTTTGTTACCACACTGCTACTGTAGGCTGATGTAGGTTGTTACCACCACACTACTACTGTAGGCTGATGTAGGTTGTTAGCACCACACTGCTACTGTAGACTGATGTAGGTTGTTACCATCACACTGCTACTGTAGGCTAATGTAGGTTGTTACCATGACACTGCTACTGTAGACTGATATAGGTTGTTACCACACTGCTACTGTAGGCTGGTGTAGGTTGTTACCACCACACTACTACTGTAGGCTGATGTAGTTTGTTACCACACTGCTACTGTAGGCTGATGTAGGTTGTTACCACCACACTACTACTGTAGGCTGATGTAGGTTGTTAGCACCACACTGCTACTGTAGACTAATGTAGGTTGTTACCATCACACTGCTACTGTAGGCTGATGTAGGTTGTTACCAGCACACTGCTACTGTAGGCTGATATAGGTTGTTACCACACTGCTACTGTAGGCTAATGTATTTTGTTAGCACCACTCTGCTACTGTAGGCTGATGTAGGTTGTTACCACCACACTGTTACTGTGGACTGATATAGGTTGTTACCACACTACTACTGTAGGCTGATGTAGGTTGTTACCACACATGCTACTGTAGGCTGATGTAGGTTGTTACCACCACACTGCTACTGTAGGCTGATGTAGTTTATTACCACACTACTACTGTAGGCTGATGTAGGTTGTTACCACACATGCTACTGTAGGCTGATATAGGTTGTTACACCACACTGCTACTGTAGGCTGATGTTGGTTGTTACCACCACACTACTACTGTAGGCTGATGTAGGTTGTTACACCACACTGCTACTGTAGGCTGATGTAGGTTGTTACACCACACTGATACTGTAGGCTGATGTAGGTTGTTACCACCACACTATTACTGTAGGCTGATGTAGGTTGTTACCACACTGCTACTGTAGGCTGATGTAGGTTGTTACCACACTGCTACTGTAGGCTGATGTAGGTTGTTACCACACTGCTACTGTAGGCTGATGTTGGTTGTTACCACACTGCTACTGTAGGCTGATGTAGGTTGTTACCACCACACTACTACTGTAGGCTGATGTAGGTTGTTACCACACTACTACTGTAGGCTGATGTAGGTTGTTACCACCACACTACTACTGTAGGCTGATGTAGGTTGTTACCACCACACTACTACTGTAGACTGATGTAGGTTGTTACCACACTACTACTGTAGGCTAATGTAGGTTGTTACCATGACACTGCTACTGTAGACTGATGTAGGTTGTTACCACACTGCTACTGTAGGCTGATGTAGGTTGTTACCACCACACTGCTACTGTAGGCTGATGTAGGTTGTTAGCACCACACTGCTGCTGTAGACTGATGTAGGTTGTTACACCACACTGCTACTGTAGGCTGATGTAGGTTGTTACCACACTGCTACTGTAGGCTGATGTAGGTTGTTACCACACTGCTACTGTATGTAGGCTGATGTAGGTTGTTACACCACACTGATACTGTAGGCTGGTGTAGGTTGTTACCACCACACTACTACTGTAGGCTGATGTAGGTTGTTACCACACTGCTACTGTAGGCTGATGTAGGTTGTTACCACCACACTACTACTGTAGGCTGATGTAGGTTGTTAGCACCACACTGCTGCTGTAGACTGATGTAGGTTGTTACACCACACTGCTACTGTAGGCTGATGTAGGTTGTTACCACACTGCTACTGTAGGCTGATGTAGGTTGTTACCACACTGCTACTGTATGTAGGCTGATGTAGGTTGTTACACCACACTGATACTGTAGGCTGATGTAGGTTGTTACCACCACATTACTAATGTAGGCTGATGTAGGTTATTACCACACTGCTACTGTAGGCTGATGTAGGTTGTTACCACACTGCTACTGTAGGCTGATTTAGGTTGTTACCACACTGCTACTGTAGGCTGATGTTGGTTGTTACCACACTGCTACTGTATGCTGATGTAGGTTGTTACCACCACACTACTACTGTAGGCTGATGTAGGTTGTTACCACACTGCTACTGTAGGCTGGTGTAGGTTGTTACCACACTACTACTGTAGGCTGATGTAGGTTGTTACCACCACACTACTACTGTAGGCTGATGTAGGTTGTTACCACCACACTACTACTGTAGACTGATGTAGGTTGTTACCACCACACTACTACTGTAGGCTGATGTAGGTTGTTAGCACCACACTGCTACTGTAGACTGATGTAGGTTGTTACCATCACACTGCTACTGTAGGCTGATGTAGGTTGTTACCACACTGCTACTGTAGGCTGATGTAGGTTGTTACCACACTGCTAATGTAGGCTGATGTAGGTTGTTACACCACACTGATACTGTAGGCTGATGTAGGTTGTTACCACCACACTACTACTGTAGGCTGATGTAGGTTGTTACCACACTGCTACTGTAGGCTGATGTAGGTTGTTACCACACTGCTACTGTGGGCTGATGTAGGTTGTTACCACACTGCTACTGTAGGCTGATGTTGGTTGTTACCACACTGCTACTGTAGGCTGATGTAGGTTGTTACCACCACACTACTACTGTAGGCTGATGTAGGTTGTTACCACACTGCTACTGTAGGCTGATGTAGGTTGTTACACCACACTGCTACTGTAGGCTGATGTAGGTTGTTACCACACTGCTACTGTAGGCTGATGTAGGTTGTTACCACACTGCTACTGTATGTCGGCTGATGTAGGTTGTTACACCACACTGATACTGTAGGCTGGTGTAGGTTGTTACCACCACACTACTACTGTAGGCTGATGTAGGTTGTTACCACACTGCTACTGTAGGCTGATGTAGGTTGTTACCACCACACTACTACTGTAGGCTGATGTAGGTTGTTAGCACCACACTGCTGTTGTAGACTGATGTAGGTTGTTACACCACACTGCTACTGTAGGCTGATGTAGGTTGTTACCACACTGCTACTGTAGGCTGATGTAGGTTGTTACCACACTGCTACTGTATGTAGGCTGATGTAGGTTGTTACACCACACTGATACTGTAGGCTGATGTAGGTTGTTACCACCACACTACTAATGTAGGCTGATGTAGGTTATTACCACACTGCTACTGTAGGCTGATGTAGGTTGTTACCACACTGCTACTGTAGGCTGATTTAGGTTGTTACCACACTGCTACTGTAGGCTGATGTTGGTTGTTACCACACTGCTACTGTATGCTGATGTAGGTTGTTACCACCACACTACTACTGTCGGCTGATGTAGGTTGTTACACCACACTGATACTGTAGGCTGGTGTAGGTTGTTACCACCACACTACTACTGTAGGCTGATGTAGGTTGTTACCACACTGCTACTGTAGGCTGATGTAGGTTGTTACCACCACACTACTACTGTAGGCTGATGTAGGTTGTTAGCACCACACTGCTGCTGTAGACTGATGTAGGTTGTTACACCACACTGCTACTGTAGGCTGATGTAGGTTGTTACACCACACTGCTACTGTAGGCTGATGTAGGTTGTTACCACACTGCTACTGTAGGCTGATGTAGGTTGTTACCACACTGCTACTGTATGTAGGCTGATGTAGGTTGTTACACCACACTGATACTGTAGGCTGATGTAGGTTGTTACCACCACACTACTAATGTAGGCTGATGTAGGTTATTACCACACTGCTACTGTAGGCTGATGTAGGTTGTTACCACACTGCTACTGTAGGCTGATTTAGGTTGTTACCACACTGCTACTGTAGGCTGATGTTGGTTGTTACCACACTACTACTGTAGGCTGATGTAGGTTGTTACCACCACACTACTACTGTAGGCTGATGTAGGTTGTTACCACCACACTACTACTGTAGGCTGATGTAGGTTGTTACCACACTGCTACTGTAGGCTGGTGTAGGTTGTTACCACACTACTACTGTAGGCTGATGTAGGTTGTTACCACCACACTACTACTGTAGGCTGATGTAGGTTGTTACCACCACACTACTACTGTAGACTGATGTAGGTTGTTACCACCACACTACTACTGTAGGCTGATGTAGGTTGTTAGCACCACACTGCTACTGTAGACTGATGTAGGTTGTTACCATCACACTGCTACTGTAGGCTGATGTAGGTTGTTACCACACTGCTACTGTAGGCTGATGTAGGTTGTTACCACACTGCTAATGTAGGCTGATGTAGGTTGTTACACCACACTGATACTGTAGGCTGATGTAGGTTGTTACCACCACACTACTACTGTAGGCTGATGTAGGTTGTTACCACACTGCTACTGTAGGCTGATGTAGGTTGTTACCACACTGCTACTGTGGGCTGATGTAGGTTGTTACCACACTGCTACTGTAGGCTGATGTTGGTTGTTACCACACTGCTACTGTAGGCTGATGTAGGTTGTTACCACCACACTACTACTGTAGGCTGATGTAGGTTGTTACCACACTGCTACTGTAGGCTGATGTAGGTTGTTACACCACACTGCTACTGTAGGCTGATGTAGGTTGTTACCACACTGCTACTGTAGGCTGATGTAGGTTGTTACCACACTACTAATGTAGGCTGATGTAGGTTATTACCATCACACTGCTACTGTAGGCTAATGTAGGTTGTTACACCACACTGCTACGGTAGGCTGATGTAGGTTGTTACCACACTGCTACTGTAGGCTGATGTAGGTCGTTACCACACTACTACTGTAGGCTGATGTAGGTTGTTACCATCACATTGCTACTGTAGGCTAATGTAGGTTGTTACCATGACACTGCTACTGTAGACTGATATAGGTTGTTACCACACTGCTACTGTAGGCTGGTGTAGGTTGTTACCACCACACTACTACTGTAGGCTGATGTAGTTTGTTACCACACTGCTACTGTTTGGCTGATGTAGGTTGTTACCACCACACTACTACTGTAGGCTGATGTAGGTTGTTAGCACCACACTGCTACTGTAGACTGATGTAGGTTGTTACCATCACACTGCTACTGTAGGCTGATGTAGGTTGTTACCAGCACACTGCTACTGTAGGCTGATATAGGTTGTTACCACACTGCTACTGTATGCTAATGTATTTTGTTAGCACCACTCTGCTACTGTAGGCTGATGTAGGTTGTTACCACCACACTGTTACTGTGGACTGATATAGGTTGTTACCACACTACTACTGTAGGCTGATGTAGGTTGTTACCACACATGCTACTGTAGGCTGATGTAGGTTGTTACCACCACACTGCTACTGTAGGCTGATGTAGGTTATTACCACACTACTACTGTAGGCTGATGTAGGTTGTTACCACACATGCTACTGTAGGCTGATGTAGGTTGTTACACCACACTGCTACTGTAGGCTGATGTTGGTTGTTACCACCACACTACTACTGTAGGCTGATGTAGGTTGTTACACCACACTGCTACTGTAGGCTGATGTAGGTTGTTACACCACACTGATACTGTAGGCTGATGTAGGTTGTTACCACCACACTATTACTGTAGGCTGATGTAGGTTGTTACCACACTGCTACTGTAGGCTGATGTAGGTTGTTACCACACTGCTACTGTAGGCTGATGTAGGTTGTTACCACACTGCTACTGTAGGCTGATGTTGGTTGTTACCACACTGCTACTGTATGCTGATGTAGGTTGTTACACCACACTGATACTGTAGGCTGATGTTGGTTGTTACACCACACTGATACTGTAGGCTGATGTAGGTTGTTACCACCACACTATTACTGTAGGCTGATGTAGGTTGTTACCACACTGCTACTGTAGGCTGATGTAGGTTGTTACCACACTGCTACTGTAGGCTGATGTAGGTTGTTACCACACTGCTACTGTAGGCTGATGTTGGTTGTTACCACACTGCTACTGTAGGCTGATGTAGGTTGTTACCACCACACTACTACTGTAGGCTGATGTAGGTTGTTACCACACTACTACTGTAGGCTGATGTAGGTTGTTACCACCACACTACTACTGTAGGCTGATGTAGGTTGTTACCACCACACTACTACTGTAGACTGATGTAGGTTGTTACCACACTACTACTGTAGGCTAATGTAGTTTGTTACCATGACACTGCTACTGTAGACTGATGTAGGTTGTTACCACACTGCTACTGTAGGCTGGTGTAGGTTGTTACCACCACACTACTACTGTAGGCTGATGTAGGTTGTTACCACACTGCTACTGTAGGCTGATGTAGGTTGTTACCACCACACTACTACTGTAGGCTGATGTAGGTTGTTAGCACCACACTGCTGCTGTAGACTGATGTAGGTTGTTACACCACACTGCTACTGTAGGCTGATGTAGGTTGTTACCACACTGCTACTGTAGGCTGATGTAGGTTGTTACCACACTGCTACTGTATGTAGGCTGATGTAGGTTGTTACACCACACTGATACTGTAGGCTGATGTAGGTTGTTACCACACTGCTAATGTAGGCTGATGTAGGTTGTTACACCACACTGATACTGTAGGCTGATGTAGGTTGTTACCACCACACTACTACTGTAGGCTGATGTAGGTTGTTACCACACTGCTACTGTAGGCTGATGTAGGTTGTTACCACACTGCTACTGTGGGCTGATGTAGGTTGTTACCACACTGCTACTGTAGGCTGATGTTGGTTGTTACCACACTGCTACTGTAGGCTGATGTAGGTTGTTACCACCACACTACTACTGTAGGCTGATGTAGGTTGTTACCACACTGCTACTGTAGGCTGATGTAGGTTGTTACACCACACTGCTACTGTAGGCTGATGTAGGTTGTTACCACACTGCTACTGTAGGCTGATGTAGGTTGTTACCACACTACTAATGTAGGCTGATGTAGGTTATTACCATCACACTGCTACTGTAGGCTAATGTAGGTTGTTACACCACACTGCTACGGTAGGCTGATGTAGGTTGTTACCACACTGCTACTGTAGGCTGATGTAGGTCGTTACCACACTACTACTGTAGGCTGATGTAGGTTGTTACCATCACACTGCTACTGTAGGCTAATGTAGGTTGTTACCATGACACTGCTACTGTAGACTGATATAGGTTGTTACCACACTGCTACTGTAGGCTGGTGTAGGTTGTTACCACCACACTACTACTGTAGGCTGATGTAGTTTGTTACCACACTGCTACTGTTTGGCTGATGTAGGTTGTTACCACCACACTACTACTGTAGGCTGATGTAGGTTGTTAGCACCACACTGCTACTGTAGACTGATGTAGGTTGTTACCATCACACTGCTACTGTAGGCTGATGTAGGTTGTTACCAGCACACTGCTACTGTAGGCTGATATAGGTTGTTACCACACTGCTACTGTATGCTAATGTATTTTGTTAGCACCACTCTGCTACTGTAGGCTGATGTAGGTTGTTACCACCACACTGTTACTGTGGACTGATATAGGTTGTTACCACACTACTACTGTAGGCTGATGTAGGTTGTTACCACACATGCTACTGTAGGCTGATGTAGGTTGTTACCACCACACTGCTACTGTAGGCTGATGTAGGTTATTACCACACTACTACTGTAGGCTGATGTAGGTTGTTACCACACATGCTACTGTAGGCTGATGTAGGTTGTTACACCACACTGCTACTGTAGGCTGATGTTGGTTGTTACCACCACACTACTACTGTAGGCTGATGTAGGTTGTTACACCACACTGCTACTGTAGGCTGATGTAGGTTGTTACACCACACTGATACTGTAGGCTGATGTAGGTTGTTACCACCACACTATTACTGTAGGCTGATGTAGGTTGTTACCACACTGCTACTGTAGGCTGATGTAGGTTGTTACCACACTGCTACTGTAGGCTGATGTAGGTTGTTACCACACTGCTACTGTAGGCTGATGTTGGTTGTTACCACACTGCTACTGTAGGCTGATGTAGGTTGTTACACCACACTGATACTGTAGGCTGATGTTGGTTGTTACACCACACTGATACTGTAGGCTGATGTAGGTTGTTACCACCACACTATTACTGTAGGCTGATGTAGGTTGTTACCACACTGCTACTGTAGGCTGATGTAGGTTGTTACCACACTGCTACTGTAGGCTGATGTAGGTTGTTACCACACTGCTACTGTAGGCTGATGTTGGTTGTTACCACACTGCTACTGTAGGCTGATGTAGGTTGTTACCACCACACTACTACTGTAGGCTGATGTAGGTTGTTACCACACTACTACTGTAGGCTGATGTAGGTTGTTACCACCACACTACTACTGTAGGCTGATGTAGGTTGTTACCACCACACTACTACTGTAGACTGATGTAGGTTGTTACCACACTACTACTGTAGGCTAATGTAGTTTGTTACCATGACACTGCTACTGTAGACTGATGTAGGTTGTTACCACACTGCTACTGTAGGCTGGTGTAGGTTGTTACCACCACACTACTACTGTAGGCTGATGTAGGTTGTTACCACACTGCTACTGTAGGCTGATGTAGGTTGTTACCACCACACTACTACTGTAGGCTGATGTAGGTTGTTAGCACCACACTGCTGCTGTAGACTGATGTAGGTTGTTACACCACACTGCTACTGTAGGCTGATGTAGGTTGTTACCACACTGCTACTGTAGGCTGATGTAGGTTGTTACCACACTGCTACTGTATGTAGGCTGATGTAGGTTGTTACACCACACTGATACTGTAGGCTGATGTAGGTTGTTACCACCACACTACTAATGTAGGCTGATGTAGGTTATTACCACACTGCTACTGTAGGCTGATGTAGGTTGTTACCACACTGCTACTGTAGGCTGATTTAGGTTGTTACCACACTGCTACTGTAGGCTGATGTTGGTTGTTACCACACTGCTACTGTATGCTGATGTAGGTTGTTACCACCACACTACTACTGTAGGCTGATGTAGGTTGTTACCACACTGCTACTGTAGGCTGGTGTAGGTTGTTACCACACTACTACTGTAGGCTGATGTAGGTTGTTACCACCACACTACTACTGTAGGCTGATGTAGGTTGTTACCACCACACTACTACTGTAGACTGATGTAGGTTGTTAACACACTACTACTGTAGGCTAATGTAGGTTGTTACCATGACACTGCTACTGTAGACTGATGTAGCTTGTTACCACACTGCTACTGTAGGCTGGTGTAGGTTGTTACCACCATACTACTACTGTAGGCTGATGTAGGTTGTTACCACACTGCTACTGTAGGCTGATGTAGGTTGTTACCACCAAACTACTACTGTAGGCTGATGTAGGTTGTTAGCACCACACTGCTGCTGTAGACTGATGTAGGTTGTTACACCACACTGCTACTGTAGGCTGATGTAGGTTGTTACCACACTGCTACTGTAGGCTGATGTAGGTTGTTACCACACTGCTACTGTAGGCTGATGTAGGTTGTTACACCAAACTGATACTGTAGGCTGATGTAGGTTGTTACCACCACACTACTACTGTAGGCTGGTGTAGGTTGTTACCACACTGCTACTGTAGGCTGATGTAGGTTGTTACCACACTGCTACTGTAGGCTGATGTTGGTTGTTACACCACACTGCTACTGTAGGCTGATGTAGGTTGTTACCACCACACTACTACTGTAGGCTGATGTAGGTTGTTACACCACACTGCTACTGTAGGCTGATGTAGGTTGTTACCACACTACTACTGTAGGCTAATGTAGGTTGTTACACCACACTGCTACTGTAGGCTGATGTAGGTTGTTACCACACTACTACTGTAGGCTAATGTAGGTTGTTACCATCACACTGCTACTGTAGGCTGATGTAGGTTGTTACCACCACACTGTTACTGTGGACTGATGTAGGTTGTTACCGCACTACTACTGTAGGCTGATGTAGGTTGTTACCACACATGCTACTGTAGGCTGATGTAGGTTGTTACCACCCCACTGCTACTGTAGGCTGATGTAGGTTATTACCACACTACTACTGTAGGCTGATGTAGGTTGTTACACCACATTGCTACTGTAGGCTGATGTAGGTTGTTACACCACACTGATACTGTAGGCTGATGTAGGTTGTTACCACCACACTACTACTGTAGGCTGATGTAGGTTGTTACCACACTGCTACTGTAGGCGGATGTAGGTTGTTACCACACTGCTACTGTAGGCTGATGTAGGTTGTTATCACCCTGCTACTGTAGGCTGATGTAGGTTGTTACCACACTACTACTGTAGGCTGATGTAGGTTGTTACCACCACACTACTACTGTAGGCTGATGTAGTTTGTTACCACCACACTACTACTGTAGACTGATGTAGGTTGTTACCACACTACTACTGTAGGCTAATGTAGGTTGTTACCATGACACTGCTACTGTAGACTGATGTAGGTTGTTACCACACTGCTACTGTAGGCTGGTGGAGGTTGTTACCACCACACTACTACTGTAGGCTGATGTAGGTTGTTACCACACTGCTACTGTAGGCTGATGTAGGTTGTTACAACCACACAACTACTGGAGGCTGATGTAGGTTGTTAGCACCACACTGCTGCTGTAGACTGATGTAGGTTGTTACACCACACTGCTACTGTAGGCTGATGTAGGTTGTTACCACACTGCTACTGTAGGCTGATGTAGGTTGTTACCACACTGCTACTGTATGTAGGCTGATGTAGGTTGTTACACCACACTGATACTGTAGGCTGATGTAGGTTGTTACCACCACACTACTAATGTAGGCTGATGTAGGTTATTACCACACTGCTACTGTAGGCTGATGTAGGTTGTTACCACACTGCTACTGTAGGCTGATTTAGGTTGTTACCATGACACTGCTACTGTAGGCTGATGTTGGTTGTTACCACACTGCTACTGTATGCTGATGTAGGTTGTTACCACCACACTACTACTGTAGGCTGATGTAGGTTGTTACCACACTGCTACTGTAGGCTGGTGTAGGTTGTTACCACACTACTACTGTAGGCTGATGTAGGTTGTTACCACCACACTACTACTGTAGGCTGATGTAGGTTGTTACCACCACACTACTACTGTAGACTGATGTAGGTTGTTACCACACTACTACTGTAGGCTAATGTAGGTTGTTACCATGACACTGCTACTGTAGACTGATGTAGCTTGTTACCACACTGCTACTGTAGGCTGGTGTAGGTTGTTACCACCATACTACTACTGTAGGCTGATGTAGGTTGTTACCACACTGCTACTGTAGGCTGATGTAGGTTGTTACCACCAAACTACTACTGTAGGCTGATGTAGGTTGTTAGCACCACACTGCTGCTGTAGACTGATGTAGGTTGTTACACCACACTGCTACTGTAGGCTGATGTAGGTTGTTACCACACTGCTACTGTAGGCGGATGTAGGTTGTTACCACACTGCTACTGTAGGCTGATGTAGGTTGTTACACCAAACTGATACTGTAGGCTGATGTAGGTTGTTACCACCACACTACTACTGTAGGCTGGTGTAGGTTGTTACCACACTGCTACTGTAGGCTGATGTAGGTTGTTACCACACTGCTACTGTAGGCTGATGTTGGTTGTTACACCACACTGCTACTGTAGGCTGATGTAGGTTGTTACCACCACACTACTACTGTAGGCTGATGTAGGTTGTTACACCACACTGCTACTGTAGGCTGATATAGGTTGTTACCACACTACTACTGTAGGCTAATGTAGGTTGTTACACCACACTGCTACTGTAGGCTGATGTAGGTTGTTACCACACTACTACTGTAGGCTAATGTAGGTTGTTACCATCACACTGCTACTGTAGGCTGATGTAGGTTGTTACCACCACACTGTTACTGTGGACTGATGTAGGTTGTTACCACACTACTACTGTAGGCTGATGTAGGTTGTTACCACACATGCTACTGTAGGCTGATGTAGGTTGTTACCACCACACTGCTACTGTAGGCTGATGTAGGTTATTACCACACTACTACTGTAGGCTGATGTAGGTTGTTACGCCACATTGCTACTGTAGGCTGATGTAGGTTGTTACACCACACTGATACTGTAGGCTGATGTAGGTTGTTACCACCACACTACTACTGTAGGCTGATGTAGGTTGTTACCATACTGCTACTGTAGGCGGATGTAGGTTGTTACCACACTGCTACTGTAGGCTGATGTAGGTTGTTATCACCCTGCTACTGTAGGCTGATGTTGGTTGTTACCACACTGCTACTGTAGGCTGATGTAGGTTGTTACCACCACACTACTACTGTAGGCTGATGTAGGTTGTTACACCACACTGCTACTGTAGGCTGATGTAGGTTGTTACCACACTACTACTGTAGGCTGATGTAGGTTGTTACCACCACACTACTACTGTAGGCTGATGTAGGTTGTTACCACCACACTACTACTGTAGGCTGATGTAGGTTGTTACACCACACTGCTACTGTAGGCTGATGTAGGTTGTTACCACACTACTACTGTAGGCTGATGTAGGTTGTTACCACCACACTACTACTGTAGGCTGATGTAGTTTGTTACCACCACACTACTACTGTAGACTGATGTAGGTTGTTACCACACTACTACTGTAGGCTAATGTAGGTTGTTACCATGACACTGCTACTGTAGACTGATGTAGGTTGTTACCACACTGCTACTGTAGGCTGGTGGAGGTTGTTACCACCACACTACTACTGTAGGCTGATGTAGGTTGTTACCACACTGCTACTGTAGGCTGATGTAGGTTGTTACAACCACACAACTACTGGAGGCTGATGTAGGTTGTTAGCACCACACTGCTGCTGTAGACTGATGTAGGTTGTTACCACACTGCAAATGTAGGCTGATGTAGGTTGTTACACCACACTGATACTGTAGGCTAATGTAGATTGTTGCCATCACACTGCTACTGTAGGCTGATGTAGGTTGTTACCTTCAGACTGCTACTGCAGGCTGATGTAGGTTGTTACCATCAAACTGATACTGTAGGCTGATGTAGGTTGTTACCATCACACTGCTACTGTAGGCTGATGTAGATTGTTACCATCACACTGCTACTGTAGGCCGATGTTGGTTGTTACACCACATTTCTACTGTAGACTGATGTAGGTTGTTACCACACTGCTACTGTAGGCTGATGTAGGTTGTTACCACACTGCTACTGTAGGCTGATGTAGGTTGTTACCACACTGCTACTGTAGGCTGATGTAGGTTGTTACACCACACTGATACTGTAGGCTGATGTAGGTTGTTACCACCACACTACTACTGTAGGCTGATGTAGGTTGTTACCACACTGCTACTGTAGGCTGATGTAGGTTGTTACCACACTGCTACTGTAGGCTGATGTAGGTTGTTACCACACTGCTACTGTAGGCTGATGTTGGTTGTTACCACACTGCTACTGTAGGCTGATGTAGGTTGTTACCACCACACTACTACTGTAGGCTGATGTAGGTTGTTAGCACCACACTGCTGCTGTAGACTGATGTAGGTTGTTACACCACACTGCTACTGTAGGCTGATGTAGGTTGTTACCACCACACTGCTACTGTAGGCTGATGTAGGTTGTTACCACACTGCAAATGTAGGCTGATGTAGGTTGTTACACCACACTGATACTGTAGGCTGATGTAGGTTGTTACCACACTGCTACTGTAGGCTGATGTAGGTTGTTACACCACACTGATACTGTAGGCTGATGTAGGTTGTTACCACCACACTACTACTGTAGGCTGATGTAGGTTGTTACCACACTGCTACTGTAGGCTGATGTAGGTTGTTACCACACTGCTACTGTAGGCTGATGTAGGTTGTTACCACACTGCTACTGTAGGCTGATGTTGGTTGTTACCACACTGCTACTGTAGGCTGATGTAGGTTGTTACCACCACACTGCTACTGTAGGCTGATGTAGGTTGTTACACCACACTGCTACTGTAGGCTGATGTAGGTTGTTAACACACTACTACTGTAGGCTAATGTAGGTTGTTACACCACACTGCTACTGTAGGCTGATATAGGTTGTTACCACACTACTACTGTAGGCTAATGTAGGTTGTTACCATCACACTGCTACTGTAGGCTGATGTAGGTTGTTACCACCACACTGTTACTGTGGACTGATGTAGGTTGTTACCACACTACTACTGTAGGCTGATGTAGGTTGTTACCACACATGCTACTGTAGGCTGATGTAGGTTGTTACCACCACACTGCTACTGTAGGCTGATGTAGGTTATTACCACACTACTACTGTAGGCTGATGTAGGTTGTTACACCACATTGCTACTGTAGGCTGATGTAGGTTGTTACACCACACTGATACTGTAGGCTGATGTAGGTTGTTACCACCACACTACTACTGTAGGCTGATGTAGGTTGTTACCACACTGCTACTGTAGGCGGATGTAGGTTGTTACCACACTGCTACTGTAGGCTGATGTAGGTTGTTACCACCACACTACTACTGTAGGCTGATGTAGGTTGTTACACCACACTGCTACTGTAGGCTGATGTAGGTTGTTACCACACTACTACTGTAGGCTGATGTAGGTTGTTACCACCACACTACTACTGTAGGCTGATGTAGTTTGTTACCACCACACTACTACTGTAGACTGATGTAGGTTGTTACCACACTTCTACTGTAGGCTAATGTAGGT
Organism: Oncorhynchus clarkii lewisi; assembly: GCF_045791955.1. NCBI lineage: Eukaryota > Metazoa > Chordata > Actinopteri > Salmoniformes > Salmonidae > Oncorhynchus > Oncorhynchus clarkii. Next base: position 138,718 of record NW_027260927.1, read on the forward strand.
TGTTACCATGACACTGCTACTGTAGACTGATATAGGTTGTTACCACACTGCTACTGTAGGCTGGTGTAGGTTGTTACCACCACACTACTACTGTAGGCTGATGTAGGTTGTTACCACACTGCTACTGTAGGCTGATGTAGGTTGTTACCACCACACTACTACTGTAGGCTGATGTAGGTTGTTAGCACCACACTGCTGCTGTAGACTGATGTAGGTTGTTACACCACACTGCTACTGTAGGCTTATGTAGGTTGTTACCACACTGCTACTGTAGGCTGATGTAGGTTGTTACCACACTGCAAATGTAGGCTGATGTAGGTTGTTACACCACACTGATACTGTAGGCTAATGTAGATTGTTACCATCACACTGCTACTCTAGGCTGATGTAGGTTGTTACCTTCAGACTGCTACTGCAGGCTGATGTAGGTTGTTACCATCAAACTGATACTGTAGGCTAATGTAGGTTGTTACCATGACACTGCTACTGTAGACTGATGTAGGTTGTTACCACACTGCTACTGTAGGCTGGTGTAGGTTGTTACCACCATACTACTACTGTAGGCTGATGTAGGTTGTTACCACACTGCTACTGTAGGCTGATGTAGGTTGTTACCACCAAACTACTACTGTAGGCTGATGTAGGTTGTTAGCACCACACTGCTGCTGTAGACTGATGTAGGTTGTTACACCACACTGCTACTGTAGGCTGATGTAGGTTGTTACCACACTGCTACTGTAGGCTGATGTAGGTTGTTACCACACTACTACTGTAGGCTAATGTAGGTTGTTACCATCACACTGCTACTGTAGGCTGATGTAGGTTGTTACCACCACACTGTTACTGTGGACTGATGTAGGTTGTTACCACACTACTACTGTAGGCTGATGTAGGTTGTTACCACACATGCTAGTGTAGGCTGATGTAGGTTGTTACCACCACACTGCTACTGTAGGCTGATGTAGGTTATTACCACACTACTACTGTAGGCTGATGTAGGTTGTTACACCACATTGCTACTGTAGGCTGATGTAGGTTGTTACACCACACTGATACTGTAGGCTGATGTAGGTTGTTACCACCACACTACTACTGTAGGCTGATGTAGGTTGTTACCACACTGCTACTGTAGGCGGATGTAGGTTGTTACCACACTGCTACTGTAGGCTGATGTAGGTTGTTACCACCCTGCTACTGTAGGCTGATGTTGGTCGTTACCACACTGCTACTGTAGGCTGATGTAGGTTGTTACCACCACACTACTACTGTAGGCTGATGTAGGTTGTTACCACACATGCTACTGTAGGCTGATGTAGGTTGTTACCACCACACTGCTACTGTAGGCTGATGTAGGTTATTACCACACTACTACTGTAGGCTGATGTAGGTTGTTACACCACATTGCTACTGTAGGCTGATGTAGGTTGTTACACCACACTGATACTGTAGGCTGATGTAGGTTGTTACCACCACACTACTACTGTAGGCTGATGTAGGTTGTTACCACACTGCTACTGTAGGCGGATGTAGGTTGTTACCACACTGCTACTGTAGGCTGATGTAGGTTGTTACCACCCTGCTACTGTAGGCTGATGTTGGTCGTTACCACACTGCTACTGTAGGCTGATGTAGGTTGTTACCACCACACTACTACTGTAGGCTGATGTAGGTTGTTACACCACACTGCTACTGTAGGCTGATGTAGGTTGTTACCACACTACTACTGTAGGCTGATGTAGGTTGTTACCACCACACTACTACTGTAGGCTGATGTAGTTTGTTACCACCACACTACTACTGTAGACTGATGTAGGTTGTTACCACACTTCTACTGTAGGCTAATGTAGGTTGTTACCATGACACTGCTACTGTAGACTGATATAGGTTGTTACCACACTGCTACTGTAGGCTGGTGTAGGTTGTTACCACCACACTACTACTGTAGGCTGATGTAGGTTGTTACCACACTGCTACTGTAGGCTGATGTAGGTTGTTACCACCACACTACTACTGTAGGCTGATGTATCTTGTTAGCACCACACTGCTGCTGTAGACTGATGTAGGTTGTTACACCACACTGCTACTGTAGGCTGATGTAGGTTGTTACCACACTGCTACTGTAGGCGGATGTAGGTTGTTACCACACTGCAAATGTAGGCTGATGTAGGTTGTTACACCACACTGATACTGTAGGCTAATGTAGATTGTTACCATCACACTGCTACTCTAGGCTGATGTAGGTTGTTACCTTCAGACTGCTACTGCAGGCTGATGTAGGTTGTTACCATCAAACTGATACTGTAGGCTAATGTAGGTTGTTACCATGACACTGCTACTGTAGACTGATGTAGGTTGTTACCACACTGCTACTGTAGGCTGGTGTAGGTTGTTACCACCATACTACTACTGTAGGCTGATGTAGGTTGTTACCACACTGCTACTGTAGGCTGATGTAGGTTGTTACCACCAAACTACTACTGTAGGCTGATGTAGGTTGTTAGCACCACACTGCTGCTGTAGACTGATGTAGGTTGTTACACCACACTGCTACTGTAGGCTGATGTAGGTTGTTACCACACTGCTACTGTAGGCTGATGTAGGTTGTTACCACACTGCTACTGTAGGCTGATGTAGGTTGTTACACCACACTGATACTGTAGGCTGATGTAGGTTGTTACCACCACACTACTACTGTAGGCTGATGTAGGTTGTTACCACACTGCTACTGTAGGCTGATGTAGGTTGTTACCACACTGTTACTGTAGGCTGATGTTGGTTGTTACCACACTGCTACTGTAGGCTGATGTAGGTTGTTACCACACATGCTAGTGTAGGCTGATGTAGGTTGTTACCACAACACTGCTACTGTAGGCTGATGTAGGTTATTACCACACTACTACTGTAGGCTGATGTAGGTTGTTACACCACATTGCTACTGTAGGCTGATGTAGGTTGTTACACCACACTGATACTGTAGGCTGATGTAGGTTGTTACCACCACACTACTACTGTAGGCTGATGTAGGTTGTTACCACACTGCTACTGTAGGCGGATGTAGGTTGTTACCACACTGCTACTGTAGGCTGATGTAGGTTGTTACCACCCTGCTACTGTAGGCTGATGTTGGTCGTTACCACACTGCTACTGTAGGCTGATGTAGGTTGTTACCACCACACTACTACTGTAGGCTGATGTAGGTTGTTACCACACATGCTACTGTAGGCTGATGTAGGTTGTTACCACCACACTGCTACTGTAGGCTGATGTAGGTTATTACCACACTACTACTGTAGGCTGATGTAGGTTGTTACACCACATTGCTACTGTAGGCTGATGTAGGTTGTTACACCACACTGATACTGTAGGCTGATGTAGGTTGTTACCACCACACTACTACTGTAGGCTGATGTAGGTTGTTACCACACTGCTACTGTAGGCGGATGTAGGTTGTTACCACACTGCTACTGTAGGCTGATGTAGGTTGTTACCACCCTGCTACTGTAGGCTGATGTTGGTCGTTACCACACTGCTACTGTAGGCTGATGTAGGTTGTTACCACCACACTACTACTGTAGGCTGATGTAGGTTGTTACACCACACTGCTACTGTAGGCTGATGTAGGTTGTTACCACACTACTACTGTAGGCTGATGTAGGTTGTTACCACCACACTACTACTGTAGGCTGATGTAGTTTGTTACCACCACACTACTACTGTAGACTGATGTAGGTTGTTACCACACTTCTACTGTAGGCTAATGTAGGTTGTTACCATGACACTGCTACTGTAGACTGATATAGGTTGTTACCACACTGCTACTGTAGGCTGGTGTAGGTTGTTACCACCACACTACTACTGTAGGCTGATGTAGGTTGTTACCACACTGCTACTGTAGGCTGATGTAGGTTGTTACCACCACACTACTACTGTAGGCTGATGTAGGTTGTTAGCACCACACTGCTGCTGTAGACTGATGTAGGTTGTTACACCACACTGCTACTGTAGGCTGATGTAGGTTGTTACCACACTGCTACTGTAGGCTGATGTAGGTTGTTACCACACTGCAAATGTAGGCTGATGTAGGTTGTTACACCACACTGATACTGTAGGCTAATGTAGATTGTTACCATCACACTGCTACTCTAGGCTGATGTAGGTTGTTACCTTCAGACTGCTACTGCAGGCTGATGTAGGTTGTTACCATCAAACTGATACTGTAGGCTAATGTAGGTTGTTACCATGACACTGCTACTGTAGACTGATGTAGGTTGTTACCACACTGCTACTGTAGGCTGGTGTAGGTTGTTACCACCATACTACTACTGTAGGCTGATGTAGGTTGTTACCACACTGCTACTGTAGGCTGATGTAGGTTGTTACCACCAAACTACTACTGTAGGCTGATGTAGGTTGTTAGCACCACACTGCTGCTGTAGACTGATGTAGGTTGTTACACCACACTGCTACTGTAGGCTGATGTAGGTTGTTACCACACTGCTACTGTAGGCTGATGTAGGTTGTTACCACACTGCTACTGTAGGCTGATGTAGGTTGTTACACCACACTGATACTGTAGGCTGATGTAGGTTGTTACCACCACACTACTACTGTAGGCTGATGTAGGTTGTTACCACACTGCTACTGTAGGCTGATGTAGGTTGTTACCACACTGTTACTGTAGGCTGATGTTGGTTGTTACCACACTGCTACTGTAGGCTGATGTAGGTTGTTACCACCACACTACTACTGTAGGCTGATGTAGATTGTTACACCACACTGCTACTGTAGGCTGATGTAGGTTGTTACCACACTACTACTGTAGGCTAATGTAGGTTGTTACACCACACTGCTACTGTAGGCTGATGTAGGTTGTTACCACACTACTACTGTAGGCTAATGTAGGTTGTTACCATCACACTGCTACTGTAGGCTGATGTAGGTTGTTACCACCACACTGTTACTGTGGACTGATGTAGGTTGTTACCACACTACTACTGAAGGCTGATGTAGGTTGTTACCACACATGCTACTGTAGGCTGATGTAGGTTGTTACCACCACACTGCTACTGTAGGCTGATGTAGGTTATTACCACACTACTACTGTAGGCTGATGTAGGTTGTTACACCACATTGCTACTGTAGGCTGATGTAGGTTGTTACACCACACTGATACTGTAGGCTGATGTAGGTTGTTACCACCACACTACTACTGTAGGCTGATGTAGGTTGTTACCACACTGCTACTGTAGGCGGATGTAGGTTGTTACCACACTGCTACTGTAGGCTGATGTAGGTTGTTACCACCCTGCTAAAGTAGGCTGATGTTGGTTGTTACCACACTGCTACTGTAGGCTGATGTAGGTTGTTACCACCACACTACTACTGTAGGCTGATGTAGGTTGTTACACCACACTGCTACTGTAGGCTGATGTAGGTTGTTACCACACTACTACTGTAGGCTGATGTAGGTTGTTACCACCACACTACTACTGTAGGCTGATGTAGTTTGTTACCACCACACTACTACTGTAGACTGATGTAGGTTGTTACCACACTTCTACTGTAGGCTAATGTAGGTGGTTACCATGACACTGCTACTGTAGACTGATGTAGGTTTTTACCACACTGCTACTGTAGGCTGGTGTAGGTTGTTACCACCACACTACTACTGTAGGCTGATGTAGGTTGTTACCACACTGCTACTGTAGGCTGATGTAGGGTGTTACCACCACACTACTACTGTAGGCTGATGTAGGTTGTTAGCACCACACTGCTGCTGTAGACTGATGTAGGTTGTTACACCACACTGCTACTGTAGGCTGATGTAGGTTGTTACCACACTGCTACTGTAGGCTGATGTAGGTTGTTACCACACTGCAAATGTAGGCTGATGTAGGTTGTTACACCACACTGATACTGTAGGCTGATGTAGGTTGTTACCACACTGCTACTGTAGGCTGATGTAGGTTGTTACACCACACTGATACTGTAGGCTGATGTAGGTTGTTACCACCACACTACTACTGTAGGCTGATGTAGGTTGTTACACCACATTGCTACTGTAGGCTGATGTAGGTTGTTACACCACACTGATACTGTAGGCTGATGTAGGTTGTTACCACCACACTACTACTGTAGGCTGATGTAGGTTGTTACCACACTGCTACTGTAGGCGGATGTAGGTTGTTACCACACTGCTACTGTAGGCTGATGTAGGTTGTTATCACCCTGCTACTGTAGGCTGATGTTGGTTGTTACCACACTGCTACTGTAGGCTGATGTAGGTTGTTACCACCACACTACTACTGTAGGCTGATGTAGGTTGTTACACCACACTGCTACTGTAGGCTGATGTAGGTTGTTACCACACTACTACTGTAGGCTGATGTAGGTTGTTACCACCACACTACTACTGTAGGCTGATGTAGTTTGTTACCACCACACTACTATTGTAGACTGATGTAGGTTGTTACCACACTACTACTGTAGGCTAATGTAGGTTGTTACCATGACACTGCTACTGTAGACTGATGTAGGTTGTTACCACACTGCTACTGTAGGCTGGTGGAGGTTGTTACCACCACACTACTACTGTAGGCTGATGTAGGTTGTTACCACACTGCTACTGTAGGCTGATGTAGGTTGTTACAACCACACAACTACTGGAGGCTGATGTAGGTTGTTAGCACCACACTGCTGCTGTAGACTGATGTAGGTTGTTACCACACTGCAAATGTAGGCTGATGTAGGTTGTTACACCACACTGATACTGTAGGCTAATGTAGATTGTTGCCATCACACTGCTACTGTAGGCTGATGTAGGTTGTTACCTTCAGACTGCTACTGCAGGCTGATGTAGGTTGTTACCATCAAACTGATACTGTAGGCTGATGTAGGTTGTTACCATCACACTGCTACTGTAGGCTGATGTAGATTGTTACCATCACACTGCTACTGTAGGCCGATGTTGGTTGTTACACCACATTTCTACTGTAGACTGATGTAGGTTGTTACCACACTGCTACTGTAGGCTGATGTAGGTTGTTACCACACTGCTACTGTAGGCTGATGTAGGTTGTTACCACACTGCTACTGTAGGCTGATGTAGGTTGTTACACCACACTGATACTGTAGGCTGATGTAGGTTGTTACCACCACACTACTACTGTAGGCTGATGTAGGTTGTTACCACACTGCTACTGTAGGCTGATGTAGGTTGTTACCACACTGCTACTGTAGGCTGATGTAGGTTGTTACCACACTGCTACTGTAGGCTGATGTTGGTTGTTACCACACTGCTACTGTAGGCTGATGTAGGTTGTTACCACCACACTACTACTGTAGGCTGATGTAGGTTGTTAGCACCACACTGCTGCTGTAGACTGATGTAGGTTGTTACACCACACTGCTACTGTAGGCTGATGTAGGTTGTTACCACACTGCTACTGTAGGCTGATGTAGGTTGTTACCACACTGCAAATGTAGGCTGATGTAGGTTGTTACACCACACTGATACTGTAGGCTGATGTAGGTTGTTACCACACTGCTACTGTAGGCTGATGTAGGTTGTTACACCACACTGATACTGTAGGCTGATGTAGGTTGTTACCACCACACTACTACTGTAGGCTGATGTAGGTTGTTACCACACTGCTACTGTAGGCTGATGTAGGTTGTTACCACACTGCTACTGTAGGCTGATGTAGGTTGTTACCACACTGCTACTGTAGGCTGATGTTGGTTGTTACCACACTGCTACTGTAGGCTGATGTAGGTTGTTACCACCACACTGCTACTGTAGGCTGATGTAGGTTGTTACACCACACTGCTACTGTAGGCTGATGTAGGTTGTTACCACACTACTACTGTAGGCTAATGTAGGTTGTTACACCACACTGCTACTGTAGGCTGATGTAGGTTGTTACCACACTACTACTGTAGGCTAATGTAGGTTGTTACCATCACACTGCTACTGTAGGCTGATGTAGGTTGTTACCACCACACTGTTACTGTGGACTGATGTAGGTTGTTACCACACTACTACTGTAGGCTGATGTAGGTTGTTACCACACATGCTACTGTAGGCTGATGTAGGTTGTTACCACCACACTGCTACTGTAGGCTGATGTAGGTTATTACCACACTACTACTGTAGGCTGATGTAGTTTGTTACACCACATTGCTACTGTAGGCTGATGTAGGTTGTTACACCACACTGATACTGTAGGCTGATGTAGGTTGTTACCACCACACTACTACTGTAGGCTGATGTAGGTTGTTACCACACTGCTACTGTAGGCGGATGTAGGTTGTTACCACACTGCTACTGTAGGCTGATGTAGGTTGTTACCACCACACTACTACTGTAGGCTGATGTAGGTTGTTACACCACACTGCTACTGTAGGCTGATGTAGGTTGTTACCACACTACTACTGTAGGCTGATGTAGGTTGTTACCACCACACTACTACTGTAGGCTGATGTAGTTTGTTACCACCACACTACTACTGTAGACTGATGTAGGTTGTTACCACACTTCTACTGTAGGCTAATGTAGGTTGTTACCATGACACTGCTACTGTAGACTGATATAGGTTGTTACCACACTGCTACTGTAGGCTGGTGTAGGTTGTTACCACCACACTACTACTGTAGGCTGATGTAGGTTGTTACCACACTGCTACTGTAGGCTGATGTAGGTTGTTACCACCACACTACTACTGTAGGCTGATGTAGGTTGTTAGCACCACACTGCTGCTGTAGACTGATGTAGGTTGTTACACCACACTGCTACTGTAGGCTGATGTAGGTTGTTACCACACTGCTACTGTAGGCTGATGTAGGTTGTTACCACACTGCAAATGTAGGCTGATGTAGGTTGTTACACCACACTGACACTGTAGGCTAATGTAGATTGTTACCATCACACTGCTACTCTAGGCTGATGTAGGTTGTTACCTTCAGACTGCTACTGCAGGCTGATGTAGGTTGTTACCATCAAACTGATACTGTAGGCTAATGTAGGTTGTTACCATGACACTGCTACTGTAGACTGATGTAGGTTGTTACCACACTGCTACTGTAGGCTGATGTAGGTTGTTACCACACTACTACTGTAGGCTAATGTAGGTTGTTACCATCACACTGCTACTGTAGGCTGATGTAGGTTGTTACCACCACACTGTTACTGTGGACTGATGTAGGTTGTTACCACACTACTACTGTAGGCTGATGTAGGTTGTTACCACACATGCTACTGTAGGCTGATGTAGGTTGTTACCACCACACTGCTACTGTAGGCTGATGTAGGTTATTACCACACTACTACTGTAGGCTGATGTAGGTTGTTACACCACATTGCTACTGTAGGCTGATGTAGGTTGTTACACCACACTGATACTGTAGGCTGATGTAGGTTGTTACCACCACACTACTACTGTAGGCTGATGTAGGTTGTTACCACACTGCTACTGTAGGCGGATGTAGGTTGTTACCACACTGCTACTGTAGGCTGATGTAGGTTGTTACCACCCTGCTACTGTAGGCTGATGTTGGTCGTTACCACACTGCTACTGTAGGCTGATGTAGGTTGTTACCACCACACTACTACTGTAGGCTGATGTAGGTTGTTACCACACATGCTACTGTAGGCTGATGTAGGTTGTTACCACCACACTGCTACTGTAGGCTGATGTAGGTTATTACCACACTACTACTGTAGGCTGATGTAGGTTGTTACACCACATTGCTACTGTAGGCTGATGTAGGTTGTTACACCACACTGATACTGTAGGCTGATGTAGGTTGTTACCACCACACTGCTACTGTAGGCTGATGTAGGTTGTTACCACACTGCTACTGTAGGCGGATGTAGGTTGTTACCACACTGCTACTGTAGGCTGATGTAGGTTGTTACCACACTACTACTGTAGGCTGATGTAGGTTGTTACCACCACACTACTACTGTAGGCTGATGTAGTTTGTTACCACCACACTACTACTGTAGACTGATGTAGGTTGTTACCACACTTCTACTGTAGGCTAATGTAGGTTGTTACCATGACACTGCTACTGTAGACTGATATAGGTTGTTACCACACTGCTACTGTAGGCTGGTGTAGGTTGTTACCACCACACTACTACTGTAGGCTGATGTAGGTTGTTACCACACTGCTACTGTAGGCTGATGTAGGTTGTTAGCACCACACTGCTGCTGTAGACTGATGTAGGTTGTTACACCACACTGCTACTGTAGGCTGATGTAGGTTGTTACCACACTGCTACTGTAGGCTGATGTAGGTTGTTACCACACTGCAAATGTAGGCTGATGTAGGTTGTTACACCACACTGATACTGTAGGCTAATGTAGATTGTTACCATCACACTGCTACTCTAGGCTGATGTAGGTTGTTACCTTCAGACTGCTACTGCAGGCTGATGTAGGTTGTTACCATCAAACTGATACTGTAGGCTAATGTAGGTTGTTACCATGACACTGCTACTGTAGACTGATGTAGGTTGTTACCACACTGCTACTGTAGGCTGGTGTAGGTTGTTACCTCCATACTACTACTGTAGGCTGATGTAGGTTGTTACCACACTGCTACTGTAGGCTGATGTAGGTTGTTACCACCAAACTACTACTGTAGGCTGATGTAGGTTGTTAGCACCACACTGCTGCTGTAGACTGATGTAGGTTGTTACACCACACTGCTACTGTAGGCTGATGTAGGTTGTTACCACACTGCTACTGTAGGCTGATGTAGGTTGTTACCACACTGCTACTGTAGGCTGATGTAGGTTGTTACACCACACTGATACTGTAGGCTGATGTAGGTTGTTACCACCACACTACTACTGTAGGCTGATGTAGGTTGTTACACCACACTGCTACTGTAGGCTGATGTAGGTTGTTACCACACTACTACTGTAGGCTAATGTAGGTTGTTACCATCACACTGCTACTGTAGGCTGATGTAGGTTGTTACCACCACACTGTTACTGTGGACTGATGTAGGTTGTTACCACACTACTACTGTAGGCTGATGTAGGTTGTTACCACACATGCTACTGTAGGCTGATGTAGGTTGTTACCACCACACTGCTACTGTAGGCTGATGTAGGTTATTACCACACTACTACTGTAGGCTGATGTAGGTTGTTACACCACATTGCTACTGTAGGCTGATGTAGGTTGTTACACCACACTGATACTGTAGGCTGATGTAGGTTGTTACCACCACACTACTACTGTAGGCTGATGTAGGTTGTTACCACACTGCTACTGTAGGCGGATGTAGGTTGTTACCACACTGCTACTGTAGGCTGATGTAGGTTGTTACCACCCTGCTACTGTAGGCTGATGTTGGTTGTTACCACACTGCTACTGTAGGCTGATGTAGGTTGTTACCACCACACTACTACTGTAGGCTGATGTAGGTTGTTACCACACTACTACTGTAGGCTGATGTAGGTTGTTACCACCACACTACTACTGTAGGCTGATGTAGTTTGTTACCACCACACTACTACTGTAGACTGATGTAGGTTGTTACCACACTTCTACTGTAGGCTAATGTAGGTTGTTACCATGACACTGCTACTGTAGACTGATGTAGGTTTTTACCACACTGCTACTGTAGGCTGGTGTAGGTTGTTACCACCACACTACTACTGTAGGCTGATGTAGGTTGTTACCACACTGCTACTGTAGGCTGATGTAGGTTGTTACCACCACACTACTACTGTAGGCTGATGTAGGTTGTTAGCACCACACTGCTGCTGTAGACTGATGTAGGTTGTTACACCACACTGCTACTGTAGGCTGATGTAGGTTGTTACCACACTGCTACTGTAGGCTGATGTAGGTTGTTACCACACTGCAAATGTAGGCTGATGTAGGTTGTTACACCACACTGATACTGTAGGCTGATGTAGGTTGTTACCACACTGCTACTGTAGGCTGATGTAGGTTGTTACACCACACTGATACTGTAGGCTGATGTAGGTTGTTACCACCACACTACTACTGTAGGCTGATGTAGGTTGTTACCACACTGCTACTGTAGGCTGATGTAGGTTGTTACCACACTGCTACTGTAGGCTGATGTAGGTTGTTACCACACTGCTACTGTAGGCTGATGTTGGTTGTTACCACACTGCTACTGTAGGCTGATGTAGGTTGTTACCACCACACTGCTACTGTAGGCTGATGTAGGTTGTTACACCACACTGCTACTGTAGGCTGATGTAGGTTGTTACCACACTACTACTGTAGGCTAATGTAGGTTGTTACACCACACTGCTACTGTAGGCTGATGTAGGTTGTTACCACACTACTACTGTAGGCTAATGTAGGTTGTTACCATCACACTGCTACTGTAGGCTGATGTAGGTTGTTACCACCACACTGTTACTGTGGACTGATGTAGGTTGTTACCACACTACTACTGTAGGCTGATGTAGGTTGTTACCACACATGCTACTGTAGGCTGATGTAGGTTGTTACCACCACACTGCTACTGTAGGCTGATGTAGGTTATTACCACACTACTACTGTAGGCTGATGTAGGTTGTTACACCACATTGCTACTGTAGGCTGATGTAGGTTGTTACACCACACTGATACTGTAGGCTGATGTAGGTTGTTACCACCACACTACTACTGTAGGCTGATGTAGGTTGTTACCACACTGCTACTGTAGGCGGATGTAGGTTGTTACCACACTGCTACTGTAGGCTGATGTAGGTTGTTACCACCCTGCTACTGTAGGCTGATGTTGGTCGTTACCACACTGCTACTGTAGGCTGATGTAGGTTGTTACCACCACACTACTACTGTAGGCTGATGTAGGTTGTTACACCACACTGCTACTGTAGGCTGATGTAGGTTGTTACCACACTACTACTGTAGGCTGATGTACGTTGTTACCACCACACTACTACTGTAGGCTGATGTAGTTTGTTACCACCACACTACTACTGTAGAGTGATGTATGTTGTTACCACACTTCTACTGTAGGCTAATGTAGGTTGTTACCATGACACTGCTACTGTAGACTGATATAGGTTGTTACCACACTGCTACTGTAGGCTGGTGTAGGTTGTTACCACCACACTACTACTGTAGGCTGATGTAGGTTGTTACCACACTGCTACTGTAGGCTGATGTAGGTTGTTACCACCACACTACTACTGTAGGCTGATGTAGGTTGTTAGCACCACACTGCTGCTGTAGACTGATGTAGGTTGTTACACCACACTGCTACTGTAGGCTGATGTAGGTTGTTACCACACTGCTACTGTAGGCTGATGTAGGTTGTTACCACACTGCAAATGTAGGCTGATGTAGGTTGTTACACCACACTGATACTGTAGGCTAATGTAGATTGTTACCATCACACTGCTACTGTAGGCTGATGTAGGTTGTTACCTTCAGACTGCTACTGTAGGCTGATGTAGGTTGTTACCATCACACTGCTACTGTAGGCTGATGTAGATTGTTACCATCACACTGCTACTGTAGGCCGATGTTGGTTGTTACACCACATTTCTACTGTAGACTGATGTAGGTTGTTACCACACTGCTACTGTAGGCTGATGTTGGTTGTTACCACACTGCTACTGTAGGCTGATGTAGGTTGTTACCACCACACTACTACTGTAGGCTGATGTAGGTTATTACCACACTGCTACTGTAGGCTGATGTAGGTTGTTACCACACTACTACTGTAGGCTGATGTACGTTGTTACCACCACACTACTACTGTAGGCTGATGTAGTTTGTTACCACCACACTACTACTGTAGAGTGATGTATGTTGTTACCACACTTCTACTGTAGGCTAATGTAGGTTGTTACCATGACACTGCTACTGTAGACTGATATAGGTTGTTACCACACTGCTACTGTAGGCTGGTGTAGGTTGTTACCACCACACTACTACTGTAGGCTGATGTAGGTTGTTACCACACTGCTACTGTAGGCTGATGTAGGTTGTTACCACCACACTACTACTGTAGGCTGATGTAGGTTGTTAGCACCACACTGCTGCTGTAGACTGATGTAGGTTGTTACACCACACTGCTACTGTAGGCTGATGTAGGTTGTTACCACACTGCTACTGTAGGCTGATGTAGGTTGTTACCACACTGCAAATGTAGGCTGATGTAGGTTGTTACACCACACTGATACTGTAGGCTAATGTAGATTGTTACCATCACACTGCTACTGTAGGCTGATGTAGGTTGTTACCTTCAGACTGCTACTGCAGGCTTATGTAGGTTGTTACCATCAAACTGATACTGTAGGCTGATGTAGGTTGTTACCATCACACTGCTACTGTAGGCTGATGTAGATTGTTACCATCACACTGCTACTGTAGGCCGATGTTGGTTGTTACACCACATTTCTACTGTAGACTGATGTAGGTTGTTACCACACTGCTACTGTAGGCTGATGTTGGTTGTTACCACACTGCTACTGTAGGCTGATGTAGGTTGTTACCACCACACTACTACTGTAGGCTGATGTAGGTTATTACCACACTGCTACTGTAGGCTGATGTAGGTTGTTACCACACTGCTACTGTAGGCTGATTTAGGTTGTTACCACACTGCTACTGTAGGCTGATGTTGGTTGTTACCACACTGCTACTGTAGGCTGATGTAGGTTGTTACCACCACACTACTACTGTAGGCTGATGTAGGTTGTTACCACACTGCTACTGTAGGCTGGTGTAGGTTGTTACCACACTACTACTGTAGGCTGATGTAGGTTGTTACCACCACACTACTACTGTAGGCTGATGTAGGTTGTTACCACCACACTACTACTGTAGACTGATGTAGGTTGTTACCACACTACTACTGTAGGCTAATGTAGGTTGTTACCATGACACTGCTACTGTAGACTGATGTAGGTTGTTACCACACTGCTACTGTAGGCTGGTGTAGGTTGTTACCACCATACTACTACTGTAGGCTGATGTAGGTTGTTACCACACTGCTACTGTAGTTCTGATGTAGGTTGTTACCACCAAACTACTACTGTAGGCTGATGTAGGTTGTTAGCACCACACTGCTGCTGTAGACTGATGTAGGTTGTTACACCACACTGCTACTGTAGGCTGATGTAGGTTGTTACCACACTGCTACTGTAGGCTGATGTAGGTTGTTACCACACTGCTACTGTAGGCTGATGTAGGTTGTTACACCACACTGATACTGTAGGCTGATGTAGGTTGTTACCACCACACTACTACTGTAGGCTGATGTAGGTTGTTACCACACTGCTACTGTAGGTTGATGTAGGTTGTTACCACACTGCTACTGTAGGCTGATGTAGGTTGTTACCACACTGTTACTGTAGGCTGATGTTGGTTGTTACCACACTGCTACTGTAGGCTGATGTAGGTTGTTACCACCACACTACTACTGTAGGCTGATGTAGATTGTTACACCACACTGCTACTGTAGGCTGATGTAGGTTGTTACCACACTACTACTGTAGGCCAATGTAGGTTGTTACACCACACTGCTACTGTAGGCTGATGTAGGTTGTTACCACACTACTACTGTAGGCTAATGTAGGTTGTTACCATCACACTGCTACTGTAGGCTGATGTAGGTTGTTACCACCACACTGTTACTGTGGACTGATGTAGGTTGTTACCACACTACTACTGTAGGCTGATGTAGGTTGTTACCACACATGCTACTGTAGGCTGATGTAGGTTGTTACCACCACACTGCTACTGTAGGCTGATGTAGGTTATTACCACACTACTACTGTAGGCTGATGTAGGTTGTTACACCACATTGCTACTGTAGGCTGATGTAGGTTGTTACACCACACTGATACTGTAGGCTGATGTAGGTTGTTACCACCACACTACTACTGTAGGCTGATGTAGGTTGTTACCACACTGCTACTGTAGGCGGATGTAGGTTGTTACCACACTGCTACTGTAGGCTGATGTAGGTTGTTACCACCCTGCTACTGTAGGCTGATGTTGGTTGTTACCACACTGCTACTGTAGGCTGATGTAGGTTGTTACCACCACACTACTACTGTAGGCTGATGTAGGTTGTTACACCACACTGCTACTGTATGCTGATGTAGGTTGTTACCACACTACTACTGTAGGCTGATGTAGGTTGTTACCACCACACTACTACTGTAGGCTGATGTAGTTTGTTACCACCACACTACTACTGTAGACTGATGTAGGTTGTTACCACACTACTACTGTAGGCTAATGTAGGTTGTTACCATGACACTGCTACTGTAGACTGATGTAGGTTGTTACCACACTGCTACTGTAGGCTGGTGTAGGTTGTTACCACCACACTACTACTGTGGGCTGATGTAGGTTGTTACCACACTGCTACTGTAGGCTGATGTAGGTTGTTACCACCACACTACTACTGTAGGCTGATGTAGGTTGTTAGCACCACACTGCTGCTGTAGACTGATGTAGGTTGTTACACCACACTGCTACTGTAGGCTGATGTAGGTTGTTACCACACTGCTACTGTAGGCTGATGTAGGTTGTTACCACACTGCAAATGTAGGCTGATGTAGGTTGTTACACCACACTGATACTGTAGGCTAATGTAGATTGTTACCATCACACTGCTACTGTAGGCTGATGTAGGTTGTTACCTTCAGACTGCTACTGCAGGCTGATGTAGGTTGTTACCATCAAACTGATACTGTAGGCTGATGTAGGTTGTTACCATCACATTGCTACTGTAGGCAGATGTAGATTGTTACCATCACACTGCTACTGTAGGCCGATGTTGGTTGTTACACCACATTTCTACTGTAGACTGATGTAGGTTGTCACCATCACACTGCTTCTGTAGGCTGATGTAGGTTGTTACCATCACACTGCTACTGTAGGCTGATTTAGGTTGTTACCATCACACTGCTACTGTAGACTGATGTAGGTTGTTACCACACTGCTACTGTAGGCTGATGTAGGTTGTTACCACACTACTACTGTAGGCTGATGTAGGTTGTTACCACCACACTACTACTGTTGGCTGATGTAGGTTGTTACCACACTGCTAATGTAGGCTGATATAGGTTGTTACCACACTGCTACTGTAGGCTGATGTAGGTTGTTACCACCACATTTCTACTGTAGGCTGATGTAGATTGTTACCACACTGCTATTGTAGGCTGATGTAGGTTGTTACCACACTGCTACTGTAGGCTGATGTAGGTTGTTACCACACTGCTACTGTAGGCGGATGTAGGTTGTTACCACACTGCTACTGTAGGCTGATGTAGGTTGTTACCACCCTGCTACTGTAGGCTGATGTTGGTTGTTACCACACTGCTACTGTAGGCTGATGTAGGTTGTTACCACCACACTACTACTGTAGGCTGATGTAGGTTGTTACACCACACTGCTACTGTATGCTGATGTAGGTTGTTACCACACTACTACTGTAGGCTGATGTAGGTTGTTACCACCACACTACTACTGTAGGCTGATGTAGTTTGTTACCACCACACTACTACTGTAGACTGATGTAGGTTGTTACCACACTACTACTGTAGGCTAATGTAGGTTGTTACCATGACACTGCTACTGTAGACTGATGTAGGTTGTTACCACACTGCTACTGTAGGCTGGTGTAGGTTGTTACCACCACACTACTACTGTGGGCTGATGTAGGTTGTTACCACACTGCTACTGTAGGCTGATGTAGGTTGTTACCACCACACTACTACTGTAGGCTGATGTAGGTTGTTAGCACCACACTGCTGCTGTAGACTGATGTAGGTTGTTACACCACACTGCTACTGTAGGCTGATGTAGGTTGTTACCACACTGCTACTGTAGGCTGATGTAGGTTGTTACCACACTGCAAATGTAGGCTGATGTAGGTTGTTACACCACACTGATACTGTAGGCTAATGTAGATTGTTACCATCACACTGCTACTGTAGGCTGATGTAGGTTGTTACCTTCAGACTGCTACTGCAGGCTGATGTAGGTTGTTACCATCAAACTGATACTGTAGGCTGATGTAGGTTGTTACCATCACATTGCTACTGTAGGCAGATGTAGATTGTTACCATCACACTGCTACTGTAGGCCGATGTTGGTTGTTACACCACATTTCTACTGTAGACTGATGTAGGTTGTCACCATCACACTGCTTCTGTAGGCTGATGTAGGTTGTTACCATCACACTGCTACTGTAGGCTGATTTAGGTTGTTACCATCACACTGCTACTGTAGACTGATGTAGGTTGTTACCACACTGCTACTGTAGGCTGATGTAGGTTGTTACCACACTACTACTGTAGGCTGATGTAGGTTGTTACCACCACACTACTACTGTTGGCTGATGTAGGTTGTTACCACACTGCTAATGTAGGCTGATATAGGTTGTTACCACACTGCTACTGTAGGCTGATGTAGGTTGTTACCACCACATTTCTACTGTAGGCTGATGTAGATTGTTACCACACTGCTATTGTAGGCTGATGTAGGTTGTTACCACACTGCTACTGTAGGCTGATGTAGGTTGTTACACCACACTGCTACTGTAGGCTGATGTAGGTTGTTACCACACTACTACTGTAGGCTGATGTAGGTTGTTACCACCACACTACTACTGTAGGCTGATGTAGGTTGTTACCACCACACTACTACTGTAGACTGATGTAGGTTGTTACCACACTACTACTGTAGGCTAATGTAGGTTGTTACCATGACATTGCTACTGTAGACTGATGTAGGTTGTTACCACACTGCTACTGTAGGCTGGTGTAGGTTGTTACCACACTACTACTGTAGGCTGATGTAGGTTGTTACCACCACACTACTACTGTAGGCTGATGTAGTTTGTTACCACCACACTACTACTGTAGACTGATGTAGGTTGTTACCACACTACTACTGTAGGCTAATGTAGGTTGTTACCATGACACTGCTACTGTAGACTGATGTAGGTTGTTACCACACTGCTACTGTAGGCTGGTGTAGGTTGTTACCACCACACTACTACTGTAGGCTGATGTAGGTTGTTACCACACTGCTACTGTAGGCTGATGTAGGTTGTTACCACCACACTACTACTGTAGGCTGATGTAGGTTGTTAGCACCACACTGCTGCTGTAGACTGATGTAGGTTGTTACACCACACTGCTACTGTAGGCTGATGTAGGTTGTTACCACACTGCTACTGTAGGCTGATGTAGGTTGTTACCACACTGCAAATGTAGGCTGATGTAGGTTGTTACACCACACTGATACTGTAGGCTAATGTAGATTGTTACCATCACACTGCTACTGTAGGCTGATGTAGGTTGTTACCTTCAGACTGCTACTGCAGGCTGATGTAGGTTGTTACCATCAAACTGATACTGTAGGCTGATGTAGGTTGTTACCATCACATTGCTACTGTAGGCTGATGTAGATTGTTACCATCACACTGCTACTGTAGGCCGATGTTGGTTGTTACACCACATTTCTACTGTAGACTGATGTAGGTTGTCACCATCACACTGCTACTGTAGGCTGATGTAGGTTGTTACCATCACACTGCTACTGTAGGCTGATGTAGGTTGTTACCATCACACTGCTACTGTAGACTGATGTAGGTTGTTACCACACTGCTACTGTAGGCTGATGTAGGTTGTTACCACACTACTACTGTAGGCTGATGTATGTTGTTACCACACTGCTACTGTAGGCTGATGTAGGTTGTTACCACCACACTACTACTGTTGGCTGATGTAGGTTGTTACCACACTGCTACTGTAGGCTGATGTAGGTTGTTACCACACTGCTACTGTAGGCTGATGTAGGTTGTTACCACACTGCTACTGTAGGCTGATGTTGGTTGTTACCACACTGCTACTGTAGGCTGATGTAGGTTGTTACCACCACACTACTACTGTAGGCTGATGTAGGTTGTTACCACACTACTACTGTAGGCTGATGTAGGTTGTTACCACCACACTACTACTGTAGGCTGATGTAGGTTGTTACCACCACACTACTACTGTAGACTGATGTAGGTTGTTACCACACTACTACTGTAGGCTAATGTAGGTTGTTACCATGACACTGCTACTGTAGACTGATGTAGGTTGTTACCACACTGCTACTGTAGGCTGGTGTAGGTTGTTACCACCACACTACTACTGTAGGCTGATGTAGGTTGTTAGCACCACACTGCTGCTGTAGACTGATGTAGGTTGTTACACCACACTGCTACTGTAGGCTGATGTAGGTTGTTACCACACTGCTACTGTAGGCTGATGTAGGTTGTTACCACACTGCTACTGTATGTAGGCTGATGTAGGTTGTTACACCACACTGATACTGTAGAATGATGTAGGTTGTTACCACCACACTACTAATGTAGGCTGATGTAGGTTATTACCACACTGCTACTGTAGGCTGATGTAGGTTGTTACCACACTGCTACTGTAGGCTGATTTAGGTTGTTACCACACTGCTACTGTAGGCTGATGTAGGTTGTTACCACCACACTACTACTGTAGGCTGATGTAGGTTGTTACCACACTGCTACTGTAGGCTGGTGTAGGTTGTTACCACACTACTACTGTAGGCTGATGTAGGTTGTTACCACACTACTACTGTAGGCTGATGTAGGTTGTTACCATCACACTGCTACTGTAGGCTAATGTAGGTTGTTACACCACACTGCTACTGTAGGCTGATGTAGGTTGTTACCACACTGCTACTGTAGGCTGATGTAGGTTGTTACCACACTACTACTGTAGGCTGATGTAGGTTGTTACCATCACACTGCTACTGTAGGCTAATGTAGGTTGTTACACCACACTGCTACTGTAGGCTGATGTAGGTTGTTACCACACTGCTACTGTAGGCTGATGTAGGTTGTTACCACACTACTACTGTAGGCTGATGTAGGTTGTTACCATCACACTGCTACTGTAGGCTAATGTAGGTTGTTACCACACTGCTACTGTAGGCTGGTGTAGGTTGTTACCACCACACTACTACTGTAGGCTGATGTAGGTTGTTACCAAACTGCTACTGTAGGCTGATGTAGGTTGTTACCACCACACTACTACTGTAGGCTGATGTAGGTTGTTACACCACACTGCTACTGTAGACTGATGTAGGTTGTTACCATCACACTGCTACTGTAGGCTGATGTAGGTTGTTACCAGCACACTGCTACTGTAGGCTGCTATAGGTTGTTACCACACTGCTACTGTAGGCTGATGTATTTTGTTAGCACCACTCTGCTACTGTAGGCTGATGTAGGTTGTTACCACCACACTGTTACTGTGGACTGATGTAGGTTGTTACCACACTACTAATGTAGGCTGATGTAGGTTGTTACACCACACTGATACTGTAGGCTGATGTAGGTTGTTACCACCACACTACTACTGTAGGCTGATGTAAATGGTACCACACTGCTACTGTAGGCTGATGTAGGTTGTTACCACACTGCTACTGTAGGCTGATGTAGGTTGTTACCACACTGCTACTGTAGGCTGATGTTGGTTGTTACCACACTGCTACT
This sequence comes from Oncorhynchus clarkii lewisi, assembly GCF_045791955.1. Taxonomy (NCBI): domain Eukaryota; kingdom Metazoa; phylum Chordata; class Actinopteri; order Salmoniformes; family Salmonidae; genus Oncorhynchus; species Oncorhynchus clarkii. The sequence continues at coordinate 160,272 of NW_027260927.1, forward strand.
GTAGGCTGATGTAGGTTGTTACCACCACACTACTACTGTAGGCTGATGTAGGTTGTTACACCACAAGGCTACTGTAGGCTGATGTAGGTTGTTACCACACTACTACTGTAGGCTGATGTAGGTTGTTAGCACCACACTGCTGCTGTAGACTGATGTAGGTTGTTACACCACACTGCTACTGTAGGCTGATGTAGGTTGTTACCACACTGCTACTGTAGGCTGATGTAGGTTGTTACCACACTGCTAATGTAGGCTGATGTAGGTTGTTACACCACACTGATACTGTAGGCTGATGTAGGTTGTTACCACCACACTACTACTGTAGGCTGATGTAGGTTGTTACCACACTGCTACTGTAGGCTGATGTAGGTTGTTACCACACTGCTACTGTGGGCTGATGTAGGTTGTTACCACACTGCTACTGTAGGCTGATGTTGGTTGTTACCACACTGCTACTGTAGGCTGATGTAGGTTGTTACCACCACACTACTACTGTAGGCTGATGTAGGTTGTTACACCACACTGCTACTGTAGGCTGATGTAGGTTGTTACACCACACTGCTACTGTAGGCTGATGTAGGTTGTTACCACACTGCTACTGTAGGCTGATGTAGGTTGTTAGCACCACACTGCTGCTGTAGACTGATGTAGGTTGTTACACCACACTGCTACTGTAGGCTGATGTAGGTTGTTACCACACTGCTACTGTAGGCTGATGTAGGTTGTTACCACACTGCTACTGTATGTAGGCTGATGTAGGTTGTTACACCACACTGATACTGTAGGCTGATGTAGGTTGTTACCACCACACTACTAATGTAGGCTGATGTAGGTTATTACCACACTGCTACTGTAGGCTGATGTAGGTTGTTACCACACTGCTACTGTAGGCTGATTTAGGTTGTTACCACACTGCTACTGTAGGCTGATGTTGGTTGTTACCACACTGCTACTGTATGCTGATGTAGGTTGTTACCACCACACTACTACTGTAGGCTGATGTAGGTTGTTACCACACTGCTACTGTAGGCTGGTGTAGGTTTTTACCACACTACTACTGTAGGCTGATGTAGGTTGTTACCATCACACTGCTACTGTAGGCTAATGTAGGTTGTTACCACACTGCTACTGTAGGCTGGTGTAGGTTGTTACCACCACACTACTACTGTAGGCTGATGTAGGTTGTTACCAAACTGCTACTGTAGGCTGATGTAGGTTGTTACCACCACACTACTACTGTAGGCTGATGTAGGTTGTTACACCACACTGCTACTGTAGACTGATGTAGGTTGTTACCATCACACTGCTACTGTAGGCTGATGTAGGTTGTTACCAGCACACTGCTACTGTAGGCTGATATAGGTTGTTACCACACTGCTACTGTAGGCTGATGTATTTTGTTAGCACCACTCTGCTACTGTAGGCTGATGTAGGTTGTTACCACCACACTGTTACTGTGGACTGATGTAGGTTGTTACCACACTACTAATGTAGGCTGATGTAGGTTGTTACACCACACTGATACTGTAGGCTGATGTAGGTTGTTACCACCACACTACTACTGTAGGCTGATGTAAATGGTACCACACTGCTACTGTAGGCTGATGTAGGTTGTTACCACACTGCTACTGTAGGCTGATGTAGGTTGTTACCACACTGCTACTGTAGGCTGATGTTGGTTGTTACCACACTGCTACTGTAGGCTGATGTAGGTTGTTACCACCACACTACTACTGTAGGCTGATGTAGGTTGTTACACCACAAGGCTACTGTAGGCTGATGTAGGTTGTTACCACACTACTACTGTAGGCTGATGTAGGTTGTTAGCACCACACTGCTGCTGTAGACTGATGTAGGTTGTTACACCACACTGCTACTGTAGGCTGATGTAGGTTGTTACCACACTGCTACTGTAGGCTGATGTAGGTTGTTACCACACTGCTAATGTAGGCTGATGTAGGTTGTTACACCACACTGATACTGTAGGCTGATGTAGGTTGTTACCACCACACTACTACTGTAGGCTGATGTAGGTTGTTACCACACTGCTACTGTAGGCTGATGTAGGTTGTTACCACACTGCTACTGTGGGCTGATGTAGGTTGTTACCACACTGCTACTGTAGGCTGATGTTGGTTGTTACCACACTGCTACTGTAGGCTGATGTAGGTTGTTACCACCACACTACTACTGTAGGCTGATGTAGGTTGTTACACCACACTGCTACTGTAGGCTGATGTAGGTTGTTACACCACACTGCTACTGTAGGCTGATGTAGGTTGTTACCACACTGCTACTGTAGGCTGATGTAGGTTGTTAGCACCACACTGCTGCTGTAGACTGATGTAGGTTGTTACACCACACTGCTACTGTAGGCTGATGTAGGTTGTTACCACACTGCTACTGTAGGCTGATGTAGGTTGTTACCACACTGCTACTGTATGTAGGCTGATGTAGGTTGTTACACCACACTGATACTGTAGGCTGATGTAGGTTGTTACCACCACACTACTAATGTAGGCTGATGTAGGTTATTACCACACTGCTACTGTAGGCTGATGTAGGTTGTTACCACACTGCTACTGTAGGCTGATTTAGGTTGTTACCACACTGCTACTGTAGGCTGATGTTGGTTGTTACCACACTGCTACTGTATGCTGATGTAGGTTGTTACCACCACACTACTACTGTAGGCTGATGTAGGTTGTTACCACACTGCTACTGTAGGCTGGTGTAGGTTTTTACCACACTACTACTGTAGGCTGATGTAGGTTGTTACCACACTACTACTGTAGGCTGATGTAGGTTGTTACCATCACACTGCTACTGTAGGCTAATGTAGGTTGTTACACCACACTGCTACTGTAGGCTGATGTAGGTTGTTACCACACTGCTACTGTAGGCTGATGTAGGTTGTTACCACACTACTACTGTAGGCTGATGTAGGTTGTTACCATCACACTGCTACTGTAGGCTAATGTAGGTTGTTACACCACACTGCTACTGTAGGCTGATGTAGGTTGTTACCACACTGCTACTGTAGGCTGATGTAGGTTGTTACCACACTACTACTGTAGGCTGATGTAGGTTGTTACCATCACACTGCTACTGTAGGCTAATGTAGGTTGTTACCACACTGCTACTGTAGGCTGGTGTAGGTTGTTACCACCACACTACTACTGTAGGCTGATGTAGGTTGTTACCACACTGCTACTGTAGGCTGATGTAGGTTGTTACCACCACACTACTACTGTAGGCTGATGTAGGTTGTTACACCACACTGCTACTTTAGGCTGATGTAGGTTGTTACACCACACTGCTACTGTAGGCTGATGTAGGTTGTTACCACACTGCTACTGTAGGCTGATGTAGGTTGTTAGCACCACACTGCTGCTGTAGACTGATGTAGGTTGTTACACCACACTGCTACTGTAGGCTGATGTAGGTTGTTACCACACTGCTACTGTAGGCTGATGTAGGTTGTTACCACACTGCTACTGTATGTAGGCTGATGTAGGTTGTTACACCACACTGATACTGTAGGCTGATGTAGGTTGTTACCACCACACTACTAATGTAGGCTGATGTAGGTTATTACCACACTGCTACTGTAGGCTGATGTAGGTTGTTACCACACTGCTACTGTAGGCTGATGTAGGTTGTTACCACACTACTACTGTAGGCTGATGTAGGTTGTTACCATCACACTGCTACTGTAGGCTAATGTAGGTTGTTACCACACTGCTACTGTAGGCTGGTGTAGGTTGTTACCACCACACTACTACTGTAGGCTGATGTAGGTTGTTACCACACTGCTACTGTAGGCTGATGTAGGTTGTTACCACCACACTACTACTGTAGGCTGATGTAGGTTGTTACACCACACTGCTACTGTAGACTGATGTAGGTTGTTACCATCACACTGCTACTGTAGGCTGATGTAGGTTGTTACCAGCACACTGCTACTGTAGGCTGATATAGGTTGTTACCACACTGCTACTGTAGGCTGATGTATTTTGTTAGCACCACTCTGCTACTGTAGGCTGATGTAGGTTGTTACCACCACACTGTTACTGTGGACTGATGTAGGTTGTTACCACACTACTAATGTAGGCTGATGTAGGTTGTTACACCACACTGATACTGTAGGCTGATGTAGGTTGTTACCACCACACTACTACTGTAGGCTGATGTAGATGGTACCACACTGCTACTGTAGGCTGATGTAGGTTGTTACCACACTGCTACTGTAGGCTGATGATGGTTGTTACCACACTGCTACTGTAGGCTGATGTAGGTTGTTACCACCACACTACTACTGTAGGCTGATGTAGGTTGTTACACCACAAGGCTACTGTAGGCTGATGTAGGTTGTTACCACACTACTACTGTAGGCTGATGTAGGTTGTTACCACACTGCTACTGTGGGCTGATGTAGGTTGTTACCACACTGCTACTGTAGGCTGATGTTGGTTGTTACCACACTGCTACTGTAGGCTGATGTAGGTTGTTACCACCACACTACTACTGTAGGCTGATGTAGGTTGTTACACCACACTGCTACTGTAGGCTGATGTAGGTTGTTACACCACACTGCTACTGTAGGCTGATGTAGGTTGTTACCACACTGCTACTGTAGGCTGATGTAGGTTGTTAGCACCACACTGCTGCTGTAGACTGATGTAGGTTGTTACACCACACTGCTACTGTAGGCTGATGTAGGTTGTTACCACACTGCTACTTTAGGCTGATGTAGGTTGTTACCACACTGCTACTGTATGTAGGCTGATGTAGGTTGTTACACCACACTGATACTGTAGGCTGATGTAGGTTGTTACCACCACACTACTAATGTAGGCTGATGTAGGTTATTACCACACTGCTACTGTAGGCTGATGTAGGTTGTTACCACACTGCTACTGTAGGCTGATTTAGGTTGTTACCACACTGCTACTGTAGGCTGATGTTGGTTGTTACCACACTGCTACTGTATGCTGATGTAGGTTGTTACCACCACACTACTACTGTAGGCTGATGTAGGTTGTTACCACACTGCTACTGTAGGCTGGTGTAGGTTTTTACCACACTACTACTGTAGGCTGATGTAGGTTGTTACCACACTACTACTGTAGGCTGATGTAGGTTGTTACCATCACACTGCTACTGTAGGCTAATGTAGGTTGTTACACCACACTGCTACTGTAGGCTGATGTAGGTTGTTACCACACTGCTACTGTAGGCTGATGTAGGTTGTTACCACACTACTACTGTAGGCTGATGTAGGTTGTTACCATCACACTGCTACTGTAGGCTAATGTAGGTTGTTACACCACACTGCTACTGTATGCTGATGTAGGTTGTTACCACACTGCTACTGTAGGCTGATGTAGGTTGTTACCACACTACTACTGTAGGCTGATGTAGGTTGTTACCATCACACTGCTACTGTAGGCTAATGTAGGTTGTTACCACACTGCTACTGTAGGCTGGTGTAGGTTGTTACCACCACACTACTACTGTAGGCTGATGTAGGTTGTTACCACACTGCTACTGTAGGCTGATGTAGGTTGTTACCACCACACTACTACTGTAGGCTGATGTAGGTTGTTACACCACACTGCTACTTTAGGCTGATGTAGGTTGTTACACCACACTGCTACTGTAGGCTGATGTAGGTTGTTACCACACTGCTACTGTAGGCTGATGTAGGTTGTTAGCACCACACTGCTGCTGTAGACTGATGTAGGTTGTTACACCACACTGCTACTGTAGGCTGATGTAGGTTGTTACCACACTGCTACTGTAGGCTGATGTAGGTTGTTACCACACTGCTACTGTATGTAGGCTGATGTAGGTTGTTACACCACACTGATACTGTAGGCTGATGTAGGTTGTTACCACCACACTACTAATGTAGGCTGATGTAGGTTATTACCACACTGCTACTGTAGGCTGATGTAGGTTGTTACCACACTGCTACTGTAGGCTGATGTAGGTTGTTACCACACTACTACTGTAGGCTGATGTAGGTTGTTACCATCACACTGCTACTGTAGGCTAATGTAGGTTGTTACCACACTGCTACTGTAGGCTGGTGTAGGTTGTTACCACCACACTACTACTGTAGGCTGATGTAGGTTGTTACCACACTGCTACTGTAGGCTGATGTAGGTTGTTACCACCACACTACTACTGTAGGCTGATGTAGGTTGTTACACCACACTGCTACTGTAGACTGATGTAGGTTGTTACCATCACACTGCTACTGTAGGCTGATGTAGGTTGTTACCAGCACACTGCTACTGTAGGCTGATATAGGTTGTTACCACACTGCTACTGTAGGCTGATGTATTTTGTTAGCACCACTCTGCTACTGTAGGCTGATGTAGGTTGTTACCACCACACTGTTACTGTGGACTGATGTAGGTTGTTACCACACTACTAATGTAGGCTGATGTAGGTTGTTACACCACACTGATACTGTAGGCTGATGTAGGTTGTTACCACCACACTACTACTGTAGGCTGATGTAGATGGTACCACACTGCTACTGTAGGCTGATGTAGGTTGTTACCACACTGCTACTGTAGGCTGATGATGGTTGTTACCACACTGCTACTGTAGGCTGATGTAGGTTGTTACCACCACACTACTACTGTAGGCTGATGTAGGTTGTTACACCACAAGGCTACTGTAGGCTGATGTAGGTTGTTACCACACTATTACTGTAGGCTGATGTAGGTTGTTAGCACCACACTGCTGCTGTAGACTGATGTAGGTTGTTACACCACACTGCTACTGTAGGCTGATGTAGGTTGTTACCACACTGCTACTGTAGGCTGATGTAGGTTGTTACCACACTGCTAATGTAGGCTGATGTAGGTTGTTACACCACACTGATACTGTAGGCTGATGTAGGTTGTTACCACCACACTACTACTGTAGGCTGATGTAGGTTGTTACCACACTGCTACTGTAGGCTGATGTAGGTTGTTACCACACTGCTACTTTGGGCTGATGTAGGTTGTTACCACACTGCTACTGTAGGCTGATGTTGGTTGTTACCACACTGCTACTGTAGGCTGATGTAGGTTGTTACCACCACACTACTACTGTAGGCTGATGTAGGTTGTTACACCACACTGCTACTGTAGGCTGATGTAGGTTGTTACACCACACTGCTACTGTAGGCTGATGTAGGTTGTTACCACACTGCTACTGTAGGCTGATGTAGGTTGTTACCACACTACTAATGTAGGCTGATGTAGGTTATTACCATCACACTGCTACTGTAGGTTAATGTAGGTTGTTACACCACACTGCTACTGTAGGTTGATGTAGGTTGTTACCACACTGCTACTGTAGGCTGATGTAGGTCGTTACCACACTACTACTGTAGGCTGATGTAGGTTGTTACCATCACACTACTACTGTAGGCTAATGTAGGTTGTTACCATGACACTGCTACTGTAGACTGATATAGGTTGTTACCACACTGCTACTGTAGGCTGGTGTAGGTTGTTACCACCACACTACTACTGTAGGCTGATGTAGTTTGTTACCACACTGCTACTGTAGGCTGATGTAGGTTGTTACCACCACACTACTACTGTAGGCTGATGTAGGTTGTTAGCACCACACTGCTACTGTAGACTGATGTAGGTTGTTACCATCACACTGCTACTATAGGCTGATGTAGGTTGTTACCACACTGCTACTGTAGGCTGATGTAGGTTGTTACCACACTGCTAATGTAGGCTGATGTAGGTTGTTACACCACACTGCTACTGTAGGCTGATGTAGGTTGTTACCACCACACTACTACTGTAGGCTGATGTAGGTTGTTACCACACTGCTACTGTAGGCTGATGTAGGTTGTTACCACACTGCTACTGTGGGCTGATGTAGGTTGTTACCACACTGCTACTGTAGGCTGATGTTGGTTGTTACCACACTGCTACTGTAGGCTGATGTAGGTTGTTACCACCACACTACTACTGTAGGCTGATGTAGGTTGTTACACCACACTGCTACTGTAGGCTGATGTAGGTTGTTACACCACACTGCTACTGTAGGCTGATGTAGGTTGTTACCACACTGCTACTGTAGGCTGATGTAGGTTGTTACCACACTACTAATGTAGGCTGATGTAGGTTATTACCATCACACTGCTACTGTAGGCTAATGTAGGTTGTTACACCACACTGCTACTGTAGGCTGATGTAGGTTGTTACCACACTGCTACTGTAGGCTGATGTAGGTCGTTACCACACTACTACTGTAGGCTTATGTAGGTTGTTACCATCACACTGCTACTGTAGGCTAATGTAGGTTGTTACCATGACACTGCTACTGTAAACTGATATAGGTTGTTACCACACTGCTACTGTAGGCTGGTGTAGGTTGTTACCACCACACTACTACTGTAGGCTGATGTAGTTTGTTACCACACTGCTACTGTAGGCTGATGTAGGTTGTTACCACCACACTACTACTGTAGGCTGATGTAGGTTGTTAGCACCACACTGCTACTGTAGACTGATGTAGGTTGTTACCATCACACTGCTACTGTAGGCTGATGTAGGTTGTTACCAGCACACTGCTACTGTAGGCTGATATAGGTTGTTACCACACTGCTACTGTAGGCTAATGTATTTTGTTAGCACCACTCTGCTACTGTAGGCTGATGTATGTTGTTACCACCACACTGTTACTGTGGACTGATATAGGTTGTTACCACACTACTACTGTAGGCTGATGTAGGTTGTTACCACACATGCTACTGTAGGCTGATGTAGGTTGTTACCACCACACTGCTACTGTAGGCTGATGTAGGTTATTACCACACTACTACTGTAGGCTGATGTAGGTTGTTACCACACTACTACTGTAGGCTGATGTAGGTTGTTAGCACCACACTGCTACTGTAGACTGATGTAGGTTGTTACCATCACACTGCTACTGTAGGCTAATGTAGGTTGTTACCATGACACTGCTACTGTAGACTGATGTAGGTTGTTACCACACTGCTACTGTAGGCTGGTGTAGGTTGTTACCACCACACTACTACTGTAGGCTGATGTAGGTTGTTACCACACTGCTACTGTGGGCTGATGTAGGTTGTTACCACACTGCTACTGTAGGCTGATGTTGGTTGTTACCACACTGCTACTGTAGGCTGATGTAGGTTGTTACCACCACACTACTACTGTAGGCTGATGTAGGTTGTTACACCACACTGCTACTGTAGGCTGATGTAGGTTGTTACACCACACTGCTACTGTAGGCTGATGTAGGTTGTTACCACACTGCTACTGTAGGCTGATGTAGGTTGTTACCACACTACTAATGTAGGCTGATGTAGGTTATTACCATCACACTGCTACTGTAGGCTAATGTAGGTTGTTACACCACACTGCTACTGTAGGCTGATGTAGGTTGTTACCACACTGCTACTGTAGGCTGATGTAGGTCGTTACCACACTACTACTGTAGGCTGATGTAGGTTGTTACCATCACACTGCTACTGTAGGCTAATGTAGGTTGTTACCATGACACTGCTACTGTAGACTGATATAGGTTGTTACCACACTGCTACTGTAGGCTGGTGTAGGTTGTTACCACCACACTACTACTGTAGGCTGATGTAGTTTGTTACCACACTGCTACTGTAGGCTGATGTAGGTTGTTACCACCACACTACTACTGTAGGCTGATGTAGGTTGTTAGCACCACACTGCTACTGTAGACTGATGTAGGTTGTTACCATCACACTGCTACTGTAGGCTGATTTAGGTTGTTACCAGCACACTGCTACTGTAGGCTGATATAGGTTGTTACCACACTGCTACTGTAGGCTAATGTATTTTGTTAGCACCACTCTGCTACTGTAGGCTGATGTAGGTTGTTACCACCACACTGTTACTGTGGACTGATATAGGTTGTTACCACACTACTACTGTAGGCTGATGTAGGTTGTTACCACACATGCTACTGTAGGCTGATGTAGGTTGTTACCACCACACTGCTACTGTAGGCTGATGTAGGTTATTACCACACTACTACTGTAGGCTGATGTAGGTTGTTACCACACATGCTACTGTAGGCTGATGTAGGTTGTTACACCACACTGCTACTGTAGGCTGATGTTGGTTGTTACCACCACACTACTACTGTAGGCTGATGTAGGTTGTTACACCACACTGCTACTGTAGGCTGATGTAGGTTGTTACACCACACTGATACTGTAGGCTGATGTAGGTTGTTACCACCACACTATTACTGTAGGCTGATGTAGGTTGTTACCACACTGCTACTGTAGGCTGATGTAGGTTGTTACCACACTGCTACTGTAGGCTGATGTTGGTTGTTACCACACTGCTACTGTAGGCTGATGTAGGTTGTTACACCACACTGCTACTGTAGGCTGATGTAGGTTGTTACCACACTGCTACTGTAGGCTGATGTAGGTTGTTACCACACTACTAATGTAGGCTGATGTAGGTTATTACCATCACACTGCTACTGTAGGCTAATGTAGGTTGTTACACCACACTGCTACTGTAGGCTGATGTAGGTTGTTACCACACTGCTATTGTAGGCTGATGTAGGTCGTTACCACACTACTACTGTAGGCTGATGTAGGTTGTTACCATCACACTGCTACTGTAGGCTAATGTAGGTTGTTACCATGACACTGCTACTGTAGACTGATATAGGTTGTTACCACACTGCTACTGTAGGCTGGTGTAGGTTGTTACCACCACACTACTACTGTAGGCTGATGTAGTTTGTTACCACACTGCTACTGTAGGCTGATGTAGGTTGTTACCACCACACTACTACTGTAGGCTGATGTAGGTTGTTAGCACCACACTGCTACTGTAGACTGATGTAGGTTGTTACCATCACACTGCTACTGTAGGCTGATTTAGGTTGTTACCAGCACACTGCTACTGTAGGCTGATATAGGTTGTTACCACACTGCTACTGTAGGCTAATGTATTTTGTTAGCACCACTCTGCTACTGTAGGCTGATGTAGGTTGTTACCACCACACTGTTACTGTGGACTGATATAGGTTGTTACCACACTACTACTGTAGGCTGATGTAGGTTGTTACCACACATGCTACTGTAGGCTGATGTAGGTTGTTACCACCACACTGCTACTGTAGGCTGATGTAGGTTATTACCACACTACTACTGTAGGCTGATGTAGGTTGTTACCACACATGCTACTGTAGGCTGATGTAGGTTGTTACACCACACTGCTACTGTAGGCTGATGTTGGTTGTTACCACCACACTACTACTGTAGGCTGATGTAGGTTGTTACACCACACTGCTACTGTAGGCTGATGTAGGTTGTTACACCACACTGATACTGTAGGCTGATGTAGGTTGTTACCACCACACTATTACTGTAGGCTGATGTAGGTTGTTACCACACTGCTACTGTAGGCTGATGTAGGTTGTTACCACACTGCTACTGTAGGCTGATGTTGGTTGTTACCACACTGCTACTGTAGGCTGATGTAGGTTGTTACACCACACTGATACTGTAGGCTGATGTTGGTTGTTACACCACACTGATACTGTAGGCTGATGTAGGTTGTTACCACCACACTATTACTGTAGGCTGATGTAGGTTGTTACCACACTGCTACTGTAGGCTGATGTAGGTTGTTACCACACTGCTACTGTAGGCTGATGTAGGTTGTTACCACACTGCTACTGTAGGCTGATGTAGGTTGTTAGCACCACACTGCTGCTGTAGACTGATGTAGGTTGTTACACCACACTGCTACTGTAGGCTGATGTAGGTTGTTACCACACTGCTACTGTAGGCTGATGTAGGTTGTTACCACACTGCTACTGTATGTAGGCTGATGTAGGTTGTTACACCACACTGATACTGTAGGCTGATGTAGGTTGTTACCACCACACTACTAATGTAGGCTGATGTAGGTTATTACCACACTGCTACTGTAGGCTGATGTAGGTTGTTACCACACTGCTACTGTAGGCTGATTTAGGTTGTTACCACACTGCTACTGTAGGCTGATGTTGGTTGTTACCACACTGCTACTGTATGCTGATGTAGGTTGTTACCACCACACTACTACTGTAGGCTGATGTAGGTTGTTACCACACTGCTACTGTAGGCTGGTGTAGGTCGTTACCACACTACTACTGTAGGCTGATGTAGGTTGTTACCACACTGCTACTGTAGGCTGATGTAGGTTGTTACCACCACACTACTACTGTAGGCTGATGTAGGTTGTTACACCACACTGCTACTGTAGGCTGATGTAGGTTGTTACACCACACTGCTACTGTAGGCTGATGTAGGTTGTTACCACACTGCTACTGTAGGCTGATGTAGGTTGTTACCACACTACTAATGTAGGCTGATGTAGGTTATTACCATCACACTGCTACTGTAGGCTAATGTAGGTTGTTACACCACACTGCTACTGTAGGCTGATGTAGGTTGTTACCACACTGCTACTGTAGGCTGATGTAGGTCGTTACCACACTACTACTGTAGGCTGATGTAGGTTGTTACCATCACACTGCTACTGTAGGCTAATGTAGGTTGTTACCATGACACTGCTACTGTAGACTGATATAGGTTGTTACCACACTGCTGCTGTAGGCTGGTGTAGGTTGTTACCACCACACTACTACTGTAGGCTGATGTAGTTTGTTACCACACTGCTACTGTAGGCTGATGTAGGTTGTTACCACCACACTACTAGTGTAGGCTGATGTAGGTTGTTAGCACCACACTGCTATTGTAGACTGATGTAGGTTGTTACCATCACACTGCTACTGTAGGCTGATGTAGGTTGTTACCAGCACACTGCTACTGTAGGCTGATATAGGTTGTTACCACACTGCTACTGTAGGCTAATGTATTTTGTTAGCACCACTCTGCTACTGTAGGCTGATGTAGGTTGTTACCACCACACTGTTACTGTGGACTGATATAGGTTGTTACCACACTACTACTGTAGGCTGATGTAGGTTGTTACCACACATGCTACTGTAGGCTGATGTAGGTTGTTACCACCACACTGCTACTGTAGGCTGATGTAGGTTATTACCACACTACTACTGTAGGCTGATGTAGGTTGTTACCACACTACTACTGTAGGCTGATGTAGGTTGTTAGCACCACACTGCTACTGTAGACTGATGTAGGTTGTTACCATCACACTGCTACTGTAGGCTAATGTAGGTTGTTACCATGACACTGCTACTGTAGACTGATGTAGGTTGTTACCACACTGCTACTGTAGGCTGGTGTAGGTTGTTACCACCACACTACTACTGTAGGCTGATGTAGGTTGTTACCACACTGCTACTGTGGGCTGATGTAGGTTGTTACCACACTGCTACTGTAGGCTGATGTTGGTTGTTACCACACTGCTACTGTAGGCTGATGTAGGTTGTTACCACCACACTACTACTGTAGGCTGATGTAGGTTGTTACACCACACTGCTACTGTAGGCTGATGTAGGTTGTTACACCACACTGCTACTGTAGGCTGATGTAGGTTGTTACCACACTGCTACTGTAGGCTGATGTAGGTTGTTACCACACTACTAATGTAGGCTGATGTAGGTTATTACCATCACACTGCTACTGTAGGCTAATGTAGGTTGTTACACCACACTGCTACTGTAGGCTGATGTAGGTTGTTACCACACTGCTACTGTAGGCTGATGTAGGTCGTTACCACACTACTACTGTAGGCTGATGTAGGTTGTTACCATCACACTGCTACTGTAGGCTAATGTAGGTTGTTACCATGACACTGCTACTGTAGACTGATATAGGTTGTTACCACACTGCTACTGTAGGCTGGTGTAGGTTGTTACCACCACACTACTACTGTAGGCTGATGTAGTTTGTTACCACACTGCTACTGTAGGCTGATGTAGGTTGTTACCACCACACTACTACTGTAGGCTGATGTAGGTTGTTAGCACCACACTGCTACTGTAGACTGATGTAGGTTGTTACCATCACACTGCTACTGTAGGCTGATTTAGGTTGTTACCAGCACACTGCTACTGTAGGCTGATATAGGTTGTTACCACACTGCTACTGTAGGCTAATGTATTTTGTTAGCACCACTCTGCTACTGTAGGCTGATGTAGGTTGTTACCACCACACTGCTACTGTAGGCTGATGTAGGTTGTTACCACCACACTGCTACTGTAGGCTGATGTAGGTTATTACCACACTACTACTGTAGGCTGATGTAGGTTGTTACCACACATGCTACTGTAGGCTGATGTAGGTTGTTACACCACACTGCTACTGTAGGCTGATGTTGGTTGTTACCACCACACTACTACTGTAGGCTGATGTAGGTTGTTACACCACACTGCTACTGTAGGCTGATGTAGGTTGTTACACCACACTGATACTGTAGGCTGATGTAGGTTGTTACCACCACACTATTACTGTAGGCTGATGTAGGTTGTTACCACACTGCTACTGTAGGCTGATGTAGGTTGTTACCACACTGCTACTGTAGGCTGATGTAGGTTGTTACCACACTGCTACTGTAGGCTGATGTTGGTTGTTACCACACTGCTACTGTAGGCTGATGTAGGTTGTTACACCACACTGATACTGTAGGCTGATGTTTGTTGTTACACCACACTGATACTGTAGGCTGATGTAGGTTGTTACCACCACACTATTACTGTAGGCTGATGTAGGTTGTTACCACACTGCTACTGTAGGCTGATGTAGGTTGTTACCACACTGCTACTGTAGGCTGATGTAGGTTGTTACCACACTGCTACTGTAGGCTGATGTAGGTTGTTAGCACCACACTGCTGCTGTAGACTGATGTAGGTTGTTACACCACACTGCTACTGTAGGCTGATGTAGGTTGTTACCACACTGCTACTGTAGGCTGATGTAGGTTGTTACCACACTGCTACTGTATGTAGGCTGATGTAGGTTGTTACACCACACTGATACTGTAGGCTGATGTAGGTTGTTACACCACACTGCTACTGTAGGCTGATGTAGGTTGTTACCACACTGCTACTGTAGGCTGATTTAGGTTGTTACCACACTGCTACTGTAGGCTGATGTTGGTTGTTACCACACTGCTACTGTATGCTGATGTAGGTTGTTACCACCACACTACTACTGTAGGCTGATGTAGGTTGTTACCACACTGCTACTGTAGGCTGGTGTAGGTCGTTACCACACTACTACTGTAGGCTGATGTAGGTTGTTACCATCACACTGCTACTGTAGGCTAATGTAGGTTGTTACCATGACACTGCTACTGTAGACTGATATAGGTTGTTACCACACTGCTACTGTAGGCTGGTGTAGGTTGTTACCACCACACTACTACTGTAGGCTGATGTAGTTTGTTACCACACTGCTACTGTAGGCTGATGTAGGTTGTTACCACCACACTACTACTGTAGGCTGATGTAGGTTGTTAGCACCACACTGCTACTGTAGACTAATGTAGGTTGTTACCATCACACTGCTACTGTAGGCTGATGTAGGTTGTTACCAGCACACTGCTACTGTAGGCTGATATAGGTTGTTACCACACTGCTACTGTAGGCTAATGTATTTTGTTAGCACCACTCTGCTACTGTAGGCTGATGTAGGTTGTTACCACCACACTGTTACTGTGGACTGATATAGGTTGTTACCACACTACTACTGTAGGCTGATGTAGGTTGTTACCACACATGCTACTGTAGGCTGATGTAGGTTGTTACCACCACACTGCTACTGTAGGCTGATGTAGGTTATTACCACACTACTACTGTAGGCTGATGTAGGTTGTTACCACACATGCTACTGTAGGCTGATATAGGTTGTTACACCACACTGCTACTGTAGGCTGATGTTGGTTGTTACCACCACACTACTACTGTAGGCTGATGTAGGTTGTTACACCACACTGCTACTGTAGGCTGATGTAGGTTGTTACACCACACTGATACTGTAGGCTGATGTAGGTTGTTACCACCACACTATTACTGTAGGCTGATGTAGGTTGTTACCACACTGCTACTGTAGGCTGATGTAGGTTGTTACCACACTGCTACTGTAGGCTGATGTAGGTTGTTACCACACTGCTACTGTAGGCTGATGTTGGTTGTTACCACACTGCTACTGTAGGCTGATGTAGGTTGTTACCACCACACTACTACTGTAGGCTGATGTAGGTTGTTACCACACTACTACTGTAGGCTGATGTAGGTTGTTACCACCACACTACTACTGTAGGCTGATGTAGGTTGTTACCACCACACTACTACTGTAGACTGATGTAGGTTGTTACCACCACACTACTACTGTAGGCTGATGTAGGTTGTTACCACCACACTACTACTGTAGACTGATGTAGGTTGTTACCACACTACTACTGTAGGCTAATGTAGGTTGTTACCATGACACTGCTACTGTAGACTGATGTAGGTTGTTACCACACTGCTACTGTAGGCTGGTGTAGGTTGTTACCACCACACTACTACTGTAGGCTGATGTAGGTTGTTACCACACTGCTACTGTAGGCTGATGTAGGTTGTTACCACCACACTACTACTGTAGGCTGATGTAGGTTGTTAGCACCACACTGCTGCTGTAGACTGATGTAGGTTGTTACACCACACTGCTACTGTAGGCTGATGTTGGTTGTTACCACACTGCTACTGTAGGCTGATGTAGGTTGTTACCACACTGCTACTGTATGTAGGCTGATGTAGGTTGTTACACCACACTGATACTGTAGGCTGATGTAGGTTGTTACCACCACACTACTAATGTAGGCTGATGTAGGTTATTACCACACTGCTACTGTAGGCTGATGTAGGTTGTTACCACACTGCTACTGTAGGCTGATTTAGGTTGTTACCACACTGCTACTGTAGGCTGATGTTGGTTGTTACCACACTGCTACTGTATGCTGATGTAGGTTGTTACCACCACACTACTACTGTAGGCTGATGTAGGTTGTTACCACACTGCTACTGTAGGCTGGTGTAGGTTGTTACCACACTACTACTGTAGGCTGATGTAGGTTGTTACCACCACACTACTACTGTAGGCTGATGTAGGTTGTTACCACCACACTACTACTGTAGACTGATGTAGGTTGTTACCACCACACTACTACTGTAGGCTGATGTAGGTTGTTAGCACCACACTGCTACTGTAGACTGATGTAGGTTGTTACCATCACACTGCTACTGTAGGCTGATGTAGGTTGTCACCACACTGCTACTGTAGGCTGATGTAGGTTGTTACCACACTGCTAATGTAGGCTGATGTAGGTTGTTACACCACACTGATACTGTAGGCTGATGTAGGTTGTTACCACCACACTACTACTGTAGGCTGATGTAGGTTGTTACCACACTGCTACTGTAGGCTGATGTAGGTTGTTACCACACTGCTACTGTGGGCTGATGTAGGTTGTTACCACCACACTACTACTGTAGGCTGATGTAGGTTGTTACCACACTGCTACTGTAGGCTGGTGTAGGTTGTTACCACACTACTACTGTAGGCTGATGTAGGTTGTTACCACCACACTACTACTGTAGGCTGATGTAGGTTGTTACCACCACACTACTACTGTAGACTGATGTAGGTTGTTACCACCACACTACTACTGTAGGCTGATGTAGGTTGTTACCACCACACTGCTACTGTAGGCTGATGTAGGTTATTACCACACTGCTACTGTAGGCTGATGTAGGTAGTTACCACACTGCTACTGTAGGCTGATTTAGGTTGTTACCACACTGCTACTGTAGGCTGATGTTGGTTGTTACCACACTGCTACTGTATGCTGATGTAGGTTGTTACCACCACACTACTACTGTAGGCTGATGTAGGTTGTTACCACACTGCTACTGTAGGCTGGTGTAGGTTGTTACCACACTACTACTGTAGGCTGATGTAGGTTGTTACCACCACACTACTACTGTAGGCTGATGTAGGTTGTTACCACACTGCTACTGTAGGCTGATGTAGGTTGTTACCACACTGCTACTGTGGGCTGATGTAGGTTGTTACCACACTGCTACTGTAGGCTGATGTTGGTTGTTACCACACTGCTACTGTAGGCTGATGTAGGTTGTTACCACCACACTACTACTGTAGGCTGATGTAGGTTGTTACCACACTGCTACTGTAGGCTGATGTAGGTTGTTACACCACACTGCTACTGTAGGCTGATGTAGGTTGTTACCACACTGCTACTGTAGGCTGATGTAGGTTGTTACCACACTACTAATGTAGGCTGATGTAGGTTATTACCATCACACTGCTACTGTAGGCTAATGTAGGTTGTTACACCACACTGCTACTGTAGGCTGATGTAGGTTGTTACCACACTGCTACTGTAGGCTGATGTAGGTCGTTACCACACTACTACTGTAGGCTGATGTAGGTTGTTACCATCACACTGCTACTGTAGGCTAATGTAGGTTGTTACCATGACACTGCTACTGTAGACTGATATAGGTTGTTACCACACTGCTACTGTAGGCTGGTGTAGGTTGTTACCACCACCCTACTACTGTAGGCTGATGTAGTTTGTTACCACACTGCTACTGTAGGCTGATGTAGGTTGTTACCACCACACTACTACTGTAGGCTGATGTAGGTTGTTAGCACCACACTGCTACTGTAGACTGATGTAGGTTGTTACCATCACACTGCTACTGTAGGCTGATGTAGGTTGTTACCAGCACACTGCTACTGTAGGCTGATATAGGTTGTTACCACACTGCTACTGTATGCTAATGTATTTTGTTAGCACCACTCTGCTACTGTAGGCTGATGTAGGTTGTTACCACCACACTGTTACTGTGGACTGATATAGGTTGTTACCACACTACTACTGTAGGCTGATGTAGGTTGTTACCACACATGCTACTGTAGGCTGATGTAGGTTGTTACCACCACACTGCTACTGTAGGCTGATGTAGGTTATTACCACACTACTACTGTAGGCTGATGTAGGTTGTTACCACACATGCTACTGTAGGCTGATGTAGGTTGTTACACCACACTGCTACTGTAGGCTGATGTTGGTTGTTACCACCACACTACTACTGTAGGCTGATGTAGGTTGTTACACCACACTGCTACTGTAGGCTGATGTAGGTTGTTACACCACACTGATACTGTAGGCTGATGTAGGTTGTTACCACCACACTATTACTGTAGGCTGATGTAGGTTGTTACCACACTGCTACTGTAGGCTGATGTAGGTTGTTACCACACTGCTACTGTAGGCTGATGTTGGTTGTTACCACACTGCTACTGTAGGCTGATGTAGGTTGTTACACCACACTGATACTGTAGGCTGATGTTGGTTGTTACACCACACTGATACTGTAGGCTGATGTAGGTTGTTACCACCACACTATTACTGTAGGCTGATGTAGGTTGTTACCACACTGCTACTGTAGGCTGATGTAGGTTGTTACCACACTGCTACTGTAGGCTGATGTAGGTTGTTACCACACTGCTACTGTAGGCTGATGTTGGTTGTTACCACACTGCTACTGTAGGCTGATGTAGGTTGTTACCACCACACTACTACTGTAGGCTGATGTAGGTTGTTACCACACTACTACTGTAGGCTGATGTAGGTTGTTACCACCACACTACTACTGTAGGCTGATGTAGGTTGTTACCACCACACTACTACTGTAGACTGATGTAGGTTGTTACCACACTACTACTGTAGGCTAATGTAGGTTGTTACCATGACACTGCTACTGTAGACTGATGTAGGTTGTTACCACACTGCTACTGTAGGCTGGTGTAGGTTGTTACCACCACACTACTACTGTAGGCTGATGTAGGTTGTTACCACACTGCTACTGGAGGCTGATGTAGGTTGTTACCACCACACTACTACTGTAGGCTGATGTAGGTTGTTAGCACCACACTGCTGCTGTAGGCTGATGTAGGTTGTTAGCACCACACTGCTACTGTAGACTGATGTAGGTTGTTACCATCACACTGCTACTGTAGGCTGATGTAGGTTGTTACCACACTGCTACTGTAGGCTGATGTAGGTTGTTACCACACTGCTAATGTAGGCTGATGTAGGTTGTTACACCACACTGATACTGTAGGCTGATGTAGGTTGTTACCACCACACTACTACTGTAGGCTGATGTAGGTTGTTACCACACTGCTACTGTAGGCTGATGTAGGTTGTTACCACACTGCTACTGTGGGCTGATGTAGGTTGTTACCACCACACTACTACTGTAGGCTGATGTAGGTTGTTACCACACTGCTACTGTAGGCTGGTGTAGGTTGTTACCACACTACTACTGTAGGCTGATGTAGGTTGTTACCACCACACTACTACTGTAGGCTGATGTAGGTTGTTACCACCACACTACTACTGTAGACTGATGTAGGTTGTTACCACCACACTACTACTGTAGGCTGATGTAGGTTGTTACCACCACACTGCTACTGTAGGCTGATGTAGGTTATTACCACACTGCTACTGTAGGCTGATGTAGGTTGTTACCACACTGCTACTGTAGGCTGATTTAGGTTGTTACCACACTGCTACTGTAGGCTGATGTTGGTTGTTACCACACTGCTACTGTATGCTGATGTAGGTTGTTACCACCACACTACTACTGTAGGCTGATGTAGGTTGTTACCACACTGCTACTGTAGGCTGGTGTAGGTTGTTACCACACTACTACTGTAGGCTGATGTAGGTTGTTACCACCACACTACTACTGTAGGCTGATGTAGGTTGTTACCACCACACTACTACTGTAGACTGATGTAGGTTGTTACCACCACACTACTACTGTAGGCTGATGTAGGTTGTTAGCACCACACTGCTACTGTAGACTGATGTAGGTTGTTACCATCACACTGCTACTGTAGGCTGATGTAGGTTGTTACCACACTGCTACTGTAGGCTGATGTAGGTTGTTACCACACTGCTAATGTAGGCTGATGTAGGTTGTTACACCACACTGATACTGTAGGCTGATGTAGGTTGTTTTACCACCACACTACTACTGTAGGCTGATGTAGGTTGTTACCACACTGCTACTGTAGGCTGATGTAGGTTGTTACCACACTGCTACTGTGGGCTGATGTAGGTTGTTACCACACTGCTACTGTAGGCTGATGTTGGTTGTTACCACACTGCTACTGTAGGCTGATGTAGGTTGTTACCACCACACTACTACTGTAGGCTGATGTAGGTTGTTACCACACTGCTACTGTAGGCTGATGTAGGTTGTTACACCACACTGATACTGTAGGCTGATGTAGGTTGTTACCACCACACTACTACTGTAGGCTGATGTAGGTTGTTACCACACTGCTACTGTAGGCTGATGTAGGTTGTTACCACACTGCTACTGTGGGCTGATGTAGGTTGTTACCACCACACTACTACTGTAGGCTGATGTAGGTTGTTACCACACTGCTACTGTAGGCTGGTGTAGGTTGTTACCACACTACTACTGTAGGCTGATGTAGGTTGTTACCACCACACTACTACTGTAGGCTGATGTAGGTTGTTACCACCACACTACTACTGTAGACTGATGTAGGTTGTTACCACCACACTACTACTGTAGGCTGATGTAGGTTGTTACCACCACACTGCTACTGTAGGCTGATGTAGGTTATTACCACACTGCTACTGTAGGCTGATGTAGGTTGTTACCACACTGCTACTGTAGGCTGATTTAGGTTGTTACCACACTGCTACTGTAGGCTGATGTTGGTTGTTACCACACTGCTACTGTATGCTGATGTAGGTTGTTACCACCACACTACTACTGTAGGCTGATGTAGGTTGTTACCACACTGCTACTGTAGGCTGGTGTAGGTTGTTACCACACTACTACTGTAGGCTGATGTAGGTTGTTACCACCACACTACTACTGTAGGCTGATGTAGGTTGTTACCACCACACTACTACTGTAGACTGATGTAGGTTGTTACCACCACACTACTACTGTAGGCTGATGTAGGTTGTTAGCACCACACTGCTACTGTAGACTGATGTAGGTTGTTACCATCACACTGCTACTGTAGGCTGATGTAGGTTGTTACCACCACACTACTACTGTAGGCTGATGTAGGTTGTTACCACACTACTACTGTAGGCTGATGTAGGTTGTTACCACCACACTACTACTGTAGGCTGATGTAGGTTGTTACCACCACACTACTACTGTAGACTGATGTAGGTTGTTACCACACTACTACTGTAGGCTAATGTAGGTTGTTACCATGACACTGCTACTGTAGACTGATGTAGGTTGTTACCACACTGCTACTGTAGGCTGGTGTAGGTTGTTACCACCACACTACTACTGTAGGCTGATGTAGGTTGTTACCACACTGCTACTGGAGGCTGATGTAGGTTGTTACCACCACACTACTACTGTAGGCTGATGTAGGTTGTTAGCACCACACTGCTGCTGTAGGCTGATGTAGGTTGTTAGCACCACACTGCTACTGTAGACTGATGTAGGTTGTTACCATCACACTGCTACTGTAGGCTGATGTAGGTTGTTACCACACTGCTACTGTAGGCTGATGTAGGTTGTTACCACACTGCTAATGTAGGCTGATGTAGGTTGTTACACCACACTGATACTGTAGGCTGATGTAGGTTGTTACCACCACACTACTACTGTAGGCTGATGTAGGTTGTTACCACACTGCTACTGTAGGCTGATGTAGGTTGTTACCACACTGCTACTGTGGGCTGATGTAGGTTGTTACCACCACACTACTACTGTAGGCTGATGTAGGTTGTTACCACACTGCTACTGTAGGCTGGTGTAGGTTGTTACCACACTACTACTGTAGGCTGATGTAGGTTGTTACCACCACACTACTACTGTAGGCTGATGTAGGTTGTTACCACCACACTACTACTGTAGACTGATGTAGGTTGTTACCACCACACTACTACTGTAGGCTGATGTAGGTTGTTACCACCACACTGCTACTGTAGGCTGATGTAGGTTATTACCACACTGCTACTGTAGGCTGATGTAGGTTGTTACCACACTGCTACTGTAGGCTGATTTAGGTTGTTACCACACTGCTACTGTAGGCTGATGTTGGTTGTTACCACACTGCTACTGTATGCTGATGTAGGTTGTTACCACCACACTACTACTGTAGGCTGATGTAGGTTGTTACCACACTGCTACTGTAGGCTGATGTAGGTTATTACCACACTGCTACTGTAGGCTGATGTAGGTTGTTACCACACTGCTACTGTAGGCTGATTTAGGTTGTTACCACACTGCTACTGTAGGCTGATGTTGGTTGTTACCACACTGCTACTGTATGCTGATGTAGGTTGTTACCACCACACTACTACTGTAGGCTGATGTAGGTTGTTACCACACTGCTACTGTAGGCTGGTGTAGGTTGTTACCACACTACTACTGTAGGCTGATGTAGGTTGTTACCACCACACTACTACTGTAGGCTGATGTAGGTTGTTACCACCACACTACTACTGTAGACTGATGTAGGTTGTTACCACCACACTACTACTGTAGGCTGATGTAGGTTGTTAGCACCACACTGCTACTGTAGACTGATGTAGGTTGTTACCATCACACTGCTACTGTAGGCTGATGTAGGTTGTTACCACCACACTACTACTGTAGGCTGATGTAGGTTGTTACCACACTACTACTGTAGGCTGATGTAGGTTGTTACCACCACACTACTACTGTAGGCTGATGTAGGTTGTTACCACCACACTACTACTGTAGACTGATGTAGGTTGTTACCACACTACTACTGTAGGCTAATGTAGGTTGTTACCATGACACTGCTACTGTAGACTGATGTAGGTTGTTACCACACTGCTACTGTAGGCTGGTGTAGGTTGTTACCACCACACTACTACTGTAGGCTGATGTAGGTTGTTACCACACTGCTACTGGAGGCTGATGTAGGTTGTTACCACCACACTACTACTGTAGGCTGATGTAGGTTGTTAGCACCACACTGCTGCTGTAGGCTGATGTAGGTTGTTAGCACCACACTGCTACTGTAGACTGATGTAGGTTGTTACCATCACACTGCTACTGTAGGCTGATGTAGGTTGTTACCACACTGCTACTGTAGGCTGATGTAGGTTGTTACCACACTGCTAATGTAGGCTGATGTAGGTTGTTACACCACACTGATACTGTAGGCTGATGTAGGTTGTTACCACCACACTACTACTGTAGGCTGATGTAGGTTGTTACCACACTGCTACTGTAGGCTGATGTAGGTTGTTACCACACTGCTACTGTGGGCTGATGTAGGTTGTTACCACCACACTACTACTGTAGGCTGATGTAGGTTGTTACCACACTGCTACTGTAGGCTGGTGTAGGTTGTTACCACACTACTACTGTAGGCTGATGTAGGTTGTTACCACCACACTACTACTGTAGGCTGATGTAGGTTGTTACCACCACACTACTACTGTAGACTGATGTAGGTTGTTACCACCACACTACTACTGTAGGCTGATGTAGGTTGTTACCACCACACTGCTACTGTAGGCTGATGTAGGTTATTACCACACTGCTACTGTAGGCTGATGTAGGTTGTTACCACACTGCTACTGTAGGCTGATTTAGGTTGTTACCACACTGCTACTGTAGGCTGATGTTGGTTGTTACCACACTGCTACTGTATGCTGATGTAGGTTGTTACCACCACACTACTACTGTAGGCTGATGTAGGTTGTTACCACACTGCTACTGTAGGCTGGTGTAGGTTGTTACCACACTACTACTGTAGGCTGATGTAGGTTGTTACCACCACACTACTACTGTAGGCTGATGTAGGTTGTTACCACCACACTACTACTGTAGACTGATGTAGGTTGTTACCACCACACTACTACTGTAGGCTGATGTAGGTTGTTAGCACCACACTGCTACTGTAGACTGATGTAGGTTGTTACCATCACACTGCTACTGTAGGCTGATGTAGGTTGTTACCACACTGCTACTGTAGGCTGATGTAGGTTGTTACCACACTGCTAATGTAGGCTGATGTAGGTTGTTACACCACACTGATACTGTAGGCTGATGTAGGTTGTTTTACCACCACACTACTACTGTAGGCTGATGTAGGTTGTTACCACACTGCTACTGTAGGCTGATGTAGGTTGTTACCACACTGCTACTGTGGGCTGATGTAGGTTGTTACCACACTGCTACTGTAGGCTGATGTTGGTTGTTACCACACTGCTACTGTAGGCTGATGTAGGTTGTTACCACCACACTACTACTGTAGGCTGATGTAGGTTGTTACCACACTGCTACTGTAGGCTGATGTAGGTTGTTACACCACACTGATACTGTAGGCTGATGTAGGTTGTTACCACCACACTACTACTGTAGGCTGATGTAGGTTGTTACCACACTGCTACTGTAGGCTGATGTAGGTTGTTACCACACTGCTACTGTGGGCTGATGTAGGTTGTTACCACCACACTACTACTGTAGGCTGATGTAGGTTGTTACCACACTGCTACTGTAGGCTGGTGTAGGTTGTTACCACACTACTACTGTAGGCTGATGTAGGTTGTTACCACCACACTACTACTGTAGGCTGATGTAGGTTGTTACCACCACACTACTACTGTAGACTGATGTAGGTTGTTACCACCACACTACTACTGTAGGCTGATGTAGGTTGTTACCACCACACTGCTACTGTAGGCTGATGTAGGTTATTACCACACTGCTACTGTAGGCTGATGTAGGTTGTTACCACACTGCTACTGTAGGCTGATTTAGGTTGTTACCACACTGCTACTGTAGGCTGATGTTGGTTGTTACCACACTGCTACTGTATGCTGATGTAGGTTGTTACCACCACACTACTACTGTAGGCTGATGTAGGTTGTTACCACACTGCTACTGTAGGCTGGTGTAGGTTGTTACCACACTACTACTGTAGGCTGATGTAGGTTGTTACCACCACACTACTACTGTAGGCTGATGTAGGTTGTTACCACCACACTACTACTGTAGACTGATGTAGGTTGTTACCACCACACTACTACTGTAGGCTGATGTAGGTTGTTAGCACCACACTGCTACTGTAGACTGATGTAGGTTGTTACCATCACACTGCTACTGTAGGCTGATGTAGGTTGTTACCACACTGCTACTGTAGGCTGATGTAGGTTGTTACCACACTGCTAATGTAGGCTGATGTAGGTTGTTACACCACACTGATACTGTAGGCTGATGTAGGTTGTTACCACCACACTACTACTGTAGGCTGATGTAGGTTGTTACCACACTGCTACTGTAGGCTGATGTAGGTTGTTACCACACTGCTACTGTGGGCTGATGTAGGTTGTTACCACACTGCTACTGTAGGCTGATGTTGGTTGTTACCACACTGCTACTGTAGGCTGATGTAGGTTGTTACCACCACACTACTACTGTAGGCTGATGTAGGTTGTTACCACACTGCTACTGTAGGCTGATGTAGGTTGTTACACCACACTGCTACTGTAGGCTGATATAGGTTGTTACCACACTGCTACTGTAGGCTGATGTAGGTTGTTACCACACTACTAATGTAGGCTGATGTAGGTTATTACCATCACACTGCTACTGTAGGCTAATGTAGGTTGTTACACCACACTGCTACTGTAGGCTGATGTAGGTTGTTACCACACTGCTACTGTAGGCTGATGTAGGTCGTTACCACACTACTACTGTAGGCTGATGTAGGTTGTTACCATCACACTGCTACTGTAGGCTAATGTAGGTTGTTACCATGACACTGCTACTGTAGACTGATATAGGTTGTTACCACACTGCTACTGTAGAATGGTGTAGGTTGTTACCACCACACTACTACTGTAGGCTGATGTAGTTTGTTACCACACTGCTACTGTAGGCTGATGTAGGTTGTTACCACCACACTACTACTGTAGGCTGATGTAGGTTGTTAGCACCACACTGCTACTGTAGACTGATGTAGGTTGTTACCATCACACTGCTACTGTAGGCTGATGTAGGTTGTTACCAGCACACTGCTACTGTAGGCTGATGTAGGTTGTTACCACACTGCTACTGTATGCTAATGTATTTTGTTAGCACCACTCTGCTACTGTAGGCTGATGTAGGTTGTTACCACCACACTGTTACTGTGGGCTGATATAGGTTGTTACCACACTACTACTGTAGGCTGATGTAGGTTGTTACCACACATGCTACTGTAGGCTGATGTAGGTTGTTACCACCACACTGCTACTGTAGGCTGATGTAGGTTATTACCACACTACTACTGTAGGCTGATGTAGGTTGTTACCACACATGCTACTGTAGGCTGATGTAGGTTGTTACACCACACTGCTACTGTAGGCTGATGTTGGTTGTTACCACCACACTACTACTGTAGGCTGATGTAGGTTGTTACACCACACTGCTACTGTAGGCTGATGTAGGTTGTTACACCACACTGATACTGTAGGCTGATGTAGGTTGTTACCAACACACTATTACTGTAGGCTGATGTAGGTTGTTACCACACTGCTACTGTAGGCTGATGTAGGTTGTTACCACACTGCTACTGTAGGCTGATGTAGGTTGTTACCACACTGCTACTGTAGGCTGATGTTGGTTGTTACCACACTGCTACTGTAGGCTGATGTAGGTTGTTACACCACACTGATACTGTAGGCTGATGTTGGTTGTTACACCACACTGATACTGTAGGCTGATGTAGGTTGTTACCACCACACTATTACTGTAGGCTGATGTAGGTTGTTACCACACTGCTACTGTAGGCTGATGTAGGTTGTTACCACACTGCTACTGTAGGCTGATGTAGGTTGTTACCACACTGCTACTGTAGGCTGATGTTGGTTGTTACCACACTGCTACTGTAGGCTGATGTAGGTTGTTACCACCACACTACTACTGTAGGCTGATGTAGGTTGTTACCACACTACTACTGTAGGCTGATGTAGGTTGTTACCACCACACTACTACTGTAGGCTGATGTAGGTTGTTACCACCACACTACTACTGTAGACTGATGTAGGTTGTTACCACACTACTACTGTAGGCTAATGTAGGTTGTTACCATGACACTGCTACTGTAGACTGATGTAGGTTGTTACCACACTGCTACTGTAGGCTGGTGTAGGTTGTTACCACCACACTACTACTGTAGGCTGATGTAGGTTGTTACCACACTGCTACTGGAGGCTGATGTAGGTTGTTACCACCACACTACTACTGTAGGCTGATGTAGGTTGTTAGCACCACACTGCTGCTGTAGACTGATGTAGGTTGTTACACCACACTGCTACTGTAGGCTGATGTAGGTTGTTACCACACTGCTACTGTAGGCTGATGTAGGTTGTTACCACACTGCTACTGTATGTAGGCTGATGTAGGTTGTTACACCACACTGATACTGTAGGCTGATGTAGGTTGTTACCACCACACTACTAATGTAGGCTGATGTAGGTTATTACCACACTGCTACTGTAGGCTGATGTAGGTTGTTACCACACTGCTACTGTAGGCTGATTTAGGTTGTTACCACACTGCTACTGTAGGCTGATGTTGGTTGTTACCACACTGCTACTGTATGCTGATGTAGGTTGTTACCACCACACTACTACTGTAGGCTGATGTAGGTTGTTACCACACTGCTACTGTAGGCTGGTGTAGGTTGTTACCACCACACTACTACTGTAGGCTGATGTAGGTTGTTACCACCACACTACTACTGTAGACTGATGTAGGTTGTTACCACCACACTACTACTGTAGGCTGATGTAGGTTGTTAGCACCACACTGCTACTGTAGACTGATGTAGGTTGTTACCATCACACTGCTACTGTAGGCTGATGTAGGTTGTTACCACACTGCTACTGTAGGCTGATGTAGGTTGTTACCACACTGCTAATGTAGGCTGATGTAGGTTGTTACACCACACTGATACTGTAGGCTGATGTAGGTTGTTACCACCACACTACTACTGTAGGCTGATGTAGGTTGTTACCACACTGCTACTGTAGGCTGATGTAGGTTGTTACCACACTGCTACTGTGGGCTGATGTAGGTTGTTACCACACTGCTACTGTAGGCTGATGTTGGTTGTTACCACACTGCTACTGTAGGCTGATGTAGGTTGTTACCACCACACTACTACTGTAGGCTGATGTAGGTTGTTACCACACTGCTACTGTAGGCTGATGTAGGTTGTTACACCACACTGCTACTGTAGGCTGATGTAGGTTGTTACCACACTGCTACTGTAGGCTGATGTAGGTTGTTACCACACTACTAATGTAGGCTGATGTAGGTTATTACCATCACACTGCTACTGTAGGCTAATGTAGGTTGTTACACCACACTGCTACTGTAGGCTGATGTAGGTTGTTACCACACTGCTACTGTAGGCTGATGTAGGTCGTTACCACACTACTACTGTAGGCTGATGTAGGTTGTTACCATCACACTGCTACTGTAGGCTAATGTAGGTTGTTACCATGACACTGCTACTGAAGACTGATATAGGTTGTTACCACACTGCTACTGTAGGCTGGTGTAGGTTGTTACCACCACACTACTACTGTAGGCTGATGTAGTTTGTTACCACACTGCTACTGTAGGCTGATGTAGGTTGTTACCACCACACTACTACTGTAGGCTGATGTAGGTTGTTAGCACCACACTGCTACTGTAGACTGATGTAGGTTGTTACCATCACACTGCTACTGTAGGCTGATGTAGGTTGATACCAGCACACTGCTACTGTAGGCTGATATAGGTTGTTACCACACTGCTACTGTATGCTAATGTATTTTGTTAGCACCACTCTGCTACTGTAGGCTGATGTAGGTTGTTACCACCACACTGTTACTGTGGACTGATATAGGTTGTTACCACACTACTACTGTAGGCTGATGTAGGTTGTTACCACACATGCTACTGTAGGCTGATGTAGGTTGTTACCACCACACTGCTACTGTAGGCTGATGTAGGTTATTACCACACTACTACTGTAGGCTGATGTAGGTTGTTACCACACATGCTACTGTAGGCTGATGTAGGTTGTTACACCACACTGCTACTGTAGGCTGATGTTGGTTGTTACCACCACACTACTACTGTAGGCTGATGTAGGTTGTTACACCACACTGCTACTGTAGGCTGATGTAGGTTGTTACACCACACTGATACTGTAGGCTGATGTAGGTTGTTACCACCACACTATTACTGTAGGCTGATGTAGGTTGTTACCACACTGCTACTGTAGGCTGATGTAGGTTGTTACCACACTGCTACTGTAGGCTGATGTAGGTTGTTACCACACTGCTACTGTAGGCTGATGTTGGTTGTTACCACACTGCTACTGTAGGCTGATGTAGGTTGTTACCACCACACTACTACTGTAGGCTGATGTAGGTTGTTACCACACTACTACTGTAGGCTGATGTAGGTTGTTACCACCACACTACTACTGTAGGCTGATGTAGGTTGTTACCACCACACTACTACTGTAGACTGATGTAGGTTGTTACCACACTACTACTGTAGGCTAATGTAGGTTGTTACCATGACACTGCTACTGTAGACTGATGTAGGTTGTTACCACACTGCTACTGTAGGCTGGTGTAGGTTGTTACCACCACACTACTACTGTAGGCTGATGTAGGTTGTTACCACACTGCTACTGGAGGCTGATGTAGGTTGTTACCACCACACTACTACTGTAGGCTGATGTAGGTTGTTAGCACCACACTGCTGCTGTAGACTGATGTAGGTTGTTACACCACACTGCTACTGTAGGCTGATGTAGGTTGTTACCACACTGCTACTGTAGGCTGATGTAGGTTGTTACCACACTGCTACTGTATGTAGGCTGATGTAGGTTGTTACACCACACTGATACTGTAGGCTGATGTAGGTTGTTACCACCACACTACTAATGTAGGCTGATGTAGGTTATTACCACACTGCTACTGTAGGCTGATGTAGGTTGTTACCACACTGCTACTGTAGGCTGATTTAGGTTGTTACCACACTGCTACTGTAGGCTGATGTTGGTTGTTACCACACTGCTACTGTATGCTGATGTAGGTTGTTACCACCACACTACTACTGTAGGCTGATGTAGGTTGTTACCACACTGCTACTGTAGGCTGGTGTCGGTTGTTACCACACTACTACTGTAGGCTGATGTAGGTTGTTACCACCACACTACTACTGTAGGCTGATGTAGGTTGTTACCACCACACTACTACTGTAGACTGATGTAGGTTGTTACCACACTACTACTGTAGGCTGATGTAGGTTGTTACCACCACACTACTACTGTAGGCTGATGTAGGTTGTTACCACCACACTACTACTGTAGACTGATGTAGGTTGTTACCACACTACTACTGTAGGCTAATGTAGGTTGTTACCATGACACTGCTACTGTAGACTGATGTAGGTTGTTACCACACTGCTACTGTAGGCTGGTGTAGGTTGTTACCACCACACTACTACTGTAGGCTGATGTAGGTTGTTACCACACTGCTACTGGAGGCTGATGTAGGTTGTTACCACCACACTACTACTGTAGGCTGATGTAGGTTGTTAGCACCACACTGCTGCTGTAGACTGATGTAGGTTGTTACACCACACTGCTACTGTAGGCTGATGTAGGTTGTTACCACACTGCTACTGTAGGCTGATGTAGGTTGTTACCACACTGCTACTGTATGTAGGCTGATGTAGGTTGTTACACCACACTGATACTGTAGGCTGATGTAGGTTGTTACCACCACACTACTAATGTAGGCTGATGTAGGTTATTACCACACTGCTACTGTAGGCTGATGTAGGTTGTTACCACACTGCTACTGTAGGCTGATTTAGGTTGTTACCACACTGCTACTGTAGGCTGATGTTGGTTGTTACCACACTGCTACTGTATGCTGATGTAGGTTGTTACCACCACACTACTACTGTAGGCTGATGTAGGTTGTTACCACACTGCTACTGTAGGCTGGTGTAGGTTGTTACCACACTACTACTGTAGGCTGATGTAGGTTGTTACCACCACACTACTACTGTAGGCTGATGTAGGTTGTTACCACCACACTACTACTGTAGACTGATGTAGGTTGTTACCACACTACTACTGTAGGCTAATGTAGGTTGTTACCATGACACTGCTACTGTAGACTGATGTAGCTTGTTACCACACTGCTACTGTAGGCTGGTGTAGGTTGTTACCACCATACTACTACTGTAGGCTGATGTAGGTTGTTACCACACTGCTACTGTAGGCTGATGTAGGTTGTTACCACCAAACTACTACTGTAGGCTGATGTAGGTTGTTGCACCACACTGCTGCTGTAGACTGATGTAGGTTGTTACACCACACTGCTACTGTAGGCTGATGTAGGTTGTTACCACACTGCTACTGTAGGCTGATGTAGGTTGTTACCACACTGCTACTGTAGGCTGATGTAGGTTGTTACACCACACTGATAATGTAGGCTGATGTAGGTTGTTACCACCACACTACTACTGTAGGCTGGTGTAGGTTGTTACCACACTGCTACTGTAGGCTGATGTAGGTTGTTACCACACTGCTACTGTAGGCTGATGTTGGTTGTTACCACACTGCTACTGTAGGCTGATGTAGGTTGTTACCACCACACTACTACTGTAGGCTGATGTAGGTTGTTACACCACACTGCTACTGTAGGCTGATGTAGGTTGTTACCACACTACTACTGTAGGCTAATGTAGGTTGTTACACCACACTGCTACTGTAGGCTGATGTAGGTTGTTACCACACTACTACTGTAGGCTAATGTAGGTTGTTACCATCACACTGCTACTGTAGGCTGATGTAGGTTGTTACCACCACACTGTTACTGTGGACTGATGTAGGTTGTTACCACACTACTACTGTAGGCTGATGTAGGTTGTTACCACACATGCTACTGTAGGCTGATGTAGGTTGTTACCACCACACTACTACTGTAGGCTGATGTAGGTTGTTACACCACACTGCTACTGTAGGCTGATGTAGGTTGTTACCACACTACTACTGTAGGCTAATGTAGGTTGTTACACCACACTGCTACTGTAGGCTGATGTAGGTTGTTACCACACTACTACTGTAGGCTAATGTAGGTTGTTACCACCACACTGCTACTGTAGGCTGATGTAGGTTATTACCACACTACTACTGTAGGCTGATGTAGGTTGTTACACCACATTGCTACTGTAGGCTGATGTAGGTTGTTACACCACACTAATACTGTAGGCTGATGTAGGTTGTTACCACCACACTACTACTGTAGGCTGATGTAGGTTGTTACCACACTGCTACTGTAGGCGGATGTAGGTTGTTACCACACTGCTACTGTAGGCTGATGTAGGTTGTTACCACCCTGCTACTGTAGGCTGATGTTGGTTGTTACCACACTGCTACTGTAGGCTGATGTAGGTTGTTACCACCATACTACTACTGTAGGCTGATGTAGGTTGTTACACCACACTGCTACTGTAGGCTGATGTAGGTTGTTACCACACTACTACTGTAGGCTGATGTAGGTTGTTACCACCACACTACTACTGTAGGCTGATGTAGTTTGTTACCACCACACTACTACTGTAGACTGATGTCGGTTGTTACCACACTACTACTGTAGGCTAATGTAGGTTGTTACCATGACACTGCTACTGTAGACTGATGTAGGTTGTTACCACACTGCTACTGTAGGCTGGTGAAGGTTGTTACCACCACACTACTACTGTAGGCTGATGTAGGTTGTTACCACACTGCTACTGTAGGCTGATGTAGGTTGTTACCACCACACAACTACTGTAGGCTGATGTAGGTTGTTAGCACCACACTGCTGCTGTAGACTGATGTAGGTTGTTACCACACTGCAAATGTAGGCTGATGTAGGTTGTTACACCACACTGATACTGTAGGCTAATGTAGATTGTTACCATCACACTGCTACTGTAGGCTGATGTAGGTTGTTACCTTCAGACTGCTACTGCAGGCTGATGTAGGTTGTTACCATCAAACTGATACTGTAGGCTGATGTAGGTTGTTACCATCACACTGCTACTGTAGGCTGATGTAGATTGTTACCATCACACTGCTACTGTAGGCCGATGTTGGTTGTTACACCACATTTCTACTGTAGACTGATGTAGGTTGTTACCACACTGCTACTGTAGGCTGATGTAGGTTGTTACCACACTGCTACTGTAGGCTGATGTAGGTTGTTACCACACTGCTACTGTAGGCTGATGTAGGTTGTTACACCACACTGATACTGTAGGCTGATGTAGGTTGTTACCACCACACTACTACTGTAGGCTCATGTAGGTTGTTACACCACACTGATACTGTAGGCTGATGTAGGTTGTTACCACCACACTACTACTGTAGGCTGATGTAGGTTGTTACCACACTGCTACTGTGGGCTGATGTAGGTTGTTACCACACTGCTACTGTAGGCTGATTTAGGTTGTTACCACACTGCTACTGTAGGCTGATGTTGGTTGTTACCACACTGCTACTGTATGCTGATGTAGGTTGTTACCACCACACTACTACTGTAGGCTGATGTAGGTTGTTACCACACTGCTACTGTAGGCTGGTGTAGGTTGTTACCACACTACTACTGTAGGCTGATGTAGGTTGTTACCACCACACTACTACTGTAGGCTGATGTAGGTTGTTACCACCACACTACTACTGTAGACTGATGTAGGTTGTTACCACACTACTACTGTAGGCTAATGTAGGTTGTTACCACCACACTACTACTGTAGACTGATGTAGCTTGTTACCACACTGCTACTGTAGGCTGGTGTAGGTTGTTACCACCATACTACTACTGTAGGCTGATGTAGGTTGTTACCATACTGCTACTGTAGGCTGATGTAGGTTGTTACCACCAAACTACTACTGTAGGCTGATGTCGGTTGTTGCACCACACTGCTGCTGTAGACTGATGTAGGTTGTTACACCACACTGCTACTGTAGGCTGATGTAGGTTGTTACCACACTGCTACTGTAGGCTGATGTAGGTTGTTACCACACTGCTACTGTAGGCTGATGTAGGTTGTTACACCACACTGATACTGTAGGCTGATGTAGGTTGTTACCACCACACTACTACTGTAGGCTGGTGTAGGTTGTTACCACACTGCTACTGTAGGCTGATGTAGGTTGTTACCACACTGCTACTGTAGGCTGATGTTGGTTGTTACCACACTGCTACTGTAGGCTGATGTAGGTTGTTACCACCACACTACTACTGTAGGCTGATGTAGGTTGTTACACCACACTGCTACTGTAGGCTGATGTAGGTTGTTACCACACTACTACTGTAGGCTAATGTAGGTTGTTACACCACACTGCTACTGTAGGCTGATGTAGGTTGTTACCACACTACTACTGTAGGCTAATGTAGGTTGTTACCATCACACTGCTACTGTAGGCTGATGTAGGTTGTTACCACCACACTGTTACTGTGGACTGATGTAGGTTGTTACCACACTACTACTGTAGGCTGATGTAGGTTGTTACCACACATGCTACTGTAGGCTGATGTAGGTTGTTACCACCACACTGCTACTGTAGGCTGATGTAGGTTATTACCACACTACTACTGTAGGCTGATGTAGGTTGTTACACCACATTGCTACTGTAGGCTGATGTAGGTTGTTACACCACACTGATACTGTAGGCTGATGTAGGTTGTTACCACCACACTACTACTGTAGGCTGATGTAGGTTGTTACCACACTGCTACTGTAGGCGGATGTAGGTTGTTACCACACTGCTACTGTAGGCTGATGTAGGTTGTTACCACCCTGCTACTGTAGGCTGATGTTGGTTGTTACCACACTGCTACTGTAGGCTGATGTAGGTTGTTACCACCACACTACTACTGTAGGCTGATGTAGGTTGTTACACCACACTGCTACTGTAGGCTGATGTAGGTTGTTACCACACTACTACTGTAGGCTGATGTAGGTTGTTACCACCACACTACTACTGTAGGCTGATGTAGTTTGTTACCACCACACTACTACTGTAGACTGATGTAGGTTGTTACCACACTACTACTGTAGGCTAATGTAGGTTGTTACCATGACACTGCTACTGTAGACTGATGTAGGTTGTTACCACACTGCTACTGTAGGCTGGTGGAGGTTGTTACCACCACACTACTACTGTAGGCTGATGTAGGTTGTTAGCACACTACTACTGTAGGCTGATGTAGGTTGTTACACCACATTGCTACTGTAGGCTGATGTAGGTTGTTACACCACACTGATACTGTAGGCTGATGTAGGTTGTTACCACCACACTGTTACTGTGGACTGATGTAGGTTGTTACCACACTACTACTGTAGGCTGATGTAGGTTGTTACCACACATGCTACTGTAGGCTGATGTAGGTTGTTACCACCACACTGCTACTGTAGGCTGATGTAGGTTATTACCACACTACTACTGTAGGCTGATGTAGGTTGTTACACCACATTGCTACTGTAGGCTGATGTAGGTTGTTACACCACACTGATACTGTAGGCTGATGTAGGTTGTTACCACCACACTACTACTGTAGGCTGATGTAGGTTGTTACCACACTGCTACTGTAGGCGGATGTAGGTTGTTACCACACTGCTACTGTAGGCTGATGTAGGTTGTTACCACCCTGCTACTGTAGGCTGATGTTGGTTGTTACCACACTGCTACTGTAGGCTGATGTAGGTTGTTACCACCACACTACTACTGTAGGCTGATGTAGGTTGTTACACCACACTGCTACTGTAGGCTGATGTAGGTTGTTACCACACTACTACTGTAGGCTGATGTAGGTTGTTACCACCACACTACTACTGTAGGCTGATGTAGTTTGTTACCACCACACTACTACTGTAGACTGATGTAGGTTGTTACCACACTACTACTGTAGGCTAATGTAGGTTGTTACCATGACACTGCTACTGTAGACTGATGTAGGTTGTTACCACACTGCTACTGTAGGCTGGTGGAGGTTGTTACCACCACACTACTACTGTAGGCTGATGTAGGTTGTTAGCACACTGCTACTGTAGGCTGATGTAGGTTGTTACCACCACACAACTACTGTAGGCTGATGTAGGTTGTTAGCACCACACTGCTGCTGTAGACTGATGTAGGTTGTTACCACACTGCAAATGTAGGCTGATGTAGGTTGTTACCACCACACTACTACTGTAGGCTTATGTAGGTTGTTACCACCACACTACTACTGTAGACTGATGTAGGTTGTTACCACACTACTACTGTAGGCTAATGTAGGTTGTTACCATGACACTGCTACTGTAGACTGATGTAGGTTGTTACCACACTGCTACTGTAGGCTGATGTAGGTTGTTACCACCACACTACTACTGTAGGCTGATGTAGGTTGTTAGCACCACACTGCTGCTGTAGACTGATGTAGGTTGTTACACCACACTGCTACTGTAGGCTGATGTAGGTTGTTACCACACTGCTACTGTAGGCTGATGTAGGTTGTTACCACACTGCTACTGTAGGCTGATGTAGGTTGTTAGCACACTGCTACTGTAGGCTGATGTAGGTTGTTACCACCACACAACTACTGTAGGCTGATGTAGGTTGTTAGCACCACACTGCTGCTGTAGACTGATGTAGGTTGTTACCACACTGCAAATGTAGGCTGATGTAGGTTGTTACCACCACACTACTACTGTAGGCTTATGTAGGTTGTTACCACCACACTACTACTGTAGACTGATGTAGGTTGTTACCACACTACTACTGTAGGCTAATGTAGGTTGTTACCATGACACTGCTACTGTAGACTGATGTAGGTTGTTACCACACTGCTACTGTAGGCTGATGTAGGTTGTTACCACCACACTACTACTGTAGGCTGATGTAGGTTGTTAGCACCACACTGCTGCTGTAGACTGATGTAGGTTGTTACACCACACTGCTACTGTAGGCTGATGTAGGTTGTTACCACACTGCTACTGTAGGCTGATGTAGGTTGTTACCACACTGCTACTGTAGGCTGATGTAGGTTGTTACACCACACTGATACTGTAGGCTGATGTAGGTTGTTACCACCACACTACTACTGTAGGCTGATGTAGGTTGTTACACCACACTGATACTGTAGGCTGATGTAGGTTGTTACCACCACACTACTACTGTAGGCTGATGTAGGTTGTTACCACCACACTACTACTGTAGGCTGATGTAGGTTGTTACCACCACACTACTACTGTAGACTGATGTAGGTTGTTACCACACTACTACTGTAGGCTAATGTAGGTTGTTACCATGGCACTGCTACTGTAGACTGATGTAGCTTGTTACCACACTGCTACTGTAGGCTGGTGTAGGTTGTTACCACCATACTACTACTGTAGGCTGATGTAGGTTGTTACCACACTGCTACTGTAGGCTGATGTAGGTTGTTACCACCAAACTACTACTGTAGGCTGATGTAGGTTGTTGCACCACACTGCTGCTGTAGACTGATGTAGGTTGTTACACCACACTGCTACTGTAGGCTGATGTAGGTTGTTACCACACTGCTACTGTAGGCTGATGTAGGTTGTTACACCACACTGCTACTGTAGGCTGATGTAGGTCGTTACACCACACTGATACTGTAGGCTGATGTAGGTTGTTACCACCACACAACTACTGTAGGCTGATGTAGGTTGTTAGCACCACACTGCTGCTGTAGACTGATGTAGGTTGTTACCACACTGCAAATGTAGGCT
This sequence comes from Oncorhynchus clarkii lewisi, assembly GCF_045791955.1. Classification (NCBI taxonomy): domain Eukaryota; kingdom Metazoa; phylum Chordata; class Actinopteri; order Salmoniformes; family Salmonidae; genus Oncorhynchus; species Oncorhynchus clarkii. The sequence continues at coordinate 199,164 of NW_027260927.1, forward strand.
GATGTAGGTTGTTACCACCACACTACTACTGTAGGCTTATGTAGGTTGTTACCACCACACTACTACTGTAGACTGATGTAGGTTGTTACCACACTACTACTGTAGGCTAATGTAGGTTGTTACCATGACACTGCTACTGTAGACTGATGTAGGTTGTTACCACACTGCTACTGTAGGCTGATGTAGGTTGTTACCACCACACTACTACTGTAGGCTGATGTAGGTTGTTAGCACCACACTGCTGCTGTAGACTGATGTAGGTTGTTACACCACACTGCTACTGTAGGCTGATGTAGGTTGTTACCACACTGCTACTGTAGGCTGATGTAGGTTGTTACCACACTGCTACTGTAGGCTGATGTAGGTTGTTACACCACACTGATACTGTAGGCTGATGTAGGTTGTTACCACCACACTACTACTGTAGGCTGATGTAGGTTGTTACACCACACTGATACTGTAGGCTGATGTAGGTTGTTACCACCACACTACTACTGTAGGCTGATGTAGGTTGTTACCACCACACTACTACTGTAGGCTGATGTAGGTTGTTACCACCACACTACTACTGTAGACTGATGTAGGTTGTTACCACACTACTACTGTAGGCTAATGTAGGTTGTTACCATGACACTGCTACTGTAGACTGATGTAGCTTGTTACCACACTGCTACTGTAGGCTGGTGTAGGTTGTTACCACCATACTACTACTGTAGGCTGATGTAGGTTGTTACCACACTGCTACTGTAGGCTGATGTAGGTTGTTACCACCAAACTACTACTGTAGGCTGATGTAGGTTGTTGCACCACACTGCTGCTGTAGACTGATGTAGGTTGTTACACCACACAGCTACTGTAGGCTGATGTAGGTTGTTACCACACTGCTACTGTAGGCTGATGTAGGTTGTTACCACACTGCTACTGTAGGCTGATGTAGGTTGTTACACCACACTGATACTGTAGGCTGATGTAGGTTGTTACCACCACACTACTACTGTAGGCTGGTGTAGGTTGTTACCACACTGCTACTGTAGGCTGATGTAGGTTGTTACCACACTGCTACTGTAGGCTGATGTTGGTTGTTACCACACTGCTACTGTAGGCTGATGTAGGTTGTTACCACCACACTACTACTGTAGGCTGATGTAGGTTGTTACACCACACTGCTACTGTAGGCTGATGTAGGTTGTTACCACACTACTACTGTAGGCTAATGTAGGTTGTTACACCACACTGCTACTGTAGGCTGATGTAGGTTGTTACCACACTACTACTGTAGGCTAATGTAGGTTGTTACCATCACACTGCTACTGTAGGCTGATGTAGGTTGTTACCACCACACTGTTACTGTGGACTGATGTAGGTTGTTACCACACTACTACTGTAGGCTGATGTAGGTTGTTACCACACATGCTACTGTAGGCTGATGTAGGTTGTTACCACCACACTGCTACTGTAGGCTGATGTAGGTTATTACCACACTGCTACTGTAGGCTGATGTTGGTTGTTACCACACTGCTACTGTAGGCTGATGTAGGTTGTTACCACCACACTACTACTGTAGGCTGATGTAGGTTGTTACACCACACTGCTACTGTAGGCTGATGTAGGTTGTTACCACACTACTACTGTAGGCTAATGTAGGTTGTTACACCACACTGCTACTGTAGGCTGATGTAGGTTGTTACCACACTACTACTGTAGGCTAATGTAGGTTGTTACCATCACACTGCTACTGTAGGCTGATGTAGGTTGTTACCACCACACTGTTACTGTGGACTGATGTAGGTTGTTACCACACTACTACTGTAGGCTGATGTAGGTTGTTACCACACATGCTACTGTAGGCTGATGTAGGTTGTTACCACCACACTGCTACTGTAGGCTGATGTAGGTTATTACCACACTACTACTGTAGGCTGATGTAGGTTGTTACCACCACACTACTACTGTAGACTGATGTAGGTTGTTACCACACTACTACTGTAGGCTAATGTAGGTTGTTACCATGACACTGCTACTGTAGACTGATGTAGGTTGTTACCACACTGCTACTGTAGGCTGATGTAGGTTGTTACCACCACACTACTACTGTAGGCTGATGTAGGTTGTTAGCACCACACTGCTGCTGTAGACTGATGTAGGTTGTTACACCACACTGCTACTGTAGGCTGATGTAGGTTGTTACCACACTGCTACTGTAGGCTGATGTAGGTTGTTACCACACTGCTACTGTAGGCTGATGTAGGTTGTTACACCACACTGATACTGTAGGCTGATGTAGGTTGTTACCACCACACTACTACTGTAGGCTGATGTAGGTTGTTACACCACACTGATACTGTAGGCTGATGTAGGTTGTTACCACCACACTACTACTGTAGGCTGATGTAGGTTGTTACCACCACACTACTACTGTAGGCTGATGTAGGTTGTTACCACCACACTACTACTGTAGACTGATGTAGGTTGTTACCACACTACTACTGTAGGCTAATGTAGGTTGTTACCATGGCACTGCTACTGTAGACTGATGTAGCTTGTTACCACACTGCTACTGTAGGCTGGTGTAGGTTGTTACCACCATACTACTACTGTAGGCTGATGTAGGTTGTTACCACACTGCTACTGTAGGCTGATGTAGGTTGTTACCACCAAACTACTACTGTAGGCTGATGTAGGTTGTTGCACCACACTGCTGCTGTAGACTGATGTAGGTTGTTACACCACACTGCTACTGTAGGCTGATGTAGGTTGTTACCACACTGCTACTGTAGGCTGATGTAGGTTGTTACACCACACTGCTACTGTAGGCTGATGTAGGTCGTTACACCACACTGATACTGTAGGCTGATGTAGGTTGTTACCACCACACAACTACTGTAGGCTGATGTAGGTTGTTAGCACCACACTGCTGCTGTAGACTGATGTAGGTTGTTACCACACTGCAAATGTAGGCTGATGTAGGTTGTTACCACCACACTACTACTGTAGGCTTATGTAGGTTGTTACCACCACACTACTACTGTAGACTGATGTAGGTTGTTACCACACTACTACTGTAGGCTAATGTAGGTTGTTACCATGACACTGCTACTGTAGACTGATGTAGGTTGTTACCACACTGCTACTGTAGGCTGATGTAGGTTGTTACCACCACACTACTACTGTAGGCTGATGTAGGTTGTTAGCACCACACTGCTGCTGTAGACTGATGTAGGTTGTTACACCACACTGCTACTGTAGGCTGATGTAGGTTGTTACCACACTGCTACTGTAGGCTGATGTAGGTTGTTACCACACTGCTACTGTAGGCTGATGTAGGTTGTTACACCACACTGATACTGTAGGCTGATGTAGGTTGTTACCACCACACTACTACTGTAGGCTGATGTAGGTTGTTACACCACACTGATACTGTAGGCTGATGTAGGTTGTTACCACCACACTACTACTGTAGGCTGATGTAGGTTGTTACCACCACACTACTACTGTAGGCTGATGTAGGTTGTTACCACCACACTACTACTGTAGACTGATGTAGGTTGTTACCACACTACTACTGTAGGCTAATGTAGGTTGTTACCATGACACTGCTACTGTAGACTGATGTAGCTTGTTACCACACTGCTACTGTAGGCTGGTGTAGGTTGTTACCACCATACTACTACTGTAGGCTGATGTAGGTTGTTACCACACTGCTACTGTAGGCTGATGTAGGTTGTTACCACCAAACTACTACTGTAGGCTGATGTAGGTTGTTGCACCACACTGCTGCTGTAGACTGATGTAGGTTGTTACACCACACTGCTACTGTAGGCTGATGTAGGTTGTTACCACACTGCTACTGTAGGCTGATGTAGGTTGTTACACCACACTGATACTGTAGGCTGATGTAGGTTGTTACCACCACACTACTACTGTAGGCTGGTGTAGGTTGTTACCACACTGCTACTGTAGGCTGATGTAGGTTGTTACCACACTGCTACTGTAGGCTGATGTTGGTTGTTACCACACTGCTACTGTAGGCTGATGTAGGTTGTTACCACCACACTACTACTGTAGGCTGATGTAGGTTGTTACACCACACTGCTACTGTAGGCTGATGTAGGTTGTTACCACACTACTACTGTAGGCTAATGTAGGTTGTTACACCACACTGCTACTGTAGACTGATGTAGCTTGTTACCACACTACTACTGTAGGCTAATGTAGGTTGTTACCATCACACTGCTACTGTAGGCTGATGTAGGTTGTTACCACCACACTGTTACTGTGGACTGATGTAGGTTGTTACCACACTACTACTGTAGGCTGATGTAGGTTGTTACCACACATGCTACTGTAGGCTGATGTAGGTTGTTACCACCACACTGCTACTGTAGGCTGATGTAGGTTATTACCACACTACTACTGTAGGCTGATGTAGGTTGTTACACCACATTGCTACTGTAGGCTGATGTAGGTTGTTACACCACACTGATACTGTAGGCTGATGTAGGTTGTTACCACCACACTACTACTGTAGGCTGATGTAGGTTGTTACCACACTGCTACTGTAGGCTGATGTAGGTTGTTACACCACACTGCTACTGTAGGCTGATGTAGGTCGTTACACCACACTGATACTGTAGGCTGATGTAGGTTGTTACCACCACACAACTACTGTAGGCTGATGTAGGTTGTTAGCACCACACTGCTGCTGTAGACTGATGTAGGTTGTTACCACACTGCAAATGTAGGCTGATGTAGGTTGTTACCACCACACTACTACTGTAGGCTTATGTAGGTTGTTACCACCACACTACTACTGTAGACTGATGTAGGTTGTTACCACACTACTACTGTAGGCTAATGTAGGTTGTTACCATGACACTGCTACTGTAGACTGATGTAGGTTGTTACCACACTGCTACTGTAGGCTGATGTAGGTTGTTACCACCACACTACTACTGTAGGCTGATGTAGGTTGTTAGCACCACACTGCTGCTGTAGACTGATGTAGGTTGTTACACCACACTGCTACTGTAGGCTGATGTAGGTTGTTACCACACTGCTACTGTAGGCTGATGTAGGTTGTTACCACACTGCTACTGTAGGCTGATGTAGGTTGTTACACCACACTGATACTGTAGGCTGATGTAGGTTGTTACCACCACACTACTACTGTAGGCTGATGTAGGTTGTTACACCACACTGATACTGTAGGCTGATGTAGGTTGTTACCACCACACTACTACTGTAGGCTGATGTAGGTTGTTACCACCACACTACTACTGTAGGCTGATGTAGGTTGTTACCACCACACTACTACTGTAGACTGATGTAGGTTGTTACCACACTACTACTGTAGGCTAATGTAGGTTGTTACCATGACACTGCTACTGTAGACTGATGTAGCTTGTTACCACACTGCTACTGTAGGCTGGTGTAGGTTGTTACCACCATACTACTACTGTAGGCTGATGTAGGTTGTTACCACACTGCTACTGTAGGCTGATGTAGGTTGTTACCACCAAACTACTACTGTAGGCTGATGTAGGTTGTTGCACCACACTGCTGCTGTAGACTGATGTAGGTTGTTACACCACACTGCTACTGTAGGCTGATGTAGGTTGTTACCACACTGCTACTGTAGGCTGATGTAGGTTGTTACACCACACTGATACTGTAGGCTGATGTAGGTTGTTACCACCACACTACTACTGTAGGCTGGTGTAGGTTGTTACCACACTGCTACTGTAGGCTGATGTAGGTTGTTACCACACTGCTACTGTAGGCTGATGTTGGTTGTTACCACACTGCTACTGTAGGCTGATGTAGGTTGTTACCACCACACTACTACTGTAGGCTGATGTAGGTTGTTACACCACACTGCTACTGTAGGCTGATGTAGGTTGTTACCACACTACTACTGTAGGCTAATGTAGGTTGTTACACCACACTGCTACTGTAGACTGATGTAGCTTGTTACCACACTACTACTGTAGGCTAATGTAGGTTGTTACCATCACACTGCTACTGTAGGCTGATGTAGGTTGTTACCACCACACTGTTACTGTGGACTGATGTAGGTTGTTACCACACTACTACTGTAGGCTGATGTAGGTTGTTACCACACATGCTACTGTAGGCTGATGTAGGTTGTTACCACCACACTGCTACTGTAGGCTGATGTAGGTTATTACCACACTACTACTGTAGGCTGATGTAGGTTGTTACACCACATTGCTACTGTAGGCTGATGTAGGTTGTTACACCACACTGATACTGTAGGCTGATGTAGGTTGTTACCACCACACTACTACTGTAGGCTGATGTAGGTTGTTACCACACTGCTACTGTAGGCGGATGTAGGTTGTTACCACACTGCTACTGTAGGCTGATGTAGGTTGTTACCACCCTGCTACTGTAGGCTGATGTTGGTTGTTACCACACTGCTACTGTAGGCTGATGTAGGTTGTTACCACCACACTACTACTGTAGGCTGATGTAGGTTGTTACACCACACTGCTACTGTAGGCTGATGTAGGTTGTTACCACACTACTACTGTAGGCTGATGTAGGTTGTTACCACCACACTACTACTGTAGGCTGATGTAGTTTGTTACCACCACACTACTACTGTAGACTGATGTAGGTTGTTACCACACTACTACTGTAGGCTAATGTAGGTTGTTACCATGACACTGCTACTGTAGACTGATGTAGGTTGTTAGCACACTGCTACTGTAGGCTGGTGGAGGTTGTTACCACCACACTACTACTGTAGGCTGATGTAGGTTGTTACCACACTGCTACTGTAGGCTGATGTAGGTTGTTACCACCACACAACTACTTTAGGCTGATGTAGGTTGTTAGCACCACACTGCTGCTGTAGACTGATGTAGGTTGTTACCACACTGCAAATGTAGGCTGATGTAGGTTGTTACCACCACACTACTACTGTAGGCTGATGTAGGTTGTTACCACACATGCTACTGTAGGCTGATGTAGGTTGTTACCACCACACTGCTACTGTAGGCTGATGTAGGTTATTACCACACTACTACTGTAGGCTGATGTAGGTTGTTACACCACATTGCTACTGTAGGCTGATGTAGGTTGTTACACCACACTGATACTGTAGGCTGATGTAGGTTGTTACCACCACACTACTACTGTAGGCTGATGTAGGTTGTTACCACACTGCTACTGTAGGCGGATGTAGGTTGTTACCACACTGCTACTGTAGGCTGATGTAGGTTGTTACCACCCTGCTACTGTAGGCTGATGTAGGTTGTTACCACCACACTACTACTGTAGGCTGATGTAGGTTGTTACACCACACTGCTACTGTAGGCTGATGTAGGTTGTTACCACACTACTACTGTAGGCTGATGTAGGTTGTTACCACCACACTACTACTGTAGGCTGATGTAGTTTGTTACCACCACACTACTACTGTAGACTGATGTAGGTTGTTACCACACTACTACTGTAGGCTAATGTAGGTTGTTACCATGACACTGCTACTGTAGACTGATGTAGGTTGTTACCACACTGCTACTGTAGGCTGGTGGAGGTTGTTACCACCACACTACTACTGTAGGCTGATGTAGGTTGTTACCACACTGCTACTGTAGGCTGATGTAGGTTGTTACCACCACACAACTACTGTAGGCTGATGTAGGTTGTTAGCACCACACTGCTGCTGTAGACTGATGTAGGTTGTTACCACACTGCAAATGTAGGCTGATGTAGGTTGTTACCACCACACTACTACTGTAGGCTGATGTAGGTTGTTACCACCACACTACTACTGTAGACTGATGTAGGTTGTTACCACACTACTACTGTAGGCTAATGTAGGTTGTTACCATGACACTGCTACTGTAGACTGATGTAGGTTGTTACCACACTGCTACTGTAGGCTGATGTAGGTTGTTACCACCACACTACTACTGTAGGCTGATGTAGGTTGTTAGCACCACACTGCTGCTGTAGTCTGATGTAGGTTGTTACACCACACTGCTACTGTAGGCTGATGTAGGTTGTTACCACACTGCTACTGTAGGCTGATGTAGGTTGTTACCACACTGCTACTGTAGGCTGATGTAGGTTGTTACCACCACACTGCTACTGTAGGCTGATGTAGGTTGTTACACCACACTGCCACTGTAGGCTGATGTAGGTTGTTACCACACTGCTACTGTAGGCTGATGTAGGTTGTTACCACACTGCTACTGTAGGCTGATGTAGGTTGTTACACCACACTGATACTGTAGGCTGATGTAGGTTGTTACCACCACACTACTACTGTAGGCTGGTGTAGGTTGTTACCACACTGCTACTGTAGGCTGATGCAGGTTGTTACCACACTGCTACTGTAGGCTGATGTTGGTTGTTACCACACTGCTACTGTAGGCTGATGTAGGTTGTTACCACCACACTACTACTGTAGGCTGATGTAGGTTGTTACACCACACTGCTACTGTAGGCTGATGTAGGTTGTTACCACACTACTACTGTAGGCTAATGTAGGTTGTTACACCACACTGCTACTGTAGGCTGATGTAGGTTGTTACCACACTACTACTGTAGGCTAATGTAGGTTGTTACCATCACACTGCTACTGTAGGCTGATGTAGGTTGTTACCACCACACTGTTACTGTGGACTGATGTAGGTTGTTACCACACTACTACTGTAGGCTGATGTAGGTTGTTACCACACATGCTACTGTAGGCTGATGTAGGTTGTTACCACCACACTGCTACTGTAGGCTGATGTAGGTTATTACCACACTACTACTGTAGGCTGATGTAGGTTGTTACACCACATTGCTACTGTAGGCTGATGTAGGTTGTTACACCACACTGATACTGTAGGCTGATGTAGGTTGTTACCACCACACTACTACTGTAGGCTGATGTAGGTTGTTACCACACTGCTACTGTAGGCGGATGTAGGTTGTTACCACACTGCTACTGTAGGCTGATGTAGGTTGTTACCACCCTGCTACTGTAGGCTGATGTTGGTTGTTACCACACTGCTACTGTAGGCTGATGTAGGTTGTTACCACCACACTACTACTGTAGGCTGATGTAGGTTGTTACACCACACTGCTACTGTAGGCTGATGTAGGTTGTTACCACACTACTACTGTAGGCTGATGTAGGTTGTTACCACCACACTACTACTGTAGGCTGATGTAGTTTGTTACCACCACACTACTACTGTAGACTGATGTAGGTTGTTACCACACTACTACTGTAGGCTAATGTAGGTTGTTACCATGACACTGCTACTGTAGACTGATGTAGGTTGTTACCACACTGCTACTGTAGGCTGGTGGAGGTTGTTACCACCACACTACTACTGTAGGCTGATGTAGGTTGTTACCACACTGCTACTGTAGGCTGATGTAGGTTGTTACCACCACACAACTACTGTAGGCTGATGTAGGTTGTTAGCACCACACTGCTGCTGTAGACTGATGTAGGTTGTTACCACACTGCAAATGTAGGCTGATGTAGGTTGTTACCACCACACTACTACTGTAGGCTGATGTAGGTTGTTACCACCACACTACTACTGTAGACTGATGTAGGTTGTTACCACACTACTACTGTAGGCTAATGTAGGTTGTTACCATGACACTGCTACTGTAGACTGATGTAGGTTGTTACCACACTGCTACTGTAGGCTGATGTAGGTTGTTACCACCACACTACTACTGTAGGCTGATGTAGGTTGTTAGCACCACACTGCTGCTGTAGTCTGATGTAGGTTGTTACACCACACTGCTACTGTAGGCTGATGTAGGTTGTTACCACACTGCTACTGTAGGCTGATGTAGGTTGTTACCACACTGCTACTGTAGGCTGATGTAGGTTGTTACCACCACACTGCTACTGTAGGCTGATGTAGGTTGTTACACCACACTGCCACTGTAGGCTGATGTAGGTTGTTACCACACTGCTACTGTAGGCTGATGTTGGTTGTTACCACACTGCTACTGTAGGCTGATGTAGGTTGTTACCACCACACTACTACTGTAGGCTGATGTAGGTTGTTACACCACACTGCTACTGTAGGCTGATGTAGGTTGTTACCACACTACTACTGTAGGCTAATGTAGGTTGTTACACCACACTGCTACTGTAGGCTGATGTAGGTTGTTACCACACTACTACTGTAGGCTAATGTAGGTTGTTACCATCACACTGCTACTGTAGGCTGATGTAGGTTGTTACCACCACACTGTTACTGTGGACTGATGTAGGTTGTTACCACACTACTACTGTAGGCTGGTGTAGGTTGTTACCACACATGCTACTGTAGGCTGATGTAGGTTGTTACCACCACACTGCTACTGTAGGCTGATGTAGGTTATTACCACACTACTACTGTAGGCTGATGTAGGTTGTTACACCACATTGCTACTGTAGGCTGATGTAGGTTGTTACACCACACTGATACTGTAGGCTGATGTAGGTTGTTACCACCACACTACTACTGTAGGCTGATGTAGGTTGTTACCACACTGCTACTGTAGGCGGATGTAGGTTGTTACCACACTGCTACTGTAGGCTGATGTAGGTTGTTACCACCCTGCTACTGTAGGCTGATGTTGGTTGTTACCACACTGCTACTGTAGGCTGATGTAGGTTGTTACCACCACACTACTACTGTAGGCTGATGTAGGTTGTTACACCACACTGCTACTGTAGGCTGATGTAGGTTGTTACCACACTACTACTGTAGGCTGATGTAGGTTGTTACCACCACACTACTACTGTAGGCTGATGTAGTTTGTTACCACCACACTACTACTGTAGACTGATGTAGGTTGTTACCACACTACTACTGTAGGCTAATGTAGGTTGTTACCATGACACTGCTACTGTAGACTGATGTAGGTTGTTACCACACTGCTACTGTAGGCTGGTGGAGGTTGTTACCACCACACTACTACTGTAGGCTGATGTAGGTTGTTACCACACTGCTACTGTAGGCTGATGTAGGTTGTTAGCACCACACTGCTGCTGTAGACTGATGTAGGTTGTTACCACACTGCAAATGTAGGCTGATGTAGGTTGTTACCACCACACTACTACTGTAGGCTGATGTAGGTTGTTACCACCACACTACTACTGTAGACTGATGTAGGTTGTTACCACACTACTACTGTAGGCTAATGTAGGTTGTTACCATGACACTGCTACTGTAGACTGATGTAGGTTGTTACCACACTGCTACTGTAGGCTGATGTAGGTTGTTACCACCACACTACTACTGTAGGCTGATGTAGGTTGTTAGCACCACACTGCTGCTGTAGACTGATGTAGGTTGTTACACCACACTGCTACTGTAGGCTGATGTAGGTTGTTACCACACTGCTACTGTAGGCTGATGTAGGTTGTTACCACCACACTACTACTGTAGGCTGATGTAGGTTGTTAGCACCACACTGCTGCTGTAGTCTGATGTAGGTTGTTACACCACACTGCTACTGTAGGCTGATGTAGGTTGTTACCACACTGCTACTGTAGGCTGATGTAGGTTGTTACCACACTGCTACTGTAGGCTGATGTAGGTTGTTACCACCACACTGCTACTGTAGGCTGATGTAGGTTGTTACACCACACTGCCACTGTAGGCTGATGTAGGTTGTTACCACACTGCTACTGTAGGCTGATGTAGGTTGTTACCACACTGCTACTGTAGGCTGATGTAGGTTGTTACACCACACTGATACTGTAGGCTGATGTAGGTTGTTACCACCACACTACTACTGTAGGCTGGTGTAGGTTGTTACCACACTGCTACTGTAGGCTGATGCAGGTTGTTACCACACTGCTACTGTAGGCTGATGTTGGTTGTTACCACACTGCTACTGTAGGCTGATGTAGGTTGTTACCACCACACTACTACTGTAGGCTGATGTAGGTTGTTACACCACACTGCTACTGTAGGCTGATGTAGGTTGTTACCACACTACTACTGTAGGCTAATGTAGGTTGTTACACCACACTGCTACTGTAGGCTGATGTAGGTTGTTACCACACTACTACTGTAGGCTAATGTAGGTTGTTACCATCACACTGCTACTGTAGGCTGATGTAGGTTGTTACCACCACACTGTTACTGTGGACTGATGTAGGTTGTTACCACACTACTACTGTAGGCTGATGTAGGTTGTTACCACACATGCTACTGTAGGCTGATGTAGGTTGTTACCACCACACTGCTACTGTAGGCTGATGTAGGTTATTACCACACTACTACTGTAGGCTGATGTAGGTTGTTACACCACATTGCTACTGTAGGCTGATGTAGGTTGTTACACCACACTGATACTGTAGGCTGATGTAGGTTGTTACCACCACACTACTACTGTAGGCTGATGTAGGTTGTTACCACACTGCTACTGTAGGCGGATGTAGGTTGTTACCACACTGCTACTGTAGGCTGATGTAGGTTGTTACCACCCTGCTACTGTAGGCTGATGTTGGTTGTTACCACACTGCTACTGTAGGCTGATGTAGGTTGTTACCACCACACTACTACTGTAGGCTGATGTAGGTTGTTACACCACACTGCTACTGTAGGCTGATGTAGGTTGTTACCACACTACTACTGTAGGCTGATGTAGGTTGTTACCACCACACTACTACTGTAGGCTGATGTAGTTTGTTACCACCACACTACTACTGTAGACTGATGTAGGTTGTTACCACACTACTACTGTAGGCTAATGTAGGTTGTTACCATGACACTGCTACTGTAGACTGATGTAGGTTGTTACCACACTGCTACTGTAGGCTGGTGGAGGTTGTTACCACCACACTACTACTGTAGGCTGATGTAGGTTGTTACCACACTGCTACTGTAGGCTGATGTAGGTTGTTACCACCACACAACTACTGTAGGCTGATGTAGGTTGTTAGCACCACACTGCTGCTGTAGACTGATGTAGGTTGTTACCACACTGCAAATGTAGGCTGATGTAGGTTGTTACCACCACACTACTACTGTAGGCTGATGTAGGTTGTTACCACCACACTACTACTGTAGACTGATGTAGGTTGTTACCACACTACTACTGTAGGCTAATGTAGGTTGTTACCATGACACTGCTACTGTAGACTGATGTAGGTTGTTACCACACTGCTACTGTAGGCTGATGTAGGTTGTTACCACCACACTACTACTGTAGGCTGATGTAGGTTGTTAGCACCACACTGCTGCTGTAGACTGATGTAGGTTGTTACACCACACTGCTACTGTAGGCTGATGTAGGTTGTTACCACACTGCTACTGTAGGCTGATGTAGGTTGTTACCACACTGCTACTGTAGGCTGATGTAGGTTGTTACACCACACTGATACTGTAGGCTGATGTAGGTTGTTACCACCACACTACTACTGTAGGCTGATGTAGGTTGTTACACCACACTGATACTGTAGGCTGATGTAGGTTGTTACCACCACACTACTAATGTAGGCTGATGTAGGTTGTTACCACACTGCTACTGTGGGCTGATGTAGGTTGTTACCACACTGCTACTGTAGGCTGATGTTGGTTGTTACCACACTGCTACTGTAGGCTGATGTAGGTTGTTACCACCACACTACTACTGTAGGCTGATGTAGGTTGTTACCACACTGCTACTGTGGGCTGATGTAGGTTGTTACCACACTGCTACTGTAGGCTAATGTATTTTGTTAGCACCACTCTGCTACTGTAGGCTGATGTAGGTTGTTACCACCACACTGATACTGTAGGCTGATGTAGGTTGTTACCACCACACTACTACTGTAGGCTGATGTAGGTTGTTACACCACACTGATACTGTAGGCTGATGTAGTTTGTTACCACCACACTACTACTGTAGACTGATGTAGGTTGTTACCACACTACTACTGTAGGCTAATGTAGGTTGTTACCATGACACTGCTACTGTAGACTGATGTAGGTTGTTACCACACTGCTACTGTAGGCTGGTGGAGGTTGTTACCACCACACTACTACTGTAGGCTGATGTAGGTTGTTACCACACTGCTACTGTAGGCTGATGTAGGTTGTTACCACCACACAACTACTGTAGGCTGATGTAGGTTGTTAGCACCACACTGCTGCTGTAGACTGATGTAGGTTGTTACCACACTGCAAATGTAGGCTGATGTAGGTTGTTACCACCACACTACTACTGTAGGCTGATGTAGGTTGTTACCACCACACTACTACTGTAGACTGATGTAGGTTGTTACCACACTACTACTGTAGGCTAATGTAGGTTGTTACCATGACACTGCTACTGTAGACTGATGTAGGTTGTTACCACACTGCTACTGTAGGCTGATGTAGGTTGTTACCACCACACTACTACTGTAGGCTGATGTAGGTTGTTAGCACCACACTGCTGCTGTAGTCTGATGTAGGTTGTTACACCACACTGCTACTGTAGGCTGATGTAGGTTGTTACCACACTGCTACTGTAGGCTGATGTAGGTTGTTACCACACTGCTACTGTAGGCTGATGTAGGTTGTTACCACCACACTGCTACTGTAGGCTGATGTAGGTTGTTACACCACACTGCCACTGTAGGCTGATGTAGGTTGTTACCACACTGCTACTGTAGGCTGATGTAGGTTGTTACCACACTGCTACTGTAGGCTGATGTAGGTTGTTACACCACACTGATACTGTAGGCTGATGTAGGTTGTTACCACCACACTACTACTGTAGGCTGGTGTAGGTTGTTACCACACTGCTACTGTAGGCTGATGCAGGTTGTTACCACACTGCTACTGTAGGCTGATGTTGGTTGTTACCACACTGCTACTGTAGGCTGATGTAGGTTGTTACCACCACACTACTACTGTAGGCTGATGTAGGTTGTTACACCACACTGCTACTGTAGGCTGATGTAGGTTGTTACCACACTACTACTGTAGGCTAATGTAGGTTGTTACACCACACTGCTACTGTAGGCTGATGTAGGTTGTTACCACACTACTACTGTAGGCTAATGTAGGTTGTTACCATCACACTGCTACTGTAGGCTGATGTAGGTTGTTACCACCACACTGTTACTGTGGACTGATGTAGGTTGTTACCACACTACTACTGTAGGCTGATGTAGGTTGTTACCACACATGCTACTGTAGGCTGATGTAGGTTGTTACCACCACACTGCTACTGTAGGCTGATGTAGGTTATTACCACACTACTACTGTAGGCTGATGTAGGTTGTTACACCACATTGCTACTGTAGGCTGATGTAGGTTGTTACACCACACTGATACTGTAGGCTGATGTAGGTTGTTACCACCACACTACTACTGTAGGCTGATGTAGGTTGTTACCACACTGCTACTGTAGGCGGATGTAGGTTGTTACCACACTGCTACTGTAGGCTGATGTAGGTTGTTACCACCCTGCTACTGTAGGCTGATGTTGGTTGTTACCACACTGCTACTGTAGGCTGATGTAGGTTGTTACCACCACACTACTACTGTAGGCTGATGTAGGTTGTTACACCACACTGCTACTGTAGGCTGATGTAGGTTGTTACCACACTACTACTGTAGGCTGATGTAGGTTGTTACCACCACACTACTACTGTAGGCTGATGTAGTTTGTTACCACCACACTACTACTGTAGACTGATGTAGGTTGTTACCACACTACTACTGTAGGCTAATGTAGGTTGTTACCATGACACTGCTACTGTAGACTGATGTAGGTTGTTACCACACTGCTACTGTAGGCTGGTGGAGGTTGTTACCACCACACTACTACTGTAGGCTGATGTAGGTTGTTACCACACTGCTACTGTAGGCTGATGTAGGTTGTTACCACCACACAACTACTGTAGGCTGATGTAGGTTGTTAGCACCACACTGCTGCTGTAGACTGATGTAGGTTGTTACCACACTGCAAATGTAGGCTGATGTAGGTTGTTACCACCACACTACTACTGTAGGCTGATGTAGGTTGTTACCACCACACTACTACTGTAGACTGATGTAGGTTGTTACCACACTATTACTGTAGGCTAATGTAGGTTGTTACCATGACACTGCTACTGTAGACTGATGTAGGTTGTTACCACACTGCTACTGTAGGCTGATGTAGGTTGTTACCACCACACTACTACTGTAGGCTGATGTAGGTTGTTAGCACCACACTGCTGCTGTAGTCTGATGTAGGTTGTTACACCACACTGCTACTGTAGGCTGATGTAGGTTGTTACCACACTGCTACTGTAGGCTGATGTAGGTTGTTACCACACTGCTACTGTAGGCTGATGTAGGTTGTTACCACCACACTGCTACTGTAGGCTGATGTAGGTTGTTACACCACACTGCCACTGTAGGCTGATGTAGGTTGTTACCACACTGCTACTGTAGGCTGATGTAGGTTGTTACCACACTGCTACTGTAGGCTGATGTAGGTTGTTACACCACACTGATACTGTAGGCTGATGTAGGTTGTTACCACCACACTACTACTGTAGGCTGGTGTAGGTTGTTACCACACTGCTACTGTAGGCTGATGCAGGTTGTTACCACACTGCTACTGTAGGCTGATATTGGTTGTTACCACACTGCTACTGTAGGCTGATGTAGGTTGTTACCACCACACTACTACTGTAGGCTGATGTAGGTTGTTACACCACACTGCTACTGTAGGCTGATGTAGGTTGTTACCACACTACTACTGTAGGCTAATGTAGGTTGTTACACCACACTGCTACTGTAGGCTGATGTAGGTTGTTACCACACTACTACTGTAGGCTAATGTAGGTTGTTACCATCACACTGCTACTGTAGGCTGATGTAGGTTGTTACCACCACACTGTTACTGTGGACTGATGTAGGTTGTTACCACACTACTACTGTAGGCTGATGTAGGTTGTTACCACACATGCTACTGTAGGCTGATGTAGGTTGTTACCACCACACTGCTACTGTAGGCTAAATTAGGTTATTACCACACTACTACTGTAGGCTGATGTAGGTTGTTACACCACATTGCTACTGTAGGCTGATGTAGGTTGTTACACCACACTGATACTGTAGGCTGATGTAGGTTGTTACCACCACACTACTACTGTAGGCTGATGTAGGTTGTTACCACACTGCTACTGTAGGCGGATGTAGGTTGTTACCACACTGCTACTGTAGGCTGATGTAGGTTGTTACCACCCTGCTACTGTAGGCTGATGTTGGTTGTTACCACACTGCTACTGTAGGCTGATGTAGGTTGTTACCACCACACTACTACTGTAGGCTGATGTAGGTTGTTACACCACACTGCTACTGTAGGCTGATGTAGGTTGTTACCACACTACTACTGTAGGCTGATGTAGGTTGTTACCACCACACTACTACTGTAGGCTGATGTAGTTTGTTACCACCACACTACTACTGTAGACTGATGTAGGTTGTTACCACACTACTACTGTAGGCTAATGTAGGTTGTTACCATGACACTGCTACTGTAGACTGATGTAGGTTGTTACCACACTGCTACTGTAGGCTGGTGGAGGTTGTTACCACCACACTACTACTGTAGGCTGATGTAGGTTGTTACCACACTGCTACTGTAGGCTGATGTAGGTTGTTACCACCACACAACTACTGTAGGCTGATGTAGGTTGTTAGCACCACACTGCTGCTGTAGACTGATGTAGGTTGTTACCACACTGCAAATGTAGGCTGATGTAGGTTGTTACCACCACACTACTACTGTAGGCTGATGTAGGTTGTTACCACCACACTACTACTGTAGACTGATGTAGGTTGTTACCACACTACTACTGTAGGCTAATGTAGGTTGTTACCATGACACTGCTACTGTAGACTGATGTAGGTTGTTACCACACTGCTACTGTAGGCTGATGTAGGTTGTTACCACCACACTACTACTGTAGGCTGATGTAGGTTGTTAGCACCACACTGCTGCTGTAGACTGATGTAGGTTGTTACACCACACTGCTACTGTAGGCTGATGTAGGTTGTTACCACACTGCTACTGTAGGCTGATGTAGGTTGTTACCACACTGCTACTGTAGGCTGATGTAGGTTGTTACACCACACTGATACTGTAGGCTGATGTAGGTTGTTACCACCACACTACTACTGTAGGCTGATGTAGGTTGTTACACCACACTGATACTGTAGGCTGATGTAGGTTGTTACCACCACACTACTACTGTAGGCTGATGTAGGTTGTTACCACACTGCTACTGTGGGCTGATGTAGGTTGTTACCACACTGCTACTGTAGGCTGATGTTGGTTGTTACCACACTGCTACTGTAGGCTGATGTAGGTTGTTACCACCACACTACTACTGTAGGCTGATGTAGGTTGTTACCACACTGCTACTGTGGGCTGATGTAGGTTGTTACCACACTGCTACTGTAGGCTAATGTATTTTGTTAGCACCACTCTGCTACTGTAGGCTGATGTAGGTTGTTACCACCACACTGTTACTGTGGACTGATATAGGTTGTTACCACACTACTACTGTAGGCTGATGTAGGTTGTTACCACACATGCTACTGTAGGCTGATGTAGGTTGTTACCACCACACTGCTACTGTAGGCTGATGTAGGTTATTACCACACTACTACTGTAGGCTGATGTAGGTTGTTACCACACTACTACTGTAGGCTGATGTAGGTTGTTAGCACCACACTGCTACTGTAGACTGATGTAGGTTGTTACCATCACACTGCTACTGTAGGCTAATGTAGGTTGTTACCATGACACTGCTACTGTAGACTGATGTAGGTTGTTACCACACTGCTACTGTAGGCTGGTGTAGGTTGTTACCACCACACTACTACTGTAGGCTGATGTAGGTTGTTACACCACACTGCTACTGTGGGCTGATATAGGTTGTTACCACACTGCTACTGTAGGCTGGTGTAGGTTGTTACCACCACACTACTACTGTAGGCTGATGTAGTTTGTTACCACACTGCTACTGTAGGCTGATGTAGGTTGTTACCACCACACTACTACTGTAGGCTGATGTAGGTTGTTAGCACCACGCTGCTACTGTAGGCTGATGTAGGTTGTTACCACACTGCTACTGTAGGCTGATGTAGGTTGTTACCACACTGCTACTGTAGGCTGATGTAGGTTGTTACCACCACACTGCTACTGTAGGCTGATGTAGGTTGTTACACCACACTGCCACTGTAGGCTGATGTAGGTTGTTACCACACTGCTACTGTAGGCTGATGTAGGTTGTTACCACACTGCTACTGTAGGCTGATGTAGGTTGTTACACCACACTGATACTGTAGGCTGATGTAGGTTGTTACCACCACACTACTACTGTAGGCTGGTGTAGGTTGTTACCACACTGCTACTGTAGGCTGATGCAGGTTGTTACCACACTGCTACTGTAGGCTGATGTTGGTTGTTACCACACTGCTACTGTAGGCTGATGTAGGTTGTTACCACCACACTACTACTGTAGGCTGATGTAGGTTGTTACACCACACTGCTACTGTAGGCTGATGTAGGTTGTTACCACACTACTACTGTAGGCTAATGTAGGTTGTTACACCACACTGCTACTGTAGGCTGATGTAGGTTGTTACCACACTACTACTGTAGGCTAATGTAGGTTGTTACCATCACACTGCTACTGTAGGCTGATGTAGGTTGTTACCACCACACTGTTACTGTGGACTGATGTAGGTTGTTACCACACTACTACTGTAGGCTGATGTAGGTTGTTACCACACATGCTACTGTAGGCTGATGTAGGTTGTTACCACCACACTGCTACTGTAGGCTGATGTAGGTTATTACCACACTACTACTGTAGGCTGATGTAGGTTGTTACACCACATTGCTACTGTAGGCTGATGTAGGTTGTTACACCACACTGATACTGTAGGCTGATGTAGGTTGTTACCACCACACTACTACTGTAGGCTGATGTAGGTTGTTACCACACTGCTACTGTAGGCGGATGTAGGTTGTTACCACACTGCTACTGTAGGCTGATGTAGGTTGTTACCACCCTGCTACTGTAGGCTGATGTTGGTTGTTACCACACTGCTACTGTAGGCTGATGTAGGTTGTTACCACCACACTACTACTGTAGGCTGATGTAGGTTGTTACACCACACTGCTACTGTAGGCTGATGTAGGTTGTTACCACACTACTACTGTAGGCTGATGTAGGTTGTTACCACCACACTACTACTGTAGGCTGATGTAGTTTGTTACCACCACACTACTACTGTAGACTGATGTAGGTTGTTACCACACTACTACTGTAGGCTAATGTAGGTTGTTACCATGACACTGCTACTGTAGACTGATGTAGGTTGTTACCACACTGCTACTGTAGGCTGGTGGAGGTTGTTACCACCACACTACTACTGTAGGCTGATGTAGGTTGTTACCACACTGCTACTGTAGGCTGATGTAGGTTGTTACCACCACACAACTACTGTAGGCTGATGTAGGTTGTTAGCACCACACTGCTGCTGTAGACTGATGTAGGTTGTTACCACACTGCAAATGTAGGCTGATGTAGGTTGTTACCACCACACTACTACTGTAGGCTGATGTAGGTTGTTACCACCACACTACTACTGTAGACTGATGTAGGTTGTTACCACACTACTACTGTAGGCTAATGTAGGTTGTTACCATGACACTGCTACTGTAGACTGATGTAGGTTGTTACCACACTGCTACTGTAGGCTGATGTAGGTTGTTACCACCACACTACTACTGTAGGCTGATGTAGGTTGTTAGCACCACACTGCTGCTGTAGACTGATGTAGGTTGTTACACCACACTGCTACTGTAGGCTGATGTAGGTTGTTACCACACTGCTACTGTAGGCTGATGTAGGTTGTTACCACACTGCTACTGTAGGCTGATGTAGGTTGTTACACCACACTGATACTGTAGGCTGATGTAGGTTGTTACCACCACACTACTACTGTAGGCTGATGTAGGTTGTTACACCACACTGATACTGTAGGCTGATGTAGGTTGTTACCACCACACTACTAATGTAGGCTGATGTAGGTTGTTACCACACTGCTACTGTGGGCTGATGTAGGTTGTTACCACACTGCTACTGTAGGCTGATGTTGGTTGTTACCACACTGCTACTGTAGGCTGATGTAGGTTGTTACCACCACACTACTACTGTAGGCTGATGTAGGTTGTTACCACACTGCTACTGTGGGCTGATGTAGGTTGTTACCACACTGCTACTGTAGGCTAATGTATTTTGTTAGCACCACTCTGCTACTGTAGGCTGATGTAGGTTGTTACCACCACACTGATACTGTAGGCTGATGTAGGTTGTTACCACCACACTACTACTGTAGGCTGATGTAGGTTGTTACACCACACTGATACTGTAGGCTGATGTAGTTTGTTACCACCACACTACTACTGTAGACTGATGTAGGTTGTTACCACACTACTACTGTAGGCTAATGTAGGTTGTTACCATGACACTGCTACTGTAGACTGATGTAGGTTGTTACCACACTGCTACTGTAGGCTGGTGGAGGTTGTTACCACCACACTACTACTGTAGGCTGATGTAGGTTGTTACCACACTGCTACTGTAGGCTGATGTAGGTTGTTACCACCACACAACTACTGTAGGCTGATGTAGGTTGTTAGCACCACACTGCTGCTGTAGACTGATGTAGGTTGTTACCACACTGCAAATGTAGGCTGATGTAGGTTGTTACCACCACACTACTACTGTAGGCTGATGTAGGTTGTTACCACCACACTACTACTGTAGACTGATGTAGGTTGTTACCACACTACTACTGTAGGCTAATGTAGGTTGTTACCATGACACTGCTACTGTAGACTGATGTAGGTTGTTACCACACTGCTACTGTAGGCTGATGTAGGTTGTTACCACCACACTACTACTGTAGGCTGATGTAGGTTGTTAGCACCACACTGCTGCTGTAGTCTGATGTAGGTTGTTACACCACACTGCTACTGTAGGCTGATGTAGGTTGTTACCACACTGCTACTGTAGGCTGATGTAGGTTGTTACCACACTGCTACTGTAGGCTGATGTAGGTTGTTACCACCACACTGCTACTGTAGGCTGATGTAGGTTGTTACACCACACTGCCACTGTAGGCTGATGTAGGTTGTTACCACACTGCTACTGTAGGCTGATGTAGGTTGTTACCACACTGCTACTGTAGGCTGATGTAGGTTGTTACACCACACTGATACTGTAGGCTGATGTAGGTTGTTACCACCACACTACTACTGTAGGCTGGTGTAGGTTGTTACCACACTGCTACTGTAGGCTGATGCAGGTTGTTACCACACTGCTACTGTAGGCTGATGTTGGTTGTTACCACACTGCTACTGTAGGCTGATGTAGGTTGTTACCACCACACTACTACTGTAGGCTGATGTAGGTTGTTACACCACACTGCTACTGTAGGCTGATGTAGGTTGTTACCACACTACTACTGTAGGCTAATGTAGGTTGTTACACCACACTGCTACTGTAGGCTGATGTAGGTTGTTACCACACTACTACTGTAGGCTAATGTAGGTTGTTACCATCACACTGCTACTGTAGGCTGATGTAGGTTGTTACCACCACACTGTTACTGTGGACTGATGTAGGTTGTTACCACACTACTACTGTAGGCTGATGTAGGTTGTTACCACACATGCTACTGTAGGCTGATGTAGGTTGTTACCACCACACTGCTACTGTAGGCTGATGTAGGTTATTACCACACTACTACTGTAGGCTGATGTAGGTTGTTACACCACATTGCTACTGTAGGCTGATGTAGGTTGTTACACCACACTGATACTGTAGGCTGATGTAGGTTGTTACCACCACACTACTACTGTAGGCTGATGTAGGTTGTTACCACACTGCTACTGTAGGCGGATGTAGGTTGTTACCACACTGCTACTGTAGGCTGATGTAGGTTGTTACCACCCTGCTACTGTAGGCTGATGTTGGTTGTTACCACACTGCTACTGTAGGCTGATGTAGGTTGTTACCACCACACTACTACTGTAGGCTGATGTAGGTTGTTACACCACACTGCTACTGTAGGCTGATGTAGGTTGTTACCACACTACTACTGTAGGCTGATGTAGGTTGTTACCACCACACTACTACTGTAGGCTGATGTAGTTTGTTACCACCACACTACTACTGTAGACTGATGTAGGTTGTTACCACACTACTACTGTAGGCTAATGTAGGTTGTTACCATGACACTGCTACTGTAGACTGATGTAGGTTGTTACCACACTGCTACTGTAGGCTGGTGGAGGTTGTTACCACCACACTACTACTGTAGGCTGATGTAGGTTGTTACCACACTGCTACTGTAGGCTGATGTAGGTTGTTACCACCACACAACTACTGTAGGCTGATGTAGGTTGTTAGCACCACACTGCTGCTGTAGACTGATGTAGGTTGTTACCACACTGCAAATGTAGGCTGATGTAGGTTGTTACCACCACACTACTACTGTAGGCTGATGTAGGTTGTTACCACCACACTACTACTGTAGACTGATGTAGGTTGTTACCACACTATTACTGTAGGCTAATGTAGGTTGTTACCATGACACTGCTACTGTAGACTGATGTAGGTTGTTACCACACTGCTACTGTAGGCTGATGTAGGTTGTTACCACCACACTACTACTGTAGGCTGATGTAGGTTGTTAGCACCACACTGCTGCTGTAGTCTGATGTAGGTTGTTACACCACACTGCTACTGTAGGCTGATGTAGGTTGTTACCACACTGCTACTGTAGGCTGATGTAGGTTGTTACCACACTGCTACTGTAGGCTGATGTAGGTTGTTACCACCACACTGCTACTGTAGGCTGATGTAGGTTGTTACACCACACTGCCACTGTAGGCTGATGTAGGTTGTTACCACACTGCTACTGTAGGCTGATGTAGGTTGTTACCACACTGCTACTGTAGGCTGATGTAGGTTGTTACACCACACTGATACTGTAGGCTGATGTAGGTTGTTACCACCACACTACTACTGTAGGCTGGTGTAGGTTGTTACCACACTGCTACTGTAGGCTGATGCAGGTTGTTACCACACTGCTACTGTAGGCTGATATTGGTTGTTACCACACTGCTACTGTAGGCTGATGTAGGTTGTTACCACCACACTACTACTGTAGGCTGATGTAGGTTGTTACACCACACTGCTACTGTAGGCTGATGTAGGTTGTTACCACACTACTACTGTAGGCTAATGTAGGTTGTTACACCACACTGCTACTGTAGGCTGATGTAGGTTGTTACCACACTACTACTGTAGGCTAATGTAGGTTGTTACCATCACACTGCTACTGTAGGCTGATGTAGGTTGTTACCACCACACTGTTACTGTGGACTGATGTAGGTTGTTACCACACTACTACTGTAGGCTGATGTAGGTTGTTACCACACATGCTACTGTAGGCTGATGTAGGTTGTTACCACCACACTGCTACTGTAGGCTAAATTAGGTTATTACCACACTACTACTGTAGGCTGATGTAGGTTGTTACACCACATTGCTACTGTAGGCTGATGTAGGTTGTTACACCACACTGATACTGTAGGCTGATGTAGGTTGTTACCACCACACTACTACTGTAGGCTGATGTAGGTTGTTACCACACTGCTACTGTAGGCGGATGTAGGTTGTTACCACACTGCTACTGTAGGCTGATGTAGGTTGTTACCACCCTGCTACTGTAGGCTGATGTTGGTTGTTACCACACTGCTACTGTAGGCTGATGTAGGTTGTTACCACCACACTACTACTGTAGGCTGATGTAGGTTGTTACACCACACTGCTACTGTAGGCTGATGTAGGTTGTTACCACACTACTACTGTAGGCTGATGTAGGTTGTTACCACCACACTACTACTGTAGGCTGATGTAGTTTGTTACCACCACACTACTACTGTAGACTGATGTAGGTTGTTACCACACTACTACTGTAGGCTAATGTAGGTTGTTACCATGACACTGCTACTGTAGACTGATGTAGGTTGTTACCACACTGCTACTGTAGGCTGGTGGAGGTTGTTACCACCACACTACTACTGTAGGCTGATGTAGGTTGTTACCACACTGCTACTGTAGGCTGATGTAGGTTGTTACCACCACACAACTACTGTAGGCTGATGTAGGTTGTTAGCACCACACTGCTGCTGTAGACTGATGTAGGTTGTTACCACACTGCAAATGTAGGCTGATGTAGGTTGTTACCACCACACTACTACTGTAGGCTGATGTAGGTTGTTACCACCACACTACTACTGTAGACTGATGTAGGTTGTTACCACACTACTACTGTAGGCTAATGTAGGTTGTTACCATGACACTGCTACTGTAGACTGATGTAGGTTGTTACCACACTGCTACTGTAGGCTGATGTAGGTTGTTACCACCACACTACTACTGTAGGCTGATGTAGGTTGTTAGCACCACACTGCTGCTGTAGACTGATGTAGGTTGTTACACCACACTGCTACTGTAGGCTGATGTAGGTTGTTACCACACTGCTACTGTAGGCTGATGTAGGTTGTTACCACACTGCTACTGTAGGCTGATGTAGGTTGTTACACCACACTGATACTGTAGGCTGATGTAGGTTGTTACCACCACACTACTACTGTAGGCTGATGTAGGTTGTTACACCACACTGATACTGTAGGCTGATGTAGGTTGTTACCACCACACTACTACTGTAGGCTGATGTAGGTTGTTACCACACTGCTACTGTGGGCTGATGTAGGTTGTTACCACACTGCTACTGTAGGCTGATGTTGGTTGTTACCACACTGCTACTGTAGGCTGATGTAGGTTGTTACCACCACACTACTACTGTAGGCTGATGTAGGTTGTTACCACACTGCTACTGTGGGCTGATGTAGGTTGTTACCACACTGCTACTGTAGGCTAATGTATTTTGTTAGCACCACTCTGCTACTGTAGGCTGATGTAGGTTGTTACCACCACACTGTTACTGTGGACTGATATAGGTTGTTACCACACTACTACTGTAGGCTGATGTAGGTTGTTACCACACATGCTACTGTAGGCTGATGTAGGTTGTTACCACCACACTGCTACTGTAGGCTGATGTAGGTTATTACCACACTACTACTGTAGGCTGATGTAGGTTGTTACCACACTACTACTGTAGGCTGATGTAGGTTGTTAGCACCACACTGCTACTGTAGACTGATGTAGGTTGTTACCATCACACTGCTACTGTAGGCTAATGTAGGTTGTTACCATGACACTGCTACTGTAGACTGATGTAGGTTGTTACCACACTGCTACTGTAGGCTGGTGTAGGTTGTTACCACCACACTACTACTGTAGGCTGATGTAGGTTGTTACACCACACTGCTACTGTGGGCTGATGTAGGTTGTTACCACACTGCTACTGTAGGCTGATGTTGGTTGTTACCACACTGCTACTGTAGGCTGATGTAGGTTGTTACCACCACACTACTACTGTAGGCTGATGTAGGTTGTTACACCACACTGCTACTGTAGGCTGATGTAGGTTGTTACACCACACTGCTACTGTAGGCTGATGTAGGTTGTTACCACACTGCTACTGTAGGCTGATGTAGGTTGTTACCACACTACTAATGTAGGCTGATGTAGGTTATTACCATCACACTGCTACTGTAGGCTAATGTAGGTTGTTACACCACACTGCTACTGTAGGCTGATGTAGGTTGTTACCACACTGCTACTGTAGGCTGATGTAGGTCGTTACCACACTACTACTGTAGGCTGATGTAGGTTGTTACCATCACACTGCTACTGTAGGCTAATGTAGGTTGTTACCATGACACTGCTACTGTAGACTGATATAGGTTGTTACCACACTGCTACTGTAGGCTGGTGTAGGTTGTTACCACCACACTACTACTGTAGGCTGATGTAGTTTGTTACCACACTGCTACTGTAGGCTGATGTAGGTTGTTACCACCACACTACTACTGTAGGCTGATGTAGGTTGTTAGCACCACACTGCTACTGTAGACTGATGTAGGTTGTTAACATCACACTGCTACTGTAGGCTAATGTAGGTTGTTACCATGACACTGCTACTGTAGACTGATATAGGTTGTTACCACACTGCTACTGTAGGCTGGTGTAGGTTGTTACCACCACACTACTACTGTAGGCTGATGTAGTTTGTTACCACACTGCTACTGTAGGCTGATGTAGGTTGTTACCACCACACTACTACTGTAGGCTGATGTAGGTTGTTAGCACCACACTGCTACTGTAGACTAATGTAGGTTGTTACCATCACACTGCTACTGTAGGCTGATGTAGGTTGTTACCAGCACACTGCTACTGTAGGCTGATATAGGTTGTTACCACACTGCTACTGTAGGCTAATGTATTTTGTTAGCACCACTCTGCTACTGTAGGCTGATGTAGGTTGTTACCACCACACTGTTACTGTGGACTGATATAGGTTGTTACCACACTACTACTGTAGGCTGATGTAGGTTGTTACCACACATGCTACTGTAGGCTGATGTAGGTTGTTACCACCACACTGCTACTGTAGGCTGATGTAGTTTATTACCACACTACTACTGTAGGCTGATGTAGGTTGTTACCACACATGCTACTGTAGGCTGATATAGGTTGTTACACCACACTGCTACTGTAGGCTGATGTTGGTTGTTACCACCACACTACTACTGTAGGCTGATGTAGGTTGTTACACCACACTGCTACTGTAGGCTGATGTAGGTTGTTACACCACACTGATACTGTAGGCTGATGTAGGTTGTTACCACCACACTATTACTGTAGGCTGATGTAGGTTGTTACCACACTGCTACTGTAGGCTGATGTAGGTTGTTACCACACTGCTACTGTAGGCTGATGTAGGTTGTTACCACACTGCTACTGTAGGCTGATGTTGGTTGTTACCACACTGCTACTGTAGGCTGATGTAGGTTGTTACCACCACACTACTACTGTAGGCTGATGTAGGTTGTTACCACACTACTACTGTAGGCTGATGTAGGTTGTTACCACCACACTACTACTGTAGGCTGATGTAGGTTGTTACCACCACACTACTACTGTAGACTGATGTAGGTTGTTACCACACTACTACTGTAGGCTAATGTAGGTTGTTACCATGACACTGCTACTGTAGACTGATGTAGGTTGTTACCACACTGCTACTGTAGGCTGATGTAGGTTGTTACCACCACACTGCTACTGTAGGCTGATGTAGGTTGTTAGCACCACACTGCTGCTGTAGACTGATGTAGGTTGTTACACCACACTGCTACTGTAGGCTGATGTAGGTTGTTACCACACTGCTACTGTAGGCTGATGT
Organism: Oncorhynchus clarkii lewisi; assembly: GCF_045791955.1. Taxonomy (NCBI): domain Eukaryota; kingdom Metazoa; phylum Chordata; class Actinopteri; order Salmoniformes; family Salmonidae; genus Oncorhynchus; species Oncorhynchus clarkii. Next base: position 227,588 of record NW_027260927.1, read on the forward strand.
AGGTTGTTACCACACTGCTACTGTATGTAGGCTGATGTAGGTTGTTACACCACACTGATACTGTAGGCTGGTGTAGGTTGTTACCACCACACTACTACTGTAGGCTGATGTAGGTTGTTACCACACTGCTACTGTAGGCTGATGTAGGTTGTTACCACCACACTACTACTGTAGGCTGATGTAGGTTGTTAGCACCACACTGCTGCTGTAGACTGATGTAGGTTGTTACACCACACTGCTACTGTAGGCTGATGTAGGTTGTTACCACACTGCTACTGTAGGCTGATGTAGGTTGTTACCACACTGCTACTGTATGTAGGCTGATGTAGGTTGTTACACCACACTGATACTGTAGGCTGATGTAGGTTGTTACCACCACATTACTAATGTAGGCTGATGTAGGTTATTACCACACTGCTACTGTAGGCTGATGTAGGTTGTTACCACACTGCTACTGTAGGCTGATTTAGGTTGTTACCACACTGCTACTGTAGGCTGATGTTGGTTGTTACCACACTGCTACTGTATGCTGATGTAGGTTGTTACCACCACACTACTACTGTAGGCTGATGTAGGTTGTTACCACACTGCTACTGTAGGCTGGTGTAGGTTGTTACCACACTACTACTGTAGGCTGATGTAGGTTGTTACCACCACACTACTACTGTAGGCTGATGTAGGTTGTTACCACCACACTACTACTGTAGACTGATGTAGATTGTTACCACCACACTACTACTGTAGGCTGATGTAGGTTGTTAGCACCACACTGCTACTGTAGACTGATGTAGGTTGTTACCATCACACTGCTACTGTAGGCTGATGTAGGTTGTTACCACACTGCTACTGTAGGCTGATGTAGGTTGTTACCACACTGCTAATGTAGGCTGATGTAGGTTGTTACACCACACTGATACTGTAGGCTGATGTAGGTTGTTACCACCACACTACTACTGTAGGCTGATGTAGGTTGTTACCACACTGCTACTGTAGGCTGATGTAGGTTGTTACCACACTGCTACTGTGGGCTGATGTAGGTTGTTACCACACTGCTACTGTAGGCTGATGTTGGTTGTTACCACACTGCTACTGTAGGCTGATGTAGGTTGTTACCACCACACTACTACTGTAGGCTGATGTAGGTTGTTACCACACTGCTACTGTAGGCTGATGTAGGTTGTTACACCACACTGCTACTGTAGGCTGATGTAGGTTGTTACCACACTGCTACTGTAGGCTGATGTAGGTTGTTACCACACTGCTACTGTATGTAGGCTGATGTAGGTTGTTACACCACACTGATACTGTAGGCTGGTGTAGGTTGTTACCACCACACTACTACTGTAGGCTGATGTAGGTTGTTACCACACTGCTACTGTAGGCTGATGTAGGTTGTTACCACCACACTACTACTGTAGGCTGATGTAGGTTGTTAGCACCACACTGCTGCTGTAGACTGATGTAGGTTGTTACACCACACTGCTACTGTAGGCTGATGTAGGTTGTTACCACACTGCTACTGTAGGCTGATGTAGGTTGTTACCACACTGCTACTGTATGTAGGCTGATGTAGGTTGTTACACCACACTGATACTGTAGGCTGATGTAGGTTGTTACCACCACACTACTAATGTAGGCTGATGTAGGTTATTACCACACTGCTACTGTAGGCTGATGTAGGTTGTTACCACACTGCTACTGTAGGCTGATTTAGGTTGTTACCACACTGCTACTGTAGGCTGATGTTGGTTGTTACCACACTGCTACTGTATGCTGATGTAGGTTGTTACCACCACACTACTACTGTAGGCTGATGTAGGTTGTTACCACACTGCTACTGTAGGCTGGTGTAGGTTGTTACCACACTACTACTGTAGGCTGATGTAGGTTGTTACCACCACACTACTACTGTAGGCTGATGTAGGTTGTTACCACCACACTACTACTGTAGACTGATGTAGGTTGTTACCACCACACTACTACTGTAGGCTGATGTAGGTTGTTAGCACCACACTGCTACTGTAGACTGATGTAGGTTGTTACCATCACACTGCTACTGTAGGCTGATGTAGGTTGTTACCACACTGCTACTGTAGGCTGATGTAGGTTGTTACCACACTGCTAATGTAGGCTGATGTAGGTTGTTACACCACACTGATACTGTAGGCTGATGTAGGTTGTTACCACCACACTACTACTGTAGGCTGATGTAGGGTGTTACCACACTGCTACTGTAGGCTGATGTAGGTTGTTACCACACTGCTACTGTGGGCTGATGTAGGTTGTTACCACACTGCTACTGTAGGCTGATGTTGGTTGTTACCACACTGCTACTGTAGGCTGATGTAGGTTGTTACCACCACACTACTACTGTAGGCTGATGTAGGTTGTTACCACACTGCTACTGTAGGCTGATGTAGGTTGTTACACCACACTGCTACTGTAGGCTGATGTAGGTTGTTACCACACTGCTACTGTAGGCTGATGTAGGTTGTTACCACACTACTAATGTAGGCTGATGTAGGTTATTACCATCACACTGCTACTGTAGGCTAATGTAGGTTGTTACACCACACTGCTACGGTAGGCTGATGTAGGTTGTTACCACACTGCTACTGTAGGCTGATGTAGGTCGTTACCACACTACTACTGTAGGCTGATGTAGGTTGTTACCATCACACTGCTACTGTAGGCTAATGTAGGTTGTTACCATGACACTGCTACTGTAGACTGATATAGGTTGTTACCACACTGCTACTGTAGGCTGGTGTAGTTTGTTACCACCACACTACTACTGTAGGCTGATGTAGTTTGTTACCACACTGCTACTGTTTGGCTGATGTAGGTTGTTACCACCACACTACTACTGTAGGCTGATGTAGGTTGTTAGCACCACACTGCTACTGTAGACTGATGTAGGTTGTTACCATCACACTGCTACTGTAGGCTGATGTAGGTTGTTACCAGCACACTGCTACTGTAGGCTGATATAGGTTGTTACCACACTGCTACTGTATGCTAATGTATTTTGTTAGCACCACTCTGCTACTGTAGGCTGATGTAGGTTGTTACCACCACACTGTTACTGTGGACTGATATAGGTTGTTACCACCACACTGCTACTGTAGGCTTATGTAGGTTATTACCACACTACTACTGTAGGCTGATGTAGGTTGTTACCACACATGCTACTGTAGGCTGATGTAGGTTGTTACACCACACTGCTACTGTAGGCTGATGTTGGTTGTTACCACCACACTACTACTGTAGGCTGATGTAGGTTGTTACACCACACTGCTACTGTAGGCTGATGTAGGTTGTTACACCACACTGATACTGTAGGCTGATGTAGGTTGTTACCACCACACTATTACTGTAGGCTGATGTAGGTTGTTACCACACTGCTACTGTAGGCTGATGTAGGTTGTTACCACACTGCTACTGTAGGCTGATGTAGGTTGTTACCACACTGCTACTGTAGGCTGATGTTGGTTGTTACCACACTGCTACTGTAGGCTGATGTAGGTTGTTACACCACACTGATACTGTAGGCTGATGTTGGTTGTTACACCACACTGATACTGTAGGCTGATGTAGGTTGTTACCACCACACTATTACTGTAGGCTGATGTAGGTTGTTACCACACTGCTACTGTAGGCTGATGTAGGTTGTTACCACACTGCTACTGTAGGCTGATGTAGGTTGTTACCACACTGCTACTGTAGGCTGATGTTGGTTGTTACCACACTGCTACTGTAGGCTGGTGTAGGTTGTTACCACCACACTACTACTGTAGGCTGATGTAGGTTGTTACCACACTACTACTGTAGGCTGATGTAGGTTGTTACCACCACACTACTACTGTAGGCTGATGTAGGTTGTTACCACCACACTACTACTGTAGACTGATGTAGGTTGTTACCACACTACTACTGTAGGCTAATGTAGTTTGTTACCATGACACTGCTACTGTAGACTGATGTAGGTTGTTACCACACTGCTACTGTAGGCTGGTGTAGGTTGTTACCACCACACTACTACTGTAGGCTGATGTAGGTTGTTACCACACTGCTACTGTAGGCTGATGTAGGTTGTTACCACCACACTACTACTGTAGGCTGATGTAGGTTGTTAGCACCACACTGCTGCTGTAGACTGATGTAGGTTGTTACACCACACTGCTACTGTAGGCTGATGTAGGTTGTTACCACACTGCTACTGTAGGCTGATGTAGGTTGTTACCACACTGCTACTGTATGTAGGCTGATGTAGGTTGTTACACCACACTGATACTGTAGGCTGATGTAGGTTGTTACCACCACACTACTAATGTAGGCTGATGTAGGTTATTACCACACTGCTACTGTAGGCTGATGTAGGTTGTTACCACACTGCTACTGTAGGCTGATTTAGGTTGTTACCACACTGCTACTGTAGGCTGATGTTGGTTGTTACCACACTGCTACTGTATGCTGATGTAGGTTGTTACCACCACACTACTACTGTAGGCTGATGTAGGTTGTTACCACACTGCTACTGTAGGCTGGTGTAGGTTGTTACCACACTACTACTGTAGGCTGATGTAGGTTGTTACCACCACACTACTACTGTAGGCTGATGTAGGTTGTTACCACCACACTACTACTGTAGACTGATGTAGGTTGTTACCACACTACTACTGTAGGCTAATGTAGGTTGTTACCATGACACTGCTACTGTAGACTGATGTAGCTTGTTACCACACTGCTACTGTAGGCTGGTGTAGGTTGTTACCACCATACTACTACTGTAGGCTGATGTAGGTTGTTACCACACTGCTACTGTAGGCTGATGTAGGTTGTTACCACCAAACTACTACTGTAGGCTGATGTAGGTTGTTAGCACCACACTGCTGCTGTAGACTGATGTAGGTTGTTACACCACACTGCTACTGTAGGCTGATGTAGGTTGTTACCACACTGCTACTGTAGGCTGATGTAGGTTGTTACCACACTGCTACTGTAGGCTGATGTAGGGTGTTACACCAAACTGATACTGTAGGCTGATGTAGGTTGTTACCACCACACTACTACTGTAGGCTGGTGTAGGTTGTTACCACACTGCTACTGTAGGCTGATGTAGGTTGTTACCACACTGCTACTGTAGGCTGATGTTGGTTGTTACACCACACTGCTACTGTAGGCTGATGTAGGTTGTTACCACCACACTACTACTGTAGGCTGATGTAGGTTGTTACACCACACTGCTACTGTAGGCTGATGTAGGTTGTTACCACACTACTACTGTAGGCTAATGTAGGTTGTTACACCACACTGCTACTGTAGGCTGATGTAGGTTGTTACCACACTACTACTGTAGGCTAATGTAGGTTGTTACCATCACACTGCTACTGTAGGCTGATGTAGGTTGTTACCACCACACTGTTACTGTGGACTGATGTAGGTTGTTACCACACTACTACTGTAGGCTGATGTAGGTTGTTACCACACATGCTACTGTAGGCTGATGTAGGTTGTTACCACCCCACTGCTACTGTAGGCTGATGTAGGTTATTACCACACTACTACTGTAGGCTGATGTAGGTTGTTACACCACATTGCTACTGTAGGCTGATGTAGGTTGTTACACCACACTGATACTGTAGGCTGATGTAGGTTGTTACCACCACACTACTACTGTAGGCTGATGTAGGTTGTTACCACACTGCTACTGTAGGCGGATGTAGGTTGTTACCACACTGCTACTGTAGGCTGATGTAGGTTGTTATCACCCTGCTACTGTAGGCTGATGTTGGTTGTTACCATCACACTGCTACTGTAGGCTGATGTAGGTTGTTACCACCACACTACTACTGTAGGCTGATGTAGGTTGTTACACCACACTGCTACTGTAGGCTGATGTAGGTTGTTACCACACTACTACTGTAGGCTGATGTAGGTTGTTACCACCACACTACTACTGTAGGCTGATGTAGTTTGTTACCACCACACTACTACTGTAGACTGATGTAGGTTGTTACCACACTACTACTGTAGGCTAATGTAGGTTGTTACCATGACACTGCTACTGTAGACTGATGTAGGTTGTTACCACACTGCTACTGTAGGCTGGTGGAGGTTGTTACCACCACACTACTACTGTAGGCTGATGTAGGTTGTTACCACACTGCTACTGTAGGCTGATGTAGGTTGTTACAACCACACAACTACTGGAGGCTGATGTAGGTTGTTACACCACACTGCTACTGTAGGCTGATGTAGGTTGTTACCACACTGCTACTGTAGGCTGATGTAGGTTGTTACTACACTGCTACTGTATGTAGGCTGATGTAGGTTGTTACACCACACTGATACTGTAGGCTGATGTAGGTTGTTACCACCACACTACTAATGTAGGCTGATGTAGGTTATTACCACACTGCTACTGTAGGCTGATGTAGGTTGTTACCACACTGCTACTGTAGGCTGATTTAGGTTGTTACCACACTGCTACTGTAGGCTGATGTTGGTTGTTACCACACTGCTACTGTATGCTGATGTAGGTTGTTACCACCACACTACTACTGTAGGCTGATGTAGGTTGTTACCACACTGCTACTGTAGGCTGGTGTAGGTTGTTACCACACTACTACTGTAGGCTGATGTAGGTTGTTACCACCACACTACTACTGTAGGCTGATGTAGGTTGTTACCACCACACTACTACTGTAGACTGATGTAGGTTGTTACCACACTACTACTGTAGGCTAATGTAGGTTGTTACCATGACACTGCTACTGTAGACTGATGTAGCTTGTTACCACACTGCTACTGTAGGCTGGTGTAGGTTGTTACCACCATACTACTACTGTAGGCTGATGTAGGTTGTTACCACACTGCTACTGTAGGCTGATGTAGGTTGTTACCACCAAACTACTACTGTAGGCTGATGTAGGTTGTTAGCACCACACTGCTGCTGTAGACTGATGTAGGTTGTTACACCACACTGCTACTGTAGGCTGATGTAGGTTGTTACCACACTGCTACTGTAGGCGGATGTAGGTTGTTACCACACTGCTACTGTAGGCTGATGTAGGTTGTTACACCAAACTGATACTGTAGGCTGATGTAGGTTGTTACCACCACACTACTACTGTAGGCTGGTGTAGGTTGTTACCACACTGCTACTGTAGGCTGATGTAGGTTGTTACCACACTGCTACTGTAGGCTGATGTTGGTTGTTACACCACACTGCTACTGTAGGCTGATGTAGGTTGTTACCACCACACTACTACTGTAGGCTGATGTAGGTTGTTACACCACACTGCTACTGTAGGCTGATGTAGGTTGTTACCACACTACTACTGTAGGCTAATGTAGGTTGTTACACCACACTGCTACTGTAGGCTGATGTAGGTTGTTACCACACTACTACTGTAGGCTAATGTAGGTTGTTACCATCACACTGCTACTGTAGGCTGATGTAGGTTGTTACCACCACACTGTTACTGTGGACTGATGTAGGTTGTTACCACACTACTACTGTAGGCTGATGTAGGTTGTTACCACACATGCTACTGTAGGCTGATGTAGGTTGTTACCACCACACTGCTACTGTAGGCTGATGTAGGTTATTACCACACTACTACTGTAGGCTGATGTAGGTTGTTACGCCACATTGCTACTGTAGGCTGATGTAGGTTGTTACACCACACTGATACTGTAGGCTGATGTAGGTTGTTACCACCACACTACTACTGTAGGCTGATGTAGGTTGTTACCACACTGCTACTGTAGGCGGATGTAGGTTGTTACCACACTGCTACTGTAGGCTGATGTAGGTTGTTATCACCCTGCTACTGTAGGCTGATGTTGGTTGTTACCACACTGCTACTGTAGGCTGATGTAGGTTGTTACCACCACACTACTACTGTAGGCTGATGTAGGTTGTTACACCACACTGCTACTGTAGGCTGATGTAGGTTGTTACCACACTACTACTGTAGGCTGATGTAGGTTGTTACCACCACACTACTACTGTAGGCTGATGTAGTTTGTTACCACCACACTACTACTGTAGACTGATGTAGGTTGTTACCACACTACTACTGTAGGCTAATGTAGGTTGTTACCATGACACTGCTACTGTAGACTGATGTAGGTTGTTACCACACTGCTACTGTAGGCTGGTGGAGGTTGTTACCACCACACTACTACTGTAGGCTGATGTAGGTTGTTACCACACTGCTACTGTAGGCTGATGTAGGTTGTTACAACCACACAACTACTGGAGGCTGATGTAGGTTGTTAGCACCACACTGCTGCTGTAGACTGATGTAGGTTGTTACCACACTGCAAATGTAGGCTGATGTAGGTTGTTACACCACACTGATACTGTAGGCTAATGTAGATTGTTGCCATCACACTGCTACTGTAGGCTGATGTAGGTTGTTACCTTCAGACTGCTACTGCAGGCTGATGTAGGTTGTTACCATCAAACTGATACTGTAGGCTGATGTAGGTTGTTACCATCACACTGCTACTGTAGGCTGATGTAGATTGTTACCATCACACTGCTACTGTAGGCCGATGTTGGTTGTTACACCACATTTCTACTGTAGACTGATGTAGGTTGTTACCACACTGCTACTGTAGGCTGATGTAGGTTGTTACCACACTGCTACTGTAGGCTGATGTAGGTTGTTACCACACTGCTACTGTAGGCTGATGTAGGTTGTTACACCACACTGATACTGTAGGCTGATGTAGGTTGTTACCACCACACTACTACTGTAGGCTGATGTAGGTTGTTACCACACTGCTACTGTAGGCTGATGTAGGTTGTTACCACACTGCTACTGTAGGCTGATGTAGGTTGTTACCACACTGCTACTGTAGGCTGATGTTGGTTGTTACCACACTGCTACTGTAGGCTGATGTAGGTTGTTACCACCACACTACTACTGTAGGCTGATGTAGGTTGTTAGCACCACACTGCTGCTGTAGACTGATGTAGGTTGTTACACCACACTGCTACTGTAGGCTGATGTAGGTTGTTACCACACATGCTACTGTAGGCTGATGTAGGTTGTTACCACCCCACTGCTACTGTAGGCTGATGTAGGTTATTACCACACTACTACTGTAGGCTGATGTAGGTTGTTACACCACATTGCTACTGTAGGCTGATGTAGGTTGTTACACCACACTGATACTGTAGGCTGATGTAGGTTGTTACCACCACACTACTACTGTAGGCTGATGTAGGTTGTTACCACACTGCTACTGTAGGCGGATGTAGGTTGTTACCACACTGCTACTGTAGGCTGATGTAGGTTGTTATCACCCTGCTACTGTAGGCTGATGTTGGTTGTTACCATCACACTGCTACTGTAGGCTGATGTAGGTTGTTACCACCACACTACTACTGTAGGCTGATGTAGGTTGTTACACCACACTGCTACTGTAGGCTGATGTAGGTTGTTACCACACTACTACTGTAGGCTGATGTAGGTTGTTACCACCACACTACTACTGTAGGCTGATGTAGTTTGTTACCACCACACTACTACTGTAGACTGATGTAGGTTGTTACCACACTACTACTGTAGGCTAATGTAGGTTGTTACCATGACACTGCTACTGTAGACTGATGTAGGTTGTTACCACACTGCTACTGTAGGCTGGTGGAGGTTGTTACCACCACACTACTACTGTAGGCTGATGTAGGTTGTTACCACACTGCTACTGTAGGCTGATGTAGGTTGTTACAACCACACAACTACTGGAGGCTGATGTAGGTTGTTAGCACCACACTGCTGCTGTAGACTGATGTAGGTTGTTACACCACACTGCTACTGTAGGCTGATGTAGGTTGTTACCACACTGCTACTGTAGGCTGATGTAGGTTGTTACCACACTGCTACTGTATGTAGGCTGATGTAGGTTGTTACACCACACTGATACTGTAGGCTGATGTAGGTTGTTACCACCACACTACTAATGTAGGCTGATGTAGGTTATTACCACACTGCTACTGTAGGCTGATGTAGGTTGTTACCACACTGCTACTGTAGGCTGATTTAGGTTGTTACCACACTGCTACTGTAGGCTGATGTTGGTTGTTACCACACTGCTACTGTATGCTGATGTAGGTTGTTACCACCACACTACTACTGTAGGCTGATGTAGGTTGTTACCACACTGCTACTGTAGGCTGGTGTAGGTTGTTACCACACTACTACTGTAGGCTGATGTAGGTTGTTACCACCACACTACTACTGTAGGCTGATGTAGGTTGTTACCACCACACTACTACTGTAGACTGATGTAGGTTGTTACCACACTACTACTGTAGGCTAATGTAGGTTGTTACCATGACACTGCTACTGTAGACTGATGTAGCTTGTTACCACACTGCTACTGTAGGCTGGTGTAGGTTGTTACCACCATACTACTACTGTAGGCTGATGTAGGTTGTTACCACACTGCTACTGTAGGCTGATGTAGGTTGTTACCACCAAACTACTACTGTAGGCTGATGTAGGTTGTTAGCACCACACTGCTGCTGTAGACTGATGTAGGTTGTTACACCACACTGCTACTGTAGGCTGATGTAGGTTGTTACCACACTGCTACTGTAGGCGGATGTAGGTTGTTACCACACTGCTACTGTAGGCTGATGTAGGTTGTTACACCAAACTGATACTGTAGGCTGATGTAGGTTGTTACCACCACACTACTACTGTAGGCTGGTGTAGGTTGTTACCACACTGCTACTGTAGGCTGATGTAGGTTGTTACCACACTGCTACTGTAGGCTGATGTTGGTTGTTACACCACACTGCTACTGTAGGCTGATGTAGGTTGTTACCACCACACTACTACTGTAGGCTGATGTAGGTTGTTACACCACACTGCTACTGTAGGCTGATGTAGGTTGTTACCACACTACTACTGTAGGCTAATGTAGGTTGTTACACCACACTGCTACTGTAGGCTGATGTAGGTTGTTACCACCACACTGTTACTGTGGACTGATGTAGGTTGTTACCACACTACTACTGTAGGCTGATGTAGGTTGTTACCACACATGCTACTGTAGGCTGATGTAGGTTGTTACCACCACACTGCTACTGTAGGCTGATGTAGGTTATTACCACACTACTACTGTAGGCTGATGTAGGTTGTTACGCCACATTGCTACTGTAGGCTGATGTAGGTTGTTACACCACACTGCTACTGTAGGCTGATGTAGGTTGTTACCACCACACTGTTACTGTGGACTGATGTAGGTTGTTACCACACTACTACTGTAGGCTGATGTAGGTTGTTACCACACATGCTACTGTAGGCTGATGTAGGTTGTTACCACCACACTGCTACTGTAGGCTGATGTAGGTTATTACCACACTACTACTGTAGGCTGATGTAGGTTGTTACGCCACATTGCTACTGTAGGCTGATGTAGGTTGTTACACCACACTGATACTGTAGGCTGATGTAGGTTGTTACCACCACACTACTACTGTAGGCTGATGTAGGTTGTTACCACACTGCTACTGTAGGCGGATGTAGGTTGTTACCACACTGCTACTGTAGGCTGATGTAGGTTGTTATCACCCTGCTACTGTAGGCTGATGTTGGTTGTTACCACACTGCTACTGTAGGCTGATGTAGGTTGTTACCACCACACTACTACTGTAGGCTGATGTAGGTTGTTACACCACACTGCTACTGTAGGCTGATGTAGGTTGTTACCACACTACTACTGTAGGCTGATGTAGGTTGTTACCACCACACTACTACTGTAGGCTGATGTAGTTTGTTACCACCACACTACTACTGTAGACTGATGTAGGTTGTTACCACACTACTACTGTAGGCTAATGTAGGTTGTTACCATGACACTGCTACTGTAGACTGATGTAGGTTGTTACCACACTGCTACTGTAGGCTGGTGGAGGTTGTTACCACCACACTACTACTGTAGGCTGATGTAGGTTGTTACCACACTGCTACTGTAGGCTGATGTAGGTTGTTACAACCACACAACTACTGGAGGCTGATGTAGGTTGTTAGCACCACACTGCTGCTGTAGACTGATGTAGGTTGTTACCACACTGCAAATGTAGGCTGATGTAGGTTGTTACACCACACTGATACTGTAGGCTAATGTAGATTGTTGCCATCACACTGCTACTGTAGGCTGATGTAGGTTGTTACCTTCAGACTGCTACTGCAGGCTGATGTAGGTTGTTACCATCAAACTGATACTGTAGGCTGATGTAGGTTGTTACCATCACACTGCTACTGTAGGCTGATGTAGATTGTTACCATCACACTGCTACTGTAGGCCGATGTTGGTTGTTACACCACATTTCTACTGTAGACTGATGTAGGTTGTTACCACACTGCTACTGTAGGCTGATGTAGGTTGTTACCACACTGCTACTGTAGGCTGATGTAGGTTGTTACCACACTGCTACTGTAGGCTGATGTAGGTTGTTACACCACACTGATACTGTAGGCTGATGTAGGTTGTTACCACCACACTACTACTGTAGGCTGATGTAGGTTGTTACCACACTGCTACTGTAGGCTGATGTAGGTTGTTACCACACTGCTACTGTAGGCTGATGTAGGTTGTTACCACACTGCTACTGTAGGCTGATGTTGGTTGTTACCACACTGCTACTGTAGGCTGATGTAGGTTGTTACCACCACACTACTACTGTAGGCTGATGTAGGTTGTTAGCACCACACTGCTGCTGTAGACTGATGTAGGTTGTTACACCACACTGCTACTGTAGGCTGATGTAGGTTGTTACCACACATGCTACTGTAGGCTGATGTAGGTTGTTACCACCCCACTGCTACTGTAGGCTGATGTAGGTTATTACCACACTACTACTGTAGGCTGATGTAGGTTGTTACACCACATTGCTACTGTAGGCTGATGTAGGTTGTTACACCACACTGATACTGTAGGCTGATGTAGGTTGTTACCACCACACTACTACTGTAGGCTGATGTAGGTTGTTACCACACTGCTACTGTAGGCGGATGTAGGTTGTTACCACACTGCTACTGTAGGCTGATGTAGGTTGTTATCACCCTGCTACTGTAGGCTGATGTTGGTTGTTACCATCACACTGCTACTGTAGGCTGATGTAGGTTGTTACCACCACACTACTACTGTAGGCTGATGTAGGTTGTTACACCACACTGCTACTGTAGGCTGATGTAGGTTGTTACCACACTACTACTGTAGGCTGATGTAGGTTGTTACCACCACACTACTACTGTAGGCTGATGTAGTTTGTTACCACCACACTACTACTGTAGACTGATGTAGGTTGTTACCACACTACTACTGTAGGCTAATGTAGGTTGTTACCATGACACTGCTACTGTAGACTGATGTAGGTTGTTACCACACTGCTACTGTAGGCTGGTGGAGGTTGTTACCACCACACTACTACTGTAGGCTGATGTAGGTTGTTACCACACTGCTACTGTAGGCTGATGTAGGTTGTTACAACCACACAACTACTGGAGGCTGATGTAGGTTGTTAGCACCACACTGCTGCTGTAGACTGATGTAGGTTGTTACACCACACTGCTACTGTAGGCTGATGTAGGTTGTTACCACACTGCTACTGTAGGCTGATGTAGGTTGTTACCACACTGCTACTGTATGTAGGCTGATGTAGGTTGTTACACCACACTGATACTGTAGGCTGATGTAGGTTGTTACCACCACACTACTAATGTAGGCTGATGTAGGTTATTACCACACTGCTACTGTAGGCTGATGTAGGTTGTTACCACACTGCTACTGTAGGCTGATTTAGGTTGTTACCACACTGCTACTGTAGGCTGATGTTGGTTGTTACCACACTGCTACTGTATGCTGATGTAGGTTGTTACCACCACACTACTACTGTAGGCTGATGTAGGTTGTTACCACACTGCTACTGTAGGCTGGTGTAGGTTGTTACCACACTACTACTGTAGGCTGATGTAGGTTGTTACCACCACACTACTACTGTAGGCTGATGTAGGTTGTTACCACCACACTACTACTGTAGACTGATGTAGGTTGTTACCACACTACTACTGTAGGCTAATGTAGGTTGTTACCATGACACTGCTACTGTAGACTGATGTAGCTTGTTACCACACTGCTACTGTAGGCTGGTGTAGGTTGTTACCACCATACTACTACTGTAGGCTGATGTAGGTTGTTACCACACTGCTACTGTAGGCTGATGTAGGTTGTTACCACCAAACTACTACTGTAGGCTGATGTAGGTTGTTAGCACCACACTGCTGCTGTAGACTGATGTAGGTTGTTACACCACACTGCTACTGTAGGCTGATGTAGGTTGTTACCACACTGCTACTGTAGGCGGATGTAGGTTGTTACCACACTGCTACTGTAGGCTGATGTAGGTTGTTACACCAAACTGATACTGTAGGCTGATGTAGGTTGTTACCACCACACTACTACTGTAGGCTGGTGTAGGTTGTTACCACACTGCTACTGTAGGCTGATGTAGGTTGTTACCACACTGCTACTGTAGGCTGATGTTGGTTGTTACACCACACTGCTACTGTAGGCTGATGTAGGTTGTTACCACCACACTACTACTGTAGGCTGATGTAGGTTGTTACACCACACTGCTACTGTAGGCTGATGTAGGTTGTTACCACACTACTACTGTAGGCTAATGTAGGTTGTTACACCACACTGCTACTGTAGGCTGATGTAGGTTGTTACCACCACACTGTTACTGTGGACTGATGTAGGTTGTTACCACACTACTACTGTAGGCTGATGTAGGTTGTTACCACACATGCTACTGTAGGCTGATGTAGGTTGTTACCACCACACTGCTACTGTAGGCTGATGTAGGTTATTACCACACTACTACTGTAGGCTGATGTAGGTTGTTACGCCACATTGCTACTGTAGGCTGATGTAGGTTGTTACACCACACTGATACTGTAGGCTGATGTAGGTTGTTACCACCACACTACTACTGTAGGCTGATGTGGGTTGTTACCACACTGCTACTGTAGGCGGATGTAGGTTGTTACCACACTGCTACTGTAGGCTGATGTAGGTTGTTATCACCCTGCTACTGTAGGCTGATGTTGGTTGTTACCACACTGCTACTGTAGGCTGATGTAGGTTGTTACCACCACACTACTACTGTAGGCTGATGTAGGTTGTTACACCACACTGCTACTGTAGGCTGATGTAGGTTGTTACCACACTACTACTGTAGGCTGATGTAGGTTGTTACCACCACACTACTACTGTAGGCTGATGTAGTTTGTTACCACCACACTACTACTGTAGACTGATGTAGGTTGTTACCACACTACTACTGTAGGCTAATGTAGGTTGTTACCATGACACTGCTACTGTAGACTGATGTAGGTTGTTACCACACTGCTACTGTAGGCTGGTGGAGGTTGTTACCACCACACTACTACTGTAGGCTGATGTATGTTGTTACCACACTGCTACTGTAGGCTGATGTAGGTTGTTACAACCACACAACTACTGGAGGCTGATGTAGGTTGTTAGCACCACACTGCTGCTGTAGACTGATGTAGGTTGTTACCACACTGCAAATGTAGGCTGATGTAGGTTGTTACACCACACTGATACTGTAGGCTAATGTAGATTGTTGCCATCACACTGCTACTGTAGGCTGATGTAGGTTGTTACCTTCAGACTGCTACTGCAGGCTGATGTAGGTTGTTACCATCAAACTGATACTGTAGGCTGATGTAGGTTGTTACCATCACACTGCTACTGTAGGCTGATGTAGATTGTTACCATCACACTGCTACTGTAGGCCGATGTTGGTTGTTACACCACATTTCTACTGTAGACTGATGTAGGTTGTTACCACACTGCTACTGTAGGCTGATGTAGGTTGTTACCACACTGCTACTGTAGGCTGATGTAGGTTGTTACCACACTGCTACTGTAGGCTGATGTAGGTTGTTACACCACACTGATACTGTAGGCTGATGTAGGTTGTTACCACCACACTACTACTGTAGGCTGATGTAGGTTGTTACCACACTGCTACTGTAGGCTGATGTAGGTTGTTACCACACTGCTACTGTAGGCTGATGTAGGTAGTTACCACACTGCTACTGTAGGCTGATGTTGGTTGTTACCACACTGCTACTGTAGGCTGATGTAGGTTGTTACCACCACACTACTACTGTAGGCTGATGTAGGTTGTTAGCACCACACTGCTGCTGTAGACTGATGTAGGTTGTTACACCACACTGCTACTGTAGGCTGATGTAGGTTGTTACCATCACACTGCTACTGTAGGCTGATGTAGGTTGTTACCACACTGCAAATGTAGGCTGATGTAGGTTGTTACACCACACTGATACTGTAGGCTGATGTAGGTTGTTACCACACTGCTACTGTAGGCTGATGTAGGTTGTTACACCACACTGATACTGTAGGCTGATGTAGGTTGTTACCACCACACTACTACTGTAGGCTGATGTAGGTTGTTACCACACTGCTACTGTAGGCTGATGTAGGTTGTTACCACACTGCTACTGTAGGCTGATGTAGGTTGTTACCACACTGCTACTGTAGGCTGATGTTGGTTGTTACCACACTGCTACTGTAGGCTGATGTAGGTTGTTACCACCACACTGCTACTGTAGGCTGATGTAGGTTGTTACACCACACTGCTACTGTAGGCTGATGTAGGTTGTTAACACACTACTACTGTAGGCTAATGTAGGTTGTTACACCACACTGCTACTGTAGGCTGATATAGGTTGTTACCACACTACTACTGTAGGCTAATGTAGGTTGTTACCATCACACTGCTACTGTAGGCTGATGTAGGTTGTTACCACCACACTGTTACTGTGGACTGATGTAGGTTGTTACCACACTACTACTGTAGGCTGATGTAGGTTGTTACCACACATGCTACTGTAGGCTGATGTAGGTTGTTACCACCACACTGCTACTGTAGGCTGATGTAGGTTATTACCACACTACTACTGTAGGCTGATGTAGGTTGTTACACCACATTGCTACTGTAGGCTGATGTAGGTTGTTACACCACACTGATACTGTAGGCTGATGTAGGTTGTTACCACCACACTACTACTGTAGGCTGATGTAGGTTGTTACCACACTGCTACTGTAGGCGGATGTAGGTTGTTACCACACTGCTACTGTAGGCTGATGTAGGTTGTTACCACCACACTACTACTGTAGGCTGATGTAGGTTGTTACACCACACTGCTACTGTAGGCTGATGTAGGTTGTTACCACACTACTACTGTAGGCTGATGTAGGTTGTTACCACCACACTACTACTGTAGGCTGATGTAGTTTGTTACCACCACACTACTACTGTAGACTGATGTAGGTTGTTACCACACTTCTACTGTAGGCTAATGTAGGTTGTTACCATGACACTGCTACTGTAGACTGATATAGGTTGTTACCACACTGCTACTGTAGGCTGGTGTAGGTTGTTACCACCACACTACTACTGTAGGCTGATGTAGGTTGTTACCACACTGCTACTGTAGGCTGATGTAGGTTGTTACCACCACACTACTACTGTAGGCTGATGTAGGTTGTTAGCACCACACTGCTGCTGTAGACTGATGTAGGTTGTTACACCACACTGCTACTGTAGGCTTATGTAGGTTGTTACCACACTGCTACTGTAGGCTGATGTAGGTTGTTACCACACTGCAAATGTAGGCTGATGTAGGTTGTTACACCACACTGATACTGTAGGCTAATGTAGATTGTTACCATCACACTGCTACTCTAGGCTGATGTAGGTTGTTACCTTCAGACTGCTACTGCAGGCTGATGTAGGTTGTTACCATCAAACTGATACTGTAGGCTAATGTAGGTTGTTACCATGACACTGCTACTGTAGACTGATGTAGGTTGTTACCACACTGCTACTGTAGGCTGGTGTAGGTTGTTACCACCATACTACTACTGTAGGCTGATGTAGGTTGTTACCACACTGCTACTGTAGGCTGATGTAGGTTGTTACCACCAAACTACTACTGTAGGCTGATGTAGGTTGTTAGCACCACACTGCTGCTGTAGACTGATGTAGGTTGTTACACCACACTGCTACTGTAGGCTGATGTAGGTTGTTACCACACTGCTACTGTAGGCTGATGTAGGTTGTTACCACACTACTACTGTAGGCTAATGTAGGTTGTTACCATCACACTGCTACTGTAGGCTGATGTAGGTTGTTACCACCACACTGTTACTGTGGACTGATGTAGGTTGTTACCACACTACTACTGTAGGCTGATGTAGGTTGTTACCACACATGCTAGTGTAGGCTGATGTAGGTTGTTACCACCACACTGCTACTGTAGGCTGATGTAGGTTATTACCACACTACTACTGTAGGCTGATGTAGGTTGTTACACCACATTGCTACTGTAGGCTGATGTAGGTTGTTACACCACACTGATACTGTAGGCTGATGTAGGTTGTTACCACCACACTACTACTGTAGGCTGATGTAGGTTGTTACCACACTGCTACTGTAGGCGGATGTAGGTTGTTACCACACTGCTACTGTAGGCTGATGTAGGTTGTTACCACCCTGCTACTGTAGGCTGATGTTGGTCGTTACCACACTGCTACTGTAGGCTGATGTAGGTTGTTACCACCACACTACTACTGTAGGCTGATGTAGGTTGTTACCACACATGCTACTGTAGGCTGATGTAGGTTGTTACCACCACACTGCTACTGTAGGCTGATGTAGGTTATTACCACACTACTACTGTAGGCTGATGTAGGTTGTTACACCACATTGCTACTGTAGGCTGATGTAGGTTGTTACACCACACTGATACTGTAGGCTGATGTAGGTTGTTACCACCACACTACTACTGTAGGCTGATGTAGGTTGTTACCACACTGCTACTGTAGGCGGATGTAGGTTGTTACCACACTGCTACTGTAGGCTGATGTAGGTTGTTACCACCCTGCTACTGTAGGCTGATGTTGGTCGTTACCACACTGCTACTGTAGGCTGATGTAGGTTGTTACCACCACACTACTACTGTAGGCTGATGTAGGTTGTTACACCACACTGCTACTGTAGGCTGATGTTGGTTGTTACCACACTGCTACTGTAGGCTGATGTAGGTTGTTACCACCACACTACTACTGTAGGCTGATGTAGGTTGTTAGCACCACACTGCTGCTGTAGACTGATGTAGGTTGTTACACCACACTGCTACTGTAGGCTGATGTAGGTTGTTACCATCACACTGCTACTGTAGGCTGATGTAGGTTGTTACCACACTGCAAATGTAGGCTGATGTAGGTTGTTACACCACACTGATACTGTAGGCTGATGTAGGTTGTTACCACACTGCTACTGTAGGCTGATGTAGGTTGTTACACCACACTGATACTGTAGGCTGATGTAGGTTGTTACCACCACACTACTACTGTAGGCTGATGTAGGTTGTTACCACACTGCTACTGTAGGCTGATGTAGGTTGTTACCACACTGCTACTGTAGGCTGATGTAGGTTGTTACCACACTGCTACTGTAGGCTGATGTTGGTTGTTACCACACTGCTACTGTAGGCTGATGTAGGTTGTTACCACCACACTGCTACTGTAGGCTGATGTAGGTTGTTACACCACACTGCTACTGTAGGCTGATGTAGGTTGTTAACACACTACTACTGTAGGCTAATGTAGGTTGTTACACCACACTGCTACTGTAGGCTGATATAGGTTGTTACCACACTACTACTGTAGGCTAATGTAGGTTGTTACCATCACACTGCTACTGTAGGCTGATGTAGGTTGTTACCACCACACTGTTACTGTGGACTGATGTAGGTTGTTACCACACTACTACTGTAGGCTGATGTAGGTTGTTACCACACATGCTACTGTAGGCTGATGTAGGTTGTTACCACCACACTGCTACTGTAGGCTGATGTAGGTTATTACCACACTACTACTGTAGGCTGATGTAGGTTGTTACACCACATTGCTACTGTAGGCTGATGTAGGTTGTTACACCACACTGATACTGTAGGCTGATGTAGGTTGTTACCACCACACTACTACTGTAGGCTGATGTAGGTTGTTACCACACTGCTACTGTAGGCGGATGTAGGTTGTTACCACACTGCTACTGTAGGCTGATGTAGGTTGTTACCACCACACTACTACTGTAGGCTGATGTAGGTTGTTACACCACACTGCTACTGTAGGCTGATGTAGGTTGTTACCACACTACTACTGTAGGCTGATGTAGGTTGTTACCACCACACTACTACTGTAGGCTGATGTAGTTTGTTACCACCACACTACTACTGTAGACTGATGTAGGTTGTTACCACACTTCTACTGTAGGCTAATGTAGGTTGTTACCATGACACTGCTACTGTAGACTGATATAGGTTGTTACCACACTGCTACTGTAGGCTGGTGTAGGTTGTTACCACCACACTACTACTGTAGGCTGATGTAGGTTGTTACCACACTGCTACTGTAGGCTGATGTAGGTTGTTACCACCACACTACTACTGTAGGCTGATGTAGGTTGTTAGCACCACACTGCTGCTGTAGACTGATGTAGGTTGTTACACCACACTGCTACTGTAGGCTTATGTAGGTTGTTACCACACTGCTACTGTAGGCTGATGTAGGTTGTTACCACACTGCAAATGTAGGCTGATGTAGGTTGTTACACCACACTGATACTGTAGGCTAATGTAGATTGTTACCATCACACTGCTACTCTAGGCTGATGTAGGTTGTTACCTTCAGACTGCTACTGCAGGCTGATGTAGGTTGTTACCATCAAACTGATACTGTAGGCTAATGTAGGTTGTTACCATGACACTGCTACTGTAGACTGATGTAGGTTGTTACCACACTGCTACTGTAGGCTGGTGTAGGTTGTTACCACCATACTACTACTGTAGGCTGATGTAGGTTGTTACCACACTGCTACTGTAGGCTGATGTAGGTTGTTACCACCAAACTACTACTGTAGGCTGATGTAGGTTGTTAGCACCACACTGCTGCTGTAGACTGATGTAGGTTGTTACACCACACTGCTACTGTAGGCTGATGTAGGTTGTTACCACACTGCTACTGTAGGCTGATGTAGGTTGTTACCACACTACTACTGTAGGCTAATGTAGGTTGTTACCATCACACTGCTACTGTAGGCTGATGTAGGTTGTTACCACCACACTGTTACTGTGGACTGATGTAGGTTGTTACCACACTACTACTGTAGGCTGATGTAGGTTGTTACCACACATGCTAGTGTAGGCTGATGTAGGTTGTTACCACCACACTGCTACTGTAGGCTGATGTAGGTTATTACCACACTACTACTGTAGGCTGATGTAGGTTGTTACACCACATTGCTACTGTAGGCTGATGTAGGTTGTTACACCACACTGATACTGTAGGCTGATGTAGGTTGTTACCACCACACTACTACTGTAGGCTGATGTAGGTTGTTACCACACTGCTACTGTAGGCGGATGTAGGTTGTTACCACACTGCTACTGTAGGCTGATGTAGGTTGTTACCACCCTGCTACTGTAGGCTGATGTTGGTCGTTACCACACTGCTACTGTAGGCTGATGTAGGTTGTTACCACCACACTACTACTGTAGGCTGATGTAGGTTGTTACCACACATGCTACTGTAGGCTGATGTAGGTTGTTACCACCACACTGCTACTGTAGGCTGATGTAGGTTATTACCACACTACTACTGTAGGCTGATGTAGGTTGTTACACCACATTGCTACTGTAGGCTGATGTAGGTTGTTACACCACACTGATACTGTAGGCTGATGTAGGTTGTTACCACCACACTACTACTGTAGGCTGATGTAGGTTGTTACCACACTGCTACTGTAGGCGGATGTAGGTTGTTACCACACTGCTACTGTAGGCTGATGTAGGTTGTTACCACCCTGCTACTGTAGGCTGATGTTGGTCGTTACCACACTGCTACTGTAGGCTGATGTAGGTTGTTACCACCACACTACTACTGTAGGCTGATGTAGGTTGTTACACCACACTGCTACTGTAGGCTGATGTAGGTTGTTACCACACTACTACTGTAGGCTGATGTAGGTTGTTACCACCACACTACTACTGTAGGCTGATGTAGTTTGTTACCACCACACTACTACTGTAGACTGATGTAGGTTGTTACCACACTTCTACTGTAGGCTAATGTAGGTTGTTACCATGACACTGCTACTGTAGACTGATATAGGTTGTTACCACACTGCTACTGTAGGCTGGTGTAGGTTGTTACCACCACACTACTACTGTAGGCTGATGTAGGTTGTTACCACACTGCTACTGTAGGCTGATGTAGGTTGTTACCACCACACTACTACTGTAGGCTGATGTAGGTTGTTAGCACCACACTGCTGCTGTAGACTGATGTAGGTTGTTACACCACACTGCTACTGTAGGCTGATGTAGGTTGTTACCACACTGCTACTGTAGGCTGATGTAGGTTGTTACCACACTGCAAATGTAGGCTGATGTAGGTTGTTACACCACACTGATACTGTAGGCTAATGTAGATTGTTACCATCACACTGCTACTCTAGGCTGATGTAGGTTGTTACCTTCAGACTGCTACTGCAGGCTGATGTAGGTTGTTACCATCAAACTGATACTGTAGGCTAATGTAGGTTGTTACCATGACACTGCTACTGTAGACTGATGTAGGTTGTTACCACACTGCTACTGTAGGCTGGTGTAGGTTGTTACCACCATACTACTACTGTAGGCTGATGTAGGTTGTTACCACACTGCTACTGTAGGCTGATGTAGGTTGTTACCACCAAACTACTACTGTAGGCTGATGTAGGTTGTTAGCACCACACTGCTGCTGTAGACTGATGTAGGTTGTTACACCACACTGCTACTGTAGGCTGATGTAGGTTGTTACCACACTGCTACTGTAGGCTGATGTAGGTTGTTACCACACTGCTACTGTAGGCTGATGTAGGTTGTTACACCACACTGATACTGTAGGCTGATGTAGGTTGTTACCACCACACTACTACTGTAGGCTGATGTAGGTTGTTACCACACTGCTACTGTAGGCTGATGTAGGTTGTTACCACACTGTTACTGTAGGCTGATGTTGGTTGTTACCACACTGCTACTGTAGGCTGATGTAGGTTGTTACCACCACACTACTACTGTAGGCTGATGTAGATTGTTACACCACACTGCTACTGTAGGCTGATGTAGGTTGTTACCACACTACTACTGTAGGCTAATGTAGGTTGTTACACCACACTGCTACTGTAGGCTGATGTAGGTTGTTACCACACTACTACTGTAGGCTAATGTAGGTTGTTACCATCACACTGCTACTGTAGGCTGATGTAGGTTGTTACCACCACACTGTTACTGTGGACTGATGTAGGTTGTTACCACACTACTACTGAAGGCTGATGTAGGTTGTTACCACACATGCTACTGTAGGCTGATGTAGGTTGTTACCACCACACTGCTACTGTAGGCTGATGTAGGTTATTACCACACTACTACTGTAGGCTGATGTAGGTTGTTACACCACATTGCTACTGTAGGCTGATGTAGGTTGTTACACCACACTGATACTGTAGGCTGATGTAGGTTGTTACCACCACACTACTACTGTAGGCTGATGTAGGTTGTTACCACACTGCTACTGTAGGCGGATGTAGGTTGTTACCACACTGCTACTGTAGGCTGATGTAGGTTGTTACCACCCTGCTAAAGTAGGCTGATGTTGGTTGTTACCACACTGCTACTGTAGGCTGATGTAGGTTGTTACCACCACACTACTACTGTAGGCTGATGTAGGTTGTTACACCACACTGCTACTGTAGGCTGATGTAGGTTGTTACCACACTACTACTGTAGGCTGATGTAGGTTGTTACCACCACACTACTACTGTAGGCTGATGTAGTTTGTTACCACCACACTACTACTGTAGACTGATGTAGGTTGTTACCACACTTCTACTGTAGGCTAATGTAGGTGGTTACCATGACACTGCTACTGTAGACTGATGTAGGTTTTTACCACACTGCTACTGTAGGCTGGTGTAGGTTGTTACCACCACACTACTACTGTAGGCTGATGTAGGTTGTTACCACACTGCTACTGTAGGCTGATGTAGGGTGTTACCACCACACTACTACTGTAGGCTGATGTAGGTTGTTAGCACCACACTGCTGCTGTAGACTGATGTAGGTTGTTACACCACACTGCTACTGTAGGCTGATGTAGGTTGTTACCACACTGCTACTGTAGGCTGATGTAGGTTGTTACCACACTGCAAATGTAGGCTGATGTAGGTTGTTACACCACACTGATACTGTAGGCTGATGTAGGTTGTTACCACACTGCTACTGTAGGCTGATGTAGGTTGTTACACCACACTGATACTGTAGGCTGATGTAGGTTGTTACCACCACACTACTACTGTAGGCTGATGTAGGTTGTTACACCACATTGCTACTGTAGGCTGATGTAGGTTGTTACACCACACTGATACTGTAGGCTGATGTAGGTTGTTACCACCACACTACTACTGTAGGCTGATGTAGGTTGTTACCACACTGCTACTGTAGGCGGATGTAGGTTGTTACCACACTGCTACTGTAGGCTGATGTAGGTTGTTATCACCCTGCTACTGTAGGCTGATGTTGGTTGTTACCACACTGCTACTGTAGGCTGATGTAGGTTGTTACCACCACACTACTACTGTAGGCTGATGTAGGTTGTTACACCACACTGCTACTGTAGGCTGATGTAGGTTGTTACCACACTACTACTGTAGGCTGATGTAGGTTGTTACCACCACACTACTACTGTAGGCTGATGTAGTTTGTTACCACCACACTACTATTGTAGACTGATGTAGGTTGTTACCACACTACTACTGTAGGCTAATGTAGGTTGTTACCATGACACTGCTACTGTAGACTGATGTAGGTTGTTACCACACTGCTACTGTAGGCTGGTGGAGGTTGTTACCACCACACTACTACTGTAGGCTGATGTAGGTTGTTACCACACTGCTACTGTAGGCTGATGTAGGTTGTTACAACCACACAACTACTGGAGGCTGATGTAGGTTGTTAGCACCACACTGCTGCTGTAGACTGATGTAGGTTGTTACCACACTGCAAATGTAGGCTGATGTAGGTTGTTACACCACACTGATACTGTAGGCTAATGTAGATTGTTGCCATCACACTGCTACTGTAGGCTGATGTAGGTTGTTACCTTCAGACTGCTACTGCAGGCTGATGTAGGTTGTTACCATCAAACTGATACTGTAGGCTGATGTAGGTTGTTACCATCACACTGCTACTGTAGGCTGATGTAGATTGTTACCATCACACTGCTACTGTAGGCCGATGTTGGTTGTTACACCACATTTCTACTGTAGACTGATGTAGGTTGTTACCACACTGCTACTGTAGGCTGATGTAGGTTGTTACCACACTGCTACTGTAGGCTGATGTAGGTTGTTACCACACTGCTACTGTAGGCTGATGTAGGTTGTTACACCACACTGATACTGTAGGCTGATGTAGGTTGTTACCACCACACTACTACTGTAGGCTGATGTAGGTTGTTACCACACTGCTACTGTAGGCTGATGTAGGTTGTTACCACACTGCTACTGTAGGCTGATGTAGGTTGTTACCACACTGCTACTGTAGGCTGATGTTGGTTGTTACCACACTGCTACTGTAGGCTGATGTAGGTTGTTACCACCACACTACTACTGTAGGCTGATGTAGGTTGTTAGCACCACACTGCTGCTGTAGACTGATGTAGGTTGTTACACCACACTGCTACTGTAGGCTGATGTAGGTTGTTACCACACTGCTACTGTAGGCTGATGTAGGTTGTTACCACACTGCAAATGTAGGCTGATGTAGGTTGTTACACCACACTGATACTGTAGGCTGATGTAGGTTGTTACCACACTGCTACTGTAGGCTGATGTAGGTTGTTACACCACACTGATACTGTAGGCTGATGTAGGTTGTTACCACCACACTACTACTGTAGGCTGATGTAGGTTGTTACCACACTGCTACTGTAGGCTGATGTAGGTTGTTACCACACTGCTACTGTAGGCTGATGTAGGTTGTTACCACACTGCTACTGTAGGCTGATGTTGGTTGTTACCACACTGCTACTGTAGGCTGATGTAGGTTGTTACCACCACACTGCTACTGTAGGCTGATGTAGGTTGTTACACCACACTGCTACTGTAGGCTGATGTAGGTTGTTACCACACTACTACTGTAGGCTAATGTAGGTTGTTACACCACACTGCTACTGTAGGCTGATGTAGGTTGTTACCACACTACTACTGTAGGCTAATGTAGGTTGTTACCATCACACTGCTACTGTAGGCTGATGTAGGTTGTTACCACCACACTGTTACTGTGGACTGATGTAGGTTGTTACCACACTACTACTGTAGGCTGATGTAGGTTGTTACCACACATGCTACTGTAGGCTGATGTAGGTTGTTACCACCACACTGCTACTGTAGGCTGATGTAGGTTATTACCACACTACTACTGTAGGCTGATGTAGTTTGTTACACCACATTGCTACTGTAGGCTGATGTAGGTTGTTACACCACACTGATACTGTAGGCTGATGTAGGTTGTTACCACCACACTACTACTGTAGGCTGATGTAGGTTGTTACCACACTGCTACTGTAGGCGGATGTAGGTTGTTACCACACTGCTACTGTAGGCTGATGTAGGTTGTTACCACCACACTACTACTGTAGGCTGATGTAGGTTGTTACACCACACTGCTACTGTAGGCTGATGTAGGTTGTTACCACACTACTACTGTAGGCTGATGTAGGTTGTTACCACCACACTACTACTGTAGGCTGATGTAGTTTGTTACCACCACACTACTACTGTAGACTGATGTAGGTTGTTACCACACTTCTACTGTAGGCTAATGTAGGTTGTTACCATGACACTGCTACTGTAGACTGATATAGGTTGTTACCACACTGCTACTGTAGGCTGGTGTAGGTTGTTACCACCACACTACTACTGTAGGCTGATGTAGGTTGTTACCACACTGCTACTGTAGGCTGATGTAGGTTGTTACCACCACACTACTACTGTAGGCTGATGTAGGTTGTTAGCACCACACTGCTGCTGTAGACTGATGTAGGTTGTTACACCACACTGCTACTGTAGGCTGATGTAGGTTGTTACCACACTGCTACTGTAGGCTGATGTAGGTTGTTACCACACTGCAAATGTAGGCTGATGTAGGTTGTTACACCACACTGACACTGTAGGCTAATGTAGATTGTTACCATCACACTGCTACTCTAGGCTGATGTAGGTTGTTACCTTCAGACTGCTACTGCAGGCTGATGTAGGTTGTTACCATCAAACTGATACTGTAGGCTAATGTAGGTTGTTACCATGACACTGCTACTGTAGACTGATGTAGGTTGTTAACACACTGCTACTGTAGGCTGGTGTAGGTTGTTACCACCATACTACTACTGTAGGCTGATGTAGGTTGTTACCACACTGCTACTGTAGGCTGATGTAGGTTGTTACCACCAAACTACTACTGTAGGCTGATGTAGGTTGTTAGCACCACACTGCTGCTGTAGACTGATGTAGGTTGTTACACCACACTGCTACTGTAGACTGATGTAGGTTGTTACCACACTGCTACTGTAGGCTGATGTAGGTTGTTACCACACTACTACTGTAGGCTAATGTAGGTTGTTACCATCACACTGCTACTGTAGGCTGATGTAGGTTGTTACCACCACACTGTTACTGTGGACTGATGTAGGTTGTTACCACACTACTACTGTAGGCTGATGTAGGTTGTTACCACACATGCTACTGTAGGCTGATGTAGGTTGTTACCACCACACTGCTACTGTAGGCTGATGTAGGTTATTACCACACTACTACTGTAGGCTGATGTAGGTTGTTACACCACATTGCTACTGTAGGCTGATGTAGGTTGTTACACCACACTGATACTGTAGGCTGATGTAGGTTGTTACCACCACACTACTACTGTAGGCTGATGTAGGTTGTTACCACACTGCTACTGTAGGCGGATGTAGGTTGTTACCACACTGCTACTGTAGGCTGATGTAGGTTGTTACCACCCTGCTACTGTAGGCTGATGTTGGTCGTTACCACACTGCTACTGTAGGCTGATGTAGGTTGTTACCACCACACTACTACTGTAGGCTGATGTAGGTTGTTACCACACATGCTACTGTAGGCTGATGTAGGTTGTTACCACCACACTGCTACTGTAGGCTGATGTAGGTTATTACCACACTACTACTGTAGGCTGATGTAGGTTGTTACACCACATTGCTACTGTAGGCTGATGTAGGTTGTTACACCACACTGATACTGTAGGCTAATGTAGGTTGTTACCACCACACTACTACTGTAGGCTGATGTAGGTTGTTACCACACTGCTACTGTAGGCGGATGTAGGTTGTTACCACACTGCTACTGTAGGCTGATGTAGGTTGTTACCACACTACTACTGTAGGCTGATGTAGGTTGTTACCACCACACTACTACTGTAGGCTGATGTAGTTTGTTACCACCACACTACTACTGTAGACTGATGTAGGTTGTTACCACACTTCTACTGTAGGCTAATGTAGGTTGTTACCATGACACTGCTACTGTAGACTGATATAGGTTGTTACCACACTGCTACTGTAGGCTGGTGTAGGTTGTTACCACCACACTACTACTGTAGGCTGATGTAGGTTGTTACCACACTGCTACTGTAGGCTGATGTAGGTTGTTACCACCACACTACTACTGTAGGCTGATGTAGGTTGTTAGCACCACACTGCTGCTGTAGACTGATGTAGGTTGTTACACCACACTGCTACTGTAGGCTGATGTAGGTTGTTACCACACTGCTACTGTAGGCTGATGTAGGTTGTTACCACACTGCAAATGTAGGCTGATGTAGGTTGTTACACCACACTGATACTGTAGGCTAATGTAGATTGTTACCATCACACTGCTACTCTAGGCTGATGTAGGTTGTTACCTTCAGACTGCTACTGCAGGCTGATGTAGGTTGTTACCATCAAACTGATACTGTAGGCTAATGTAGGTTGTTACCATGACACTGCTACTGTAGACTGATGTAGGTTGTTACCACACTGCTACTGTAGGCTGGTGTAGGTTGTTACCACCATACTACTACTGTAGGCTGATGTAGGTTGTTACCACACTGCTACTGTAGGCTGATGTAGGTTGTTACCACCAAACTACTACTGTAGGCTGATGTAGGTTGTTAGCACCACACTGCTGCTGTAGACTGATGTAGGTTGTTACACCACACTGCTACTGTAGGCTGATGTAGGTTGTTACCACACTGCTACTGTAGGCTGATGTAGGTTGTTACCACACTGCTACTGTAGGCTGATGTAGGTTGTTACACCACACTGATACTGTAGGCTGATGTAGGTTGTTACCACCACACTACTACTGTAGGCTGATGTAGGTTGTTACACCACACTGCTACTGTAGGCTGATGTAGGTTGTTACCACACTACTACTGTAGGCTAATGTAGGTTGTTACCATCACACTGCTACTGTAGGCTGATGTAGGTTGTTACCACCACACTGTTACTGTGGACTGATGTAGGTTGTTACCACACTACTACTGTAGGCTGATGTAGGTTGTTACCACACATGCTACTGTAGGCTGATGTAGGTTGTTACCACCACACTGCTACTGTAGGCTGATGTAGGTTATTACCACACTACTACTGTAGGCTGATGTAGGTTGTTACACCACATTGCTACTGTAGGCTGATGTAGGTTGTTACACCACACTGATACTGTAGGCTGATGTAGGTTGTTACCACCACACTACTACTGTAGGCTGATGTAGGTTGTTACCACACTGCTACTGTAGGCGGATGTAGGTTGTTACCACACTGCTACTGTAGGCTGATGTAGGTTGTTACCACCCTGCTACTGTAGGCTGATGTTGGTTGTTACCACACTGCTACTGTAGGCTGATGTAGGTTGTTACCACCACACTACTACTGTAGGCTGATGTAGGTTGTTACACCACACTGCTACTGTAGGCTGATGTAGGTTGTTACCACACTACTACTGTAGGCTGATGTAGGTTGTTACCACCACACTACTACTGTAGGCTGATGTAGTTTGTTACCACCACACTACTACTGTAGACTGATGTAGGTTGTTACCACACTTCTACTGTAGGCTAATGTAGGTTGTTACCATGACACTGCTACTGTAGACTGATGTAGGTTTTTACCACACTGCTACTGTAGGCTGGTGTAGGTTGTTACCACCACACTACTACTGTAGGCTGATGTAGGTTGTTACCACACTGCTACTGTAGGCTGATGTAGGTTGTTACCACCACACTACTACTGTAGGCTGATGTAGGTTGTTAGCACCACACTGCTGCTGTAGACTGATGTAGGTTGTTACACCACACTGCTACTGTAGGCTGATGTAGGTTGTTACCACACTGCTACTGTAGGCTGATGTAGGTTGTTACCACACTGCAAATGTAGGCTGATGTAGGTTGTTACACCACACTGATACTGTAGGCTGATGTAGGTTGTTACCACACTGCTACTGTAGGCTGATGTAGGTTGTTACACCACACTGATACTGTAGGCTGATGTAGGTTGTTACCACCACACTACTACTGTAGGCTGATGTAGGTTGTTACCACACTGCTACTGTAGGCTGATGTAGGTTGTTACCACACTGCTACTGTAGGCTGATGTAGGTTGTTACCACACTGCTACTGTAGGCTGATGTTGGTTGTTACCACACTGCTACTGTAGGCTGATGTAGGTTGTTACCACCACACTGCTACTGTAGGCTGATGTAGGTTGTTACACCACACTGCTACTGTAGGCTGATGTAGGTTGTTACCACCACACTGCTACTGTAGGCTGATGTAGGTTGTTACCACACTACTACTGTAGGCTAATGTAGGTTGTTACACCACACTGCTACTGTAGGCTGATGTAGGTTGTTACCACACTACTACTGTAGGTTGTTACCATCACACTGCTACTGTAGGCTGATGTAGGTTGTTACCACCACACTGTTACTGTGGACTGATGTAGGTTGTTACCACACTACTACTGTAGGCTGATGTAGGTTGTTACCACACATGCTACTGTAGGCTGATGTAGGTTGTTACCACCACACTGCTACTGTAGGCTGATGTAGGTTATTACCACACTACTACTGTAGGCTGATGTAGGTTGTTACACCACATTGCTACTGTAGGCTGATGTAGGTTGTTACACCACACTGATACTGTAGGCTGATGTAGGTTGTTACCACCACACTACTACTGTAGGCTGATGTAGGTTGTTACCACACTGCTACTGTAGGCGGATGTAGGTTGTTACCACACATGCTACTGTAGGCTGATGTAGGTTGTTACCACCACACTGCTACTGTAGGCTGATGTAGGTTATTACCACACTACTACTGTAGGCTGATGTAGGTTGTTACACCACATTGCTACTGTAGGCTGATGTAGGTTGTTACACCACACTGATACTGTAGGCTGATGTAGGTTGTTACCACCACACTACTACTGTAGGCTGATGTAGGTTGTTACCACACTGCTACTGTAGGCGGATGTAGGTTGTTACCACACTGCTACTGTAGGCTGATGTAGGTTGTTACCACCCTGCTACTGTAGGCTGATGTTGGTCGTTACCACACTGCTACTGTAGGCTGATGTAGGTTGTTACCACCACACTACTACTGTAGGCTGATGTAGGTTATTACCACACTGCTACTGTAGGCTGATGTAGGTTGTTACCACACTACTACTGTAGGCTGATGTACGTTGTTACCACCACACTACTACTGTAGGCTGATGTAGTTTGTTACCACGACACTACTACTGTAGAGTGATGTATGTTGTTACCACACTTCTACTGTAGGCTAATGTAGGTTGTTACCATGACACTGCTACTGTAGACTGATATAGGTTGTTACCACACTGCTACTGTAGGCTGGTGTAGGTTGTTACCACCACACTACTACTGTAGGCTGATGTAGGTTGTTACCACACTGCTACTGTAGGCTGATGTAGGTTGTTACCACCACACTACTACTGTAGGCTGATGTAGGTTGTTAGCACCACACTGCTGCTGTAGACTGATGTAGGTTGTTACACCACACTGCTACTGTAGGTTGTTACCACACTGCTACTGTAGGCTGATGTAGGTTGTTACCACACTGCAAATGTAGGCTGATGTAGGTTGTTACACCACACTGATACTGTACGCTAATGTAGATTGTTACCATCACACTGCTACTGTAGGCTGATGTAGGTTGTTACCTTCAGACTGCTACTGCAGGCTTATGTAGGTTGTTACCATCAAACTGATACTGTAGGCTGATGTAGGTTGTTACCATCACACTGCTACTGTAGGCCGATGTTGGTTGTTACACCACATTTCTACTGTAGACTGATGTAGGTTGTTACCACACTGCTACTGTAGGCTGATGTTGGTTGTTACCACACTGCTACTGTAGGCTGATGTAGGTTGTTACCACCACACTACTACTGTAGGCTGATGTAGGTTATTACCACACTGCTACTGTAGGCTGATGTAGGTTGTTACCACACTGCTACTGTAGGCTGATTTAGGTTGTTACCACACTGCTACTGTAGGCTGATGTTGGTTGTTACCACACTGCTACTGTAGGCTGATGTAGGTTGTTACCACCACACTACTACTGTAGGCTGATGTAGGTTGTTACCACACTGCTACTGTAGGCTGGTGTAGGTTGTTACCACACTACTACTGTAGGCTGATGTAGGTTGTTACCACCACACTACTACTGTAGGCTGATGTAGGTTGTTACCACCACACTACTACTGTAGACTGATGTAGGTTGTTACCACACTACTACTGTAGGCTAATGTAGGTTGTTACCATGACAATGCTACTGTAGACTGATGTAGGTTGTTACCACACTGCTACTGTAGGCTGGTGTAGGTTGTTACCACCATACTACTACTGTAGGCTGATGTAGGTTGTTACCACACTGCTACTGTAGTTCTGATGTAGGTTGTTACCACCAAACTACTACTGTAGGCTGATGTAGGTTGTTAGCACCACACTGCTGCTGTAGACTGATGTAGGTTGTTACACCACACTGCTACTGTAGGCTGATGTAGGTTGTTACCACACTGCTACTGTAGGCTGATGTAGGTTGTTACCACACTGCTACTGTAGGCTGATGTAGGTTGTTACACCACACTGATACTGTAGGCTGATGTAGGTTGTTACCACCACACTACTACTGTAGGCTGATGTAGGTTGTTACCACACTGCTACTGTAGGTTGATGTAGGTTGTTACCACACTGCTACTGTAGGTTGATGTAGGTTGTTACCACACTGCTACTGTAGGCTGATGTAGGTTGTTACCACACTGTTACTGTAGGCTGATGTTGGTTGTTACCACACTGCTACTGTAGGCTGATGTAGGTTGTTACCACCACACTACTACTGTAGGCTGATGTAGATTGTTACACCACACTGCTACTGTAGGCTGATGTAGGTTGTTACAACACTACTACTGTAGGCCAATGTAGGTTGTTACACCACACTGCTACTGTAGGCTGATGTAGGTTGTTACCACACTACTACTGTAGGCTAATGTAGGTTGTTACCATCACACTGCTACTGTAGGCTGATGTAGGTTGTTACCACCACACTGTTACTGTGGACTGATGTAGGTTGTTACCACACTACTACTGTAGGCTGATGTAGGTTGTTACCACACATGCTACTGTAGGCTGATGTAGGTTGTTACCACCACACTGCTGCTGTAGGCTGATGTAGGTTATTACCACACTACTACTGTAGGCTGATGTAGGTTGTTACACCACATTGCTACTGTAGGCTGATGTAGGTTGTTACACCACACTGATACTGTAGGCTGATGTAGGTTGTTACCACCACACTACTACTGTAGGCTGATGTAGGTTGTTACCACACTGCTACTGTAGGCGGATGTAGGTTGTTACCACACTGCTACTGTAGGCTGATGTAGGTTGTTACCACCCTGCTACTGTAGGCTGATGTTGGTTGTTACCACACTGCTACTGTAGGCTGATGTAGGTTGTTACCACCACACTACTACTGTAGGCTGATGTAGGTTGTTACACCACACTGCTACTGTATGCTGATGTAGGTTGTTACCACACTACTACTGTAGGCTGATGTAGGTTGTTACCACCACACTACTACTGTAGGCTGATGTAGTTTGTTACCACCACACTACTACTGTAGACTGATGTAGGTTGTTACCACACTACTACTGTAGGCTAATGTAGGTTGTTACCATGACACTGCTACTGTAGACTGATGTAGGTTGTTACCACACTGCTACTGTAGGCTGGTGTAGGTTGTTACCACCACACTACTACTGTGGGCTGATGTAGATTGTTACCACACTGCTACTGTAGGCTGATGTAGGTTGTTACCACCACACTACTACTGTAGGCTGATGTAGGTTGTTAGCACCACACTGCTGCTGTAGACTGATGTAGGTTGTTACACCACACTGCTACTGTAGGCTGATGTAGGTTGTTACCACACTGCTACTGTAGGCTGATGTAGGTTGTTACCACACTGCAAATGTAGGCTGATGTAGGTTGTTACACCACACTGATACTGTAGGCTAATGTAGATTGTTACCATCACACTGCTACTGTAGGCTGATGTAGGTTGTTACCTTCAGACTGCTACTGCAGGCTGATGTAGGTTGTTACCATCAAACTGATACTGTAGGCTGATGTAGGTTGTTACCATCACATTGCTACTGTAGGCAGATGTAGATTGTTACCATCACACTGCTACTGTAGGCCGATGTTGGTTGTTACACCACATTTCTACTGTAGACTGATGTAGGTTGTCACCATCACACTGCTCCTGTAGGCTGATGTAGGTTGTTACCATCACACTGCTACTGTAGGCTGATTTAGGTTGTTACCATCACACTGCTACTGTAGACTGATGTAGGTTGTTACCACACTGCTACTGTAGGCTGATGTAGGTTGTTACCACACTACTACTGTAGGCTGATGTAGGTTGTTACCACCACACTACTACTGTTGGCTGATGTAGGTTGTTACCACACTGCTAATGTAGGCTGATATAGGTTGTTACCACACTGCTACTGTAGGCTGATGTAGGTTGTTACCACCACATTTCTACTGTAGGCTGATGTAGATTGTTACCACACTGCTATTGTAGGCTGATGTAGGTTGTTACCACACTGCTACTGTAGGCTGATGTAGGTTGTTACACCACACTGCTACTGTAGGCTGATGTAGGTTGTTACCACACTACTACTGTAGGCTGATGTAGGTTGTTACCACCACACTACTACTGTAGGCTGATGTAGGTTGTTA
Organism: Oncorhynchus clarkii lewisi; assembly: GCF_045791955.1. Lineage (NCBI taxonomy): Eukaryota > Metazoa > Chordata > Actinopteri > Salmoniformes > Salmonidae > Oncorhynchus > Oncorhynchus clarkii. The sequence continues at coordinate 263,183 of NW_027260927.1, forward strand.
CCATCACACTGCTACTGTAGGCTGATGTAGGTTGTCACCATCACACTGCTACTGTAGGCTGATGTAGGTTGTTACCATCACACTGCTACTGTAGGCTGATGTAGGTTGTTACCATCACACTGCTACTGTAGACTGATGTAGGTTGTTACCACACTGCTACTGTAGGCTGATGTAGGTTGTTACCACACTACTACTGTAGGCTGATGTATGTTGTTACCACACTACTACTGTAGGCTGATGTATGTTGTTACCACACTGCTACTGTAGGCTGATGTAGGTTGTTACCACCACACTACTACTGTTGGCTGATGTAGGTTGTTACCACACTGCTAATGTAGGCTGATATAGGTTGTTACCACACTGCTACTGTAGGCTGATGTAGGTTGTTACCACCGCATTTCTACTGTAGGCTGATGTAGATTGTTACCACACTGCTATTGTAGGCTGATGTAGGTTGTTACCACACTGCTACTGTAGGCTGATGTAGGTTGTTACACCACACTGCTACTGTAGGCTGATGTAGGTTGTTACCACACTACTACTGTAGGCTGATGTAGGTTGTTACCACCACACTACTACTGTAGGCTGATGTAGGTTGTTACCACCACACTACTACTGTAGACTGATGTAGGTTGTTACCACACTACTACTGTAGGCTAATGTAGGTTGTTACCATGACATTGCTACTGTAGACTGATGTAGGTTGTTACCACACTGCTACTGTAGGCTGGTGTAGGTTGTTACCACCACACTACTACTGTAGGCTGATGTAGGTTGTTACCACACTGCTACTGTAGGCTGATGTAGGTTGTTACACCACACTTATACTGTAGGCTGATGTAGGTTGTTACCACCACACTACTACTTTAGGCTGATGTAGGTTGTTACCACACTGCTACTGTAGGCTGATGTAGGTTGTTACCACACTGCTACTGTAGGCTGATGTAGGTTGTTACCACACTGCTACTGTAGGCTGATGTTGGTTGTTACCACACTGCTACTGTAGGCTGATGTAGGTTGTTACCACCACACTACTACTGTAGGCTGATGTAGGTTGTTACACCACACTGCTACTGTAGGCTGATGTAGGTTGTTACCACACTACTACTGTAGGCTGATGTAGGTTGTTACCATCACACTACTACTGTAGGCTGATGTAGGTTGTTACCACCACACTACTACTGTAGACTGATGTAGGTTGTTACCACACTACTACTGTAGGCTAATGTAGGTTGTTACCATGACACTGCTACTGTAGACTGATGTAGGTTGTTACCACACTGCTACTGTAGGCTGGTGTAGGTTGTTACCACCACACTGCTACTGTAAGCTGATGTAGGTTGTTACCACACTGCTACTGTAGGCTGATGTAGGTTGTTACCACCACACTACTACTGTAGGCTAATGTAGGTTGTTACCATCACACTGATACTGTAGGCTGATGTAGGTTGTTACCATCACACTGCTACTGTAGGCTGATGTAGATTGTTACCATCACACTGCTACTGTAGGCCGATGTTGTTTGTTACACCACATTTCTACTGTAGACTGATGTAGGTTGTCACCATCACACTGCTACTGTAGGCTGATGTAGGTTGTTACCATCACACTGCTACTGTAGGCTGATGTAGGTTGTTACCATCACACTGCTACTGTAGACTGATGTAGGTTCTTACCACACTGTTACTGTAGGCTGATGTAGGTTGTTACCACACTACTACTGTAGACTGATGTATGTTGTTACCACACTGCTACTGTAGGCTGATGTATGTTGTTACCACCACACTACTACTGTAGGCTGATGTAGGTTGTTACCACACTGCTACTGTAGGCTGATGTAGGTTTTTACCACACTGCTACTGTAGGCTGATGTAGGTTGTTACCACCACATTTCTACTGTAGGCTGATGTAGGTTGTTACCACACTGCTACTGTAGGCTGATGTAGGTTGTTACCACCACACTACTACTGTAGGCTGATGTAGGTTGTTACCACCACACTGCTACTGTACGCTGATGTAGGTTGTTACCACCACACTACTATTGTAGACTGATGTAGGTTGTTACCACACTACTACTGTAGGCTAATGTAGGTTGTTACCATGACACTGCTACTGTAGACTGATGTAGGTTGTTACCACACTGCTACTGTAGGCTGGTGTAGGTTGTTACCACCACACTACTACTGTAGGCTGATGTAGGTTGTTACCACACTGCTACTGTAGGCTGATGTAGGTTGTTACCACCACACTACTACTGTAGGCTGATGTAGGTTGTTAGCACCACACTGCTGCTGTAGACTGATGTAGGTTGTTACACCACACTGCTACTGTAGGCTGATGTAGGTTGTTACCACACTGCTACTGTAGGCTGATGTAGGTTGTTACCACACTGCAAATGTAGGCTGATGTAGGTTGTTACACCACACTGATACTGTAGGCTAATGTAGATTGTTACCATCACACTGCTACTGTAGGCTGATGTAGGTTGTTACCTTCAGACTGCTACTGCAGGCTGATGTAGGTTGTTACCATCAAACTGATACTGTAGGCTGATGTAGGTTGTTACCATCACATTGCTACTGTAGGCTGATGTAGATTGTTACCATCACACTGCTACTGTAGGCCGATGTTGGTTGTTACACCACATTTCTACTGTAGACTGATGTAGGTTGTCACCATCACACTGCTACTGTAGGCTGATGTAGGTTGTTACCATCACACTGCTACTGTAGGCTGATGTAGGTTGTTACCATCACACTGCTACTGTAGACTGATGTAGGTTGTTACCACACTGCTACTGTAGGCTGATGTAGGTTGTTACCACACTACTACTGTAGGCTGATGTATGTTGTTACCACACTACTACTGTAGGCTGATGTATGTTGTTACCACACTGCTACTGTAGGCTGATGTAGGTTGTTACCACCACACTACTACTGTTGGCTGATGTAGGTTGTTACCACACTGCTAATGTAGGCTGATATAGGTTGTTACCACACTGCTACTGTAGGCTGATGTAGGTTGTTACCACCGCATTTCTACTGTAGGCTGATGTAGATTGTTACCACACTGCTATTGTAGGCTGATGTAGGTTGTTACCACACTGCTACTGTAGGCTGATGTAGGTTGTTACACCACACTGCTACTGTAGGCTGATGTAGGTTGTTACCACACTACTACTGTAGGCTGATGTAGGTTGTTACCACCACACTACTACTGTAGGCTGATGTAGGTTGTTACCACCACACTACTACTGTAGACTGATGTAGGTTGTTACCACACTACTACTGTAGGCTAATGTAGGTTGTTACCATGACATTGCTACTGTAGACTGATGTAGGTTGTTACCACACTGCTACTGTAGGCTGGTGTAGGTTGTTACCACCACACTACTACTGTAGGCTGATGTAGGTTGTTACCACACTGCTACTGTAGGCTGATGTAGGTTGTTACACCACACTTATACTGTAGGCTGATGTAGGTTGTTACCACCACACTACTACTTTAGGCTGATGTAGGTTGTTACCACACTGCTACTGTAGGCTGATGTAGGTTGTTACCACACTGCTACTGTAGGCTGATGTAGGTTGTTACCACACTGCTACTGTAGGCTGATGTTGGTTGTTACCACACTGCTACTGTAGGCTGATGTAGGTTGTTACCACCACACTACTACTGTAGGCTGATGTAGGTTGTTACACCACACTGCTACTGTAGGCTGATGTAGGTTGTTACCACACTACTACTGTAGGCTGATGTAGGTTGTTACCATCACACTACTACTGTAGGCTGATGTAGGTTGTTACCACCACACTACTACTGTAGACTGATGTAGGTTGTTACCACACTACTACTGTAGGCTAATGTAGGTTGTTACCATGACACTGCTACTGTAGACTGATGTAGGTTGTTACCACACTGCTACTGTAGGCTGGTGTAGGTTGTTACCACCACACTGCTACTGTAAGCTGATGTAGGTTGTTACCACACTGCTACTGTAGGCTGATGTAGGTTGTTACCACCACACTACTACTGTAGGCTAATGTAGGTTGTTACCATCACACTGATACTGTAGGCTGATGTAGGTTGTTACCATCACACTGCTACTGTAGGCTGATGTAGATTGTTACCATCACACTGCTACTGTAGGCCGATGTTGTTTGTTACACCACATTTCTACTGTAGACTGATGTAGGTTGTCACCATCACACTGCTACTGTAGGCTGATGTAGGTTGTTACCATCACACTGCTACTGTAGGCTGATGTAGGTTGTTACCATCACACTGCTACTGTAGACTGATGTAGGTTCTTACCACACTGTTACTGTAGGCTGATGTAGGTTGTTACCACACTACTACTGTAGACTGATGTATGTTGTTACCACACTGCTACTGTAGGCTGATGTATGTTGTTACCACCACACTACTACTGTAGGCTGATGTAGGTTGTTACCACACTGCTACTGTAGGCTGATGTAGGTTTTTACCACACTGCTACTGTAGGCTGATGTAGGTTGTTACCACCACATTTCTACTGTAGGCTGATGTAGGTTGTTACCACACTGCTACTGTAGGCTGATGTAGGTTGTTACCACCACACTACTACTGTAGGCTGATGTAGGTTGTTACCACCACACTGCTACTGTACGCTGATGTAGGTTGTTACCACCACACTGCTACTGTAGGCTGATGTAGGTTGTTTCCACACTGCTACTGTAGGCTGATGTAGGTTGTTTCCACACTGATACTGTAGGCTGATGTAGGTTGTTACCACCACACTACTACTGTAGGCTGATGTAGGTTGTTACCACACTGCTACTGTAGGCTGATGTAGGTTGTTACCACACTGCTACTGTAGGCTGATGTAGGTTGTTACCACACTGCTACTGTAGGCTGATGTTGGTTGTTACCACACTGCTACTGTAGGCTGATGTAGGTTGTTACCACCACACTACTACTGTAGGCTGATGTAGGTTGTTACACCACACTGCTACTGTAGGCTGATGTAGGTTGTTACCACACTACTACTGTAGGCTGATGTAGGTTGTTACCACCACACTACTACTGTAGGCTGATGTAGGTTGTTACCACCACACTACTACTGTAGACTGATGTAGGTTGTTACCACCACACTGCTACTGTAGGCTGATGTAGGTTGTTACCACAGTACTACTGTAGGCTGATGTAGGTTGTTACCATCACACTTCTACTGTAGACTGATGTAGGTTGTTACCATCACACTGCTACTGTAGACTGATGTAAGTTGTTACCACACTGGTATTGTAGGCTTATGTAGGTTGTTACCACACTGCTACTGTAGGCTGATGTAGGTTGTTACACCACACTGCTACTGTAGGCTGATGTAGGTTGTTACCATCACACTGCTACTGTAGACTGATGTAGATTGTTACCATCACACTGCTACTGGAGGCCAATGTTGGTTGTTACACCACATTTCTACTGTAGACTGATGTAGGTTGTCACCATCACACTGCTACTGTAGGCTGATGTAGGTTGTTGCCACCACACTGATACTGTAGGCTGATGTAGATTGTTACCATCACACTGCTACTGTAGGCTGATGTAGGTTGTTACCATCACACTGATACTGCAGGCTGATGTAGGTTGTTACCATCACACTGATACTGTAGGCTGATGTAGGTTGTTACCATCACACTGCTACTGTAGGCCAATGTTGGTTGATACACCACATTTCTACTGTAGACTGATGTAGGTTGTCACCATCACACTGCTACTGTAGGCTGATGTAGGTTGTTACCATCACACTGCTACTGTAGACTGATGTAGGTTGTTACCACACTGCTACTGTAGGCTGATGTAGGTTGTTACCATCACACTGCTACTGTAGACTGATGTAGGTTGTTACCACACTGCTACTGTAGGCTGATGTAGGTTGTTGCCACCACACTGCTACTGTAGGCTGATGTAGGTTGTTGCCACCACACTGCTACTGTAGGTTGTTGCTATACACATTGGTGCTGCTGGCTTCCGGGTTGGATGGGCAGTGTGTCAAGAAGCAGTGCAGCTTGGTTGGATTGTGTTTTGGAGGACGCATGGCTCTCGACCTTCGCCTCTCCCGAGTCCATACTGGAGTTGCAGTGATGAGACAAGACTAACTACTACCAATTGGATACCACGAAATTGGGGTGAAAAAAATATTAAATGTGTCACTAGTGTAACTGCTTTCTTCCTGCGAAGGAGAGGCGGACCAAAACGAAGCGTTGTTGAAGTTTTTTAATAAGAAAACTAAACATGAACATAAAACAAGAAACGTGGAAAAAACGAAACAGCCCTATCTGGTGCAGCAAACACAGACAGGAAACAACCACCCACAAAATCCAACACAAAACAGGCTACCTAAATATGGTTCCCAATCAGAGACAATGACTAACACCTGTCTCTGATTGAGAACCATATCAGGCCAAACATAGAAATAGACAAACTAGACACACAACATAGAATGCCCACTCAGATCACACCCTGACCAAACAAAACATACAAAGCAAACTTTGGTCAGGGTGTGACAACTAGTCACTTTAATAATGTTTACATATCCTACATTACTCATATATCATATGTATATAGTGTATTATATTCATCCCTTTACATTTGTGTGTATAAGGTAGTTATTGGGAATCTGGTAGATTTACTGCATAATCGGAACTAGAAGCACAAGCATTTCGCTACACTCGCATTACCATGTGTATGTGACCAATACAATTAGTGCAAGGCGTTCGTACTAGCGGTAGAGAAATCAGGCGCAGGAGAGCAAAGACTGTGTTCCAACAGCGCAGTTTAATGAATAAAATCACCGTGAACAAAAACAAAAACCCCAGACATAACGTGCACTTACAATAAACAATACCAGACAAGGACATGTGGGGAACAGAGGGTTAAATACACATATAATTGATGGAATTGAAACCAGGTGTGTGGGAAGATGTTACGAATCCCTTTGACAACGCAGTCTAGGGGGGATGGTAACGAGACCCGTAACATAACTCATGCAAAGTATAGTAGTGAAAAAGTAACAGTGAGAATGAAAAACCACAGACAACTAAATTACCGTCAAACACTCATGGTTTATTTTGAAACACACAGTAAAGGGGGGTGGGAAAAGGGGCTGAGCTGGACCCAAGGAAAGAAACAAATATCCAAAAACACCCCTAAGCTAGACTAGCCTACTTCAATACAGCTAACTGACTAACCAAAAAATACAGCGGGTGGTCCGCCCAGTTCTAACTAGTGTTCTTAGACAAAGTATTCCTACAGGTAATGTATGCCCATGAGCGACTTGGCTTGGTACCCCCTTTTCCCACCATCAAACAAACAGTCAAACACCATAACAAAACAATACTCACAGGATAACAGACAAAGTGACATGTAGTTGCAAAAACCAAAGAAAGCTCAGAGAGAGAGAGAGAGATAGCAAGAGAAAGCATGACAGAGAGATTGAGCTCCAGAGAAAACAACTGAATGGGTTTTAAACCAAGGGAAAGGGGATGTGATTGGGTAATGGAAACAGGAGGAGGTGTGTCTTCTGATTGATGACTGATTGGGGAATGATGATTGCCACCAGAAGGAGTGAAAAGAAATACACACACAGGATACACACTCAGGATACCTGTATCCGTAACAGAAGACAAGACAAAACAAATGGAAAATGAAAGGTGGATCGGCGATGGCTAGAAGACTGGTGACGTCGACTGCCAAACGTCACCCGAACAAGGAGAGGGACCGACTTCGGAGGAAGTCGTGACAATTTGATTTATTCAAATATATATATTAAATTATCTTTAGCTCACAACCTCAAATGAATAAGCTGCATGTATTAATTAAATAATTTGTGGAAAGGGCTTAGTGGTAAGTGACAAAACTGTAAATATTCTGCAGTGTTAATCTTGATGTGATCGAGGACTGTGCTTCTGTGTTTATATTCACTGAGATGTCTATTAATGGAAACTCGAAGAAAAGTAGTATATTCGTCCTCAATTGTTTTAGTCCACCATTTTATGAAATTTACTTTAGATCGATCTAAGTTATTACCAATGTGTTTTATCAAGTCAAATTTTTCAGCTAGATACTCTCCAACTTTTTGGAATTGATTAAGAGTTCTAAAATGGGGTATGGAAAAATGTAGGTCAAGACTTTTTTTCTTATCGGTTTTCAATTTTTTTTAATGATAATTGCTAATTGACATAAATTTATTTGTCACATGCCTATGGATGTCTTTATGAGTTTGCAATCTGAAAGCTACTTCTGAAATGTTGTTGGGCAGAAATTGTTTACTCGAAATATAAAGTTGCTTGGTAAGTTCTCTGTCTTCAAAATTAGATTTAGAGTCATGGCTTTTCTTATTGTTATACTCAGTGTTAAAAATGGCAAATTTGTCACAATAGTTTTCATAAGTAGGACTACTGATTATCAAAATAAAGTCATTGAATGAGCTGATATATGGATCTACAAAGGTTGTCAACTTTCCAGTCAAACCGTACCATTTGCTGTATCCAACAATCGTTTTTATACCATAAGATTTGTACAGTTCTGCTGAATCCTTAATGAGTAAATCCATGCATGAATCATGACCGGAATTTTGCAAACAAGGAGAATTGAGCGTATAGATAAACAATTTAGTATTTCGTAATTTCTCATTGTTTTTCAATATTTGTTTTACTTCCTCAAGAAGTAACTTTTCGGTATGAATATTTAAATGTTTCCCCTTACCCATCGTCTTGCAATCGTCTAATTTAAATAAACCAACAAAAACCGGTTCTCCACCACAAGGTGACTCTATAAATGCCCATGCATGTTGCGTATCAAACTTTTGCTTGCATCCCTTTGTTTGTAATGAGTAGTATTTATCAAGAAATTCAGAAATGTTTTCAAAATGCTTTGGGATGTTTTGGTTTTCCGTCAGACAGTCCGTAAAAATCGTTGTTATGCCATACTTGTTCAGTTCTGCTAAATCTGTTATTTTATGACCTATCATTTGCGAAGGAGAGTTGAGCGAATACATAGAACATTTTATATTTTGTAATTGCACTTCATTTTCCAACATTATTTTTGTTTCCTCAAGAAGTAACTCTTTGGTATGACTAATTATTGGAGGTTTGTTTTCCATATTCTCTATATTGTTAGGTTCCGGAATTGCAACAAACACATCACCAGTTAAGAATGCCCATGTCATTTTAAGATAAATGCAATCTTTTGTTTGTAGAAGGTAAAATGTATCACGTCATTTGTTTTCAACTTGATTTGGGAGGTCCATTGACTGGTCTGGAAAGTTGATGTTTGCAGGACTGGGGCTTCCTCTGTAAGGGGAATGAAAATAGCAAAATTAGTTTTGCAATTTGTAACCTGTTCGTGAGGGGTCAAAGAGAGCTAAAGATAGTAAAATCTTCTAGTAAAGATTCAGAAAATAACTATGGACTCTGGATTTACACGTCAAATGTATAACAATAGAACGACCATGTCCTCCACAATTAGTATGTTTAATATTAGTCCACTTTTGGTACAGTGTCAAATGTTGCATGTCAGCTTCAAGATTTCAAAATGAATTGCTTTCTGTCTCCTGATGCCAATAAGCATATTGTGAAAATGTAGATCATACCTCTGCGGGATCTCAATCCCCTTACTGGTTGAATTGGCATCCATATCCTCCTCAGGAGGCCCTCCGTTCGATAAAATGTTTGTGTTGGTGGAAGGGTTCACATCATCAGGATCCCCTCCCTCAGACAGTGATAGGTGCCTCTTCTTACTGCAGAGAAATATAATTATGTTATTCACCATCAATGTCACAAACTATTAGTTGTTGAAAACTATTTATTAAGTTTGAAATACTTAAAAATGTTTTCAAATACAATTTGTAAATATTTGTTTTTTAAAACGGGGTTTCTTAAATTGTACATGTAGGTAGAGATATTAAAGTGACTTTGCATAGATAATAATAGAGAGTAGCAGCAGTGTTCGGGGGGGGGGGGGGGGCAATGCAAATAGTCTGGGTAGCCATTTGATTAGCTGTTCTTATGGCTTGGAGGTAGAAGCTATTTAGGAGCCTCTTGGACCTAGACTTGGTGCTCCGGTACCGCTTACCATGCTGTAGCAGAGAGAACAGTCTATGACTAGGGTGGCTGGAGTCTTTGACAATTTTTAGGGCCTTCCTCTGACACCGCCTGGTATAGAGGTCTTGGATGGCAGGAAGCTTCGCCCTGGTGATGTACTGGGCTGTATTCACTACCCTCTGTAGTGTCTTGCGGTCAGAGGCCGAGCAGTTGCCATACCAGGCAGTGATGCAACCCGTCAGGATGGTGCAGCTGTAAAACCTTTTGAGGATCTGAGGACCCATGCCAAAACTTATCAGTCTTCTTAGGGGGAATAGGTTTTGTCTTGCCCTCTTGTCTTGGTGTGCTTGGACCATGTTTGTTTGTTGGTGATGTGGACACCAAGGAACTTGAAGCTCTCAACCTGCTCCACTACAGCCTTGTCGATGAGAATGGGGGCGTGCTCGGTCCTCCTTTTCCTGTAGTCCACAATCATCTCCTTTGTCTTGATCATGTTGAGGGAGAGGTTGTTGTCCTTTAACCACACGTCAGGTCTCTGACCTCCTCCCTATAGGCTGTCTCATTGTTGTTGGTGATCAGGCCTACCACTGTTGTGTCATCAGCAATGACCTATCATTTGCGAAGGAGAGTTGAGCGAATACATAGAAAATGTTATATTTTGTAATTGCACTTCATTTTCCAACATTTTTTTCACTGCCTCAAGAAGTAACTCTTTGGTATGACTAATTATTGGAGGTTTGTTTTCCATATTCTCTATATTGTTAGGTTAGGTTAGGTTAGGTCCAAGGTTCCTTAGCTTAGTGATGAGCTTTGAGGGCAGGTGGGAAAGGACAGTGTGGAGTGCGATTGAGATTGCATCATCTGTGGATCTGTTGGGGCGGTATGCAAATCGGAGTGGGTCTAGGGTTTCTGGGATGATTGTGTTGATGTGAGCAGTGACCATGTAGCGGTATTTATTAGAGAGGGGTAAAGAAAGCTTTTGTTCGGGCGCCAGGCAGGTATTAACCATGCCGAAAGGAAAAGAGTAGAATAGAGAGAACCACTACCAGACCCACACACATCAGCAGAAGAGACTGCCTAGAGTGTAGCCTGTTTACCAGATAGCCAGTGGAGAGAAAAAAGAATACACACCATATAAAACCCACATCACAGCACAGGGGTAACCCCAACAAGAATACCTCATACAATAATACTAATACTAATAATGGCAGAGCAATTCAACAGCAACTTCATACAAGAATGAACCCAGTCATCAACATAGGATTTGCAATAATCTGTATTATTGTCTAGTGGATGAGTGCAGAGGGTATGAATGTGGGGGGTGTTCATCGACACAACAAAGGCCTTAAAAATGTCCAGTCTTCTCGGCCACATGTCATTAGTACATCTCAATACAGTTCACATAACAATACACAATTTGCAAGCAACCTCCCTTTTAACTGAAATGTCCAAATACTTCTGGCAGGGCAGTAATAGTCCAGCTCTAAGGAACTTCAATGGGAAGTGCATTGGAAAAATAGAGAGTCTGTTGCAGGGTAAAGCACTGGAACGATAGAGGGAAGAGAAAAAGAGAAAGAGAACAAGAGAGATCTTAGCTGTGGTCTTCAGGCGTGCAGGTGTACTGTCTGACTGTCCGATGGTTTGTATGTTAAAGCTTCGCAACAATGTTGCTACTAATCCATGCGATCCATAACGGGCGCGGTCCCAAACGAAAACAACCACGACCTAGAGCGATTACACCGATGATTGAGTTAAACACTCTATAAACTACACACGCTGAAAACAAACAAAACTTCTGCGGCACAGCACACACAGTCAAACTGTCGCGGCACCAAAGAGCCCCTCCCCAAAGAGCTGAACGAGCTCTCTTTATATTCTTCTTCCTTACTGCTCATGCGCTCTTAAAGTGGCAGTGCACGGTGAAGGCTCTGTGCAGATTTCGCCACAACCAGCCTTTCAAAGCACTTCATGGCTGCAGACATGAGTGCTATGGGTCGGTAGTCTTTTAGGCAGGTTACCTTAGTGTTCTTGGGTACAGGGACTATTGTGTTCTGCTTGAAACATGTTGGTGTTACAGACCCGGACAGGAAGAGGTTGAAAATGTCAGTGAAGACACTTGCCAGTTTGTCAGCACATGCTCGCGGTACACGTTCTGGTAATCTGTCTGGCCCTGCGGCCTTGTGAATTTGGACCTGTTTAAACGTCATACATCGGCTTTTGGTTGGGTTATGTACATACAGTCACTGTGGGGACGACGTCTTCGATGCTCTTATTGATAAAGTCAGTGACTGATGTGGTGTACTCCTCAATGCCATCGGAAGAATCCGGAACATATTCCAGTATGTGCTAGCAAAACAGTCCTGTAGTTTAGCATCTGCTTCATCTGACCACTTTTTTTATTGACCCGAGTCACTGGTGCTTCCTGCTTTGATTTGAGCTTGTAAGCAGGAATCAGAAGGATAGAATTATGGTCAGATTTGCCAAGGTAAATGAAGACTTGAGTTACAACCAGGTAGATTCAGCAACATGACATCAACACACCCAGTGGGTTGACTTCCTGCTTACATAATTCATCAACTGAATTCACATCTGCCAAGACTGCCAATATTGTCTGTTCCCAATGTGGGAGGGCACAAATGCGTCATACCATTGGTGGTTCTCATTCTCCTCACTCTGGGATCTGGTTGATTTAGCAGCCACATCCTCCTCAGGAGGGCATCTATCAGAAGAACTGTCTGTGTTGCTGGGAGAGTTCACATCACTCCCCTTAGACAGGGGCCTCTTCTTACTGTAGAAAAACATGAAGAAGAAACAAATCCATCATTATTACAAATGGAACTCACAAACACTGAGTAGCCCCCCTCCTTCTGGTTGAGCAGGTTTCTATTTTTTCCTTCGTAAAGAACAGTTATAAATGTAACAAGTCGTTAATTTATACTGTCATAAAAAATAACTGTGTACTGAGTGGTAATAGTTTAAAATGCATTATCTGTAGCACTTTACATGTGTTGCTTTACAGCCATCTTGGTAGCACTTTACATGTGTTGCTTTACAGCCATCTTGGTAGCACTTTACATGTGTTGCTTTACAGCCATCTTGGTAGCACTTTACATGTGTTGCTTTACAGCCATCTTGGTAGCACTTTACATGTGTTGCTTTACAGCCATCTTGGTAGCACTTTACATGTATTGCTTTACAGCCATCTTGGTAGCACTTTACATGTGTTGCTTTACAGCCATCTTGGTAGCACTTTACATGTGTTGCTTTACAGCCATCTTGGTAGCACTTTACATGTGTTGCTTTACAGCCATCTTGGTAGCACTTGACATTACAGTAATAACATGGTAATAGTATAGTAACAATGTTTTGTAATTCACAATAGCATTATTTTGATGGTGAGTAACCATGTCACCACCACTTTATGCCGTGCTGTAATGTAAAGTGCTACTAAGATGGCGGTAGTACCTTTAAACTGCTGTGTCACTCAGAGATCTTTTCCACTTTCAAGATAACACCAGTGCTGTCATTACTCAAGCTGTAGCAGGTGCCACCATACACACATTTGATCTAGTAAAACATTTTTCAGAAATACAAGGAATACAATAGGATTGGTCATAACGACAATCTTTATGATATCAGATGCTGTAGCACATCCAGCATGAGGTTTCTGTGGTCAATGGAATACAGCAGTAAAAATCTGCCCGAGTTTGCCCTGTTCAATCACATTCATTCTCTTAAAAAAAAATGCAGTTTTCTCATTAGTTGGGAATGTTCTTTGAAATGTCTCATACAACATATTTGGCTCATCTTTATCAACCTACTGCGTACCTTATGCTATTAGCATGCTAACACTCATTAAGACAGACTGGTAGCAAATATAGCATAACTAGCCATCGCTAGCATTCACTGGTTGAAGTAACTTTTGAGTGTCATGGAGTTGACTGATGACTATGACATGCAAATATATTCATCACAACGTTTGGATGGGAGCTATAATCCGGTTATGACACAAAACAATTTTAATTTTAGAAAATAAGTAGTGTCGACCTATATTGTCATTTTTTTCTGGTTTTCTGTTTATTTATTTTTATCTTTATTTAACTAGGCAAGTCAGTTCAGAACAAATTCTGGGTTAACTATCTGTTCATCGGCAAAACGACAGATTTGTACCTTGTCATCTCAGGGATTCGAACGTCCAACGCTCTAACCACTAGGCTACCCTGCTACCCCATGGTAGCCTAGTGGTAGAAAGGAATCAAAGGAAATGTATATTTATATACTTACGGAAAGTGAGCCATCACAACGCATTTAGGTTGCTCCAGAAGGCTTGGCATTTCCAAGTTCGATTGTGGATTTTTGTTTGCCACTGCAAAAAAAATGTTACGCTTGTGTCTACACTTGGCATCTCGTTCATGTTTGTGTCATTCGGTTCGCTGTCAGGCTAGAGTATACCCACCTTCCACCTACTTTTCCCCATTGGCCCATTTATAATGTAATTCTCATTTTGACCAATCAATGTTTATGTTAGTGATCCACATCTTCCTTTTTGTATCACCTGACCTACAGGTGTCAGTACATGGAATGGAATGCTGCCTGTCCTGTCCTGATACCGGGTGTGAGACAGTTGCTGAGTCATATCAGATCTTATAACACCTGGATTAGTTTTTTCCGCATCACCTAACTACATCATACGGTATGTTATAGCAACCTGGTGCCCGATGGCACCGTCGGGGACGTGGCATGCAACCATTGGTTGATGACTACAATATCTAAGCTGGGCGACACAACCAAAGTATTTGTAACAAACATTTAAGGAAACTACAGTCCCAAACTGCACTCTACTCACAGCAAACCCCTTAACCCTCTCAATAGTCTACACATTTTGAACCATACTATTACAATTACAAATAGATCTTGGCTTCAGAGAAATGAATCAACTTTATATTTTGTGAGTGTAAGATTTCATCCAAAAGCAACAAGCAACTAAATCTGAAAATGGGGAACCTAAACACACTGGTTAATTTTGATCTTGGTCAGATTGAAACTGAAAACCCCTGAGGTCATGCCTTAGCTCTGGTTGTCTGGCAGGAGTCAATAGATACTGGAGATAGGAATGCCCCATTGCCTGAGAGTGACACATCATTTTTTTGTGTTAGAGAGAAAGAGTGTGTGTGAGAGAGCAGGGGAGGGAGGAGAGAGACTGCAAGATGTTTTGTTTTTGTATTTTTCTTCACCTTTATTTAACCAGGTAGACTAGTGGAGAACAAGTTCTCATTTACAACTGCGACCTGGCCAAGATAAAGCAAAGCAGTGCAACACAAACAACCACACAGAGTTACACATGGAGTAAAGAAGTGTACAGTCAATGACACAATAGAAAATAGAAAGTCTATATACAGTGTGTGCAAATGGCATGAGGAGGTAGGCAATAAATAGGCCATAGTAGCAAAGTAATTACAATTTAGCAGATTAACACTGGAGTGAAAAATCAGCAGATGATGATGTGCAAGTAGAGATACTGGTGTGAAAAAGAGCAGAAAAGTAAATAAAAACAATATGGGGATGAGGAAGGTAGATTGGGTGGACTATTTACAGATAAACTATGTACAGCTGCAGCGATCGGTTAGCTGCTCAGATAGCTGATGTTTAAAGTTAGTGTGGGAAATATAAGTCTCCAGCTTCAGCAATTTTTGCAATTCGTTCCAGTCACTGGCAGCAGAGTCCTGGAAGGAAAGGTGGCCAAAGGAGGTGTTGGCTTTGGGGATGACCAGTGAGATATACCTGCTGGAGCGGTGCTATGGGTGGGTGTCGTGACCAGTGAGCTGAGATAAGGCGGAGCTTTACCTAGCGTAGACTTATAGATGACCTGGAGCCAGTGGGTCTGGCGATGAATATGTAGCGAGGGCCAGGTGACTAGAGCATACAGGCCGCAGTGGTGTGTGGTAGAAGGGGCTTACCCGAGTTAAACTGACTATCCTACCGATCCTCGCCGAAGTCGAGGATCGGTAGGATAGTCAGTTTAACTCGGGTAAGTTTGGCGGCGTGAGTGAAGGAGGCTTTGTTGTGAAATAGAAAGCCGATTCTAGATTTGATTTTGGATTGGAGATGTTTAATATGAGTCTGGAAGGAGAGTTTACAGTCTAGCCAGACACCTAGGTATTTGTTGTTGTCTACGTTTTCTAGGTCAGAACCGTCCAGGGCAGTGATGCTAGTCAGGCTTGCGGGTGCGGGCAGCGAACGGTTGAAAGCATACATTTGGTTTTACTAGCGTTTAAGAGCAGTTGGAGACCATGGAAGGAGTGTTGTATGAGTCTGTAGATGGGGGGGAATTCCACTATTTTCTCTTCAGCTAGGAGGTGGTGATGAGGGGGAGGATGACGAGGCACCATCACTGCTTCTCCCCTGCTGTTCTCT
This sequence comes from Oncorhynchus clarkii lewisi, assembly GCF_045791955.1. NCBI lineage: Eukaryota > Metazoa > Chordata > Actinopteri > Salmoniformes > Salmonidae > Oncorhynchus > Oncorhynchus clarkii. The sequence continues at coordinate 279,679 of NW_027260927.1, forward strand.
CACCTCTAAGGGGGGTTGATGAAAGGGTGTGGGGGAAAAAGTCACTATCACTCCTCTCTCTCACACACACCTCCCTCGTGCCATTCTCTCTCTCTCAATTCAATTCAAAGGACTTTATTGGCATGGGAAACATATGTTAACATTGCCAAAGCAAGGGAAATAGAAAACAAACAAAAGTGAACAGTAAACATTACACTCACAAAAGTTCCAAAAGAATAAAGACATTTCAAATGTCATATTATGTCTATATACAGTGTTGTAATGAAGTGCAAATAGTAAAGTACGGAAGGGAAATTAAATAAACATAAATATGGGTTGTATTTACAATGATGTTTGTTCTTCACTGGTTGCCCTTTTCTTGTGGAAACAGGTCGTGCCATCACACATCTTGATGCTGTGATGGCACTCTATGGTATTTCACCCAATAGATATGGGAGTTTATCAAAATTGGGTTTGTTTTCAAATTCTTTGTGGGTCTGGTGTAATCTGAGGGAAATATGTCTCTAATATGGTCATACATTTGGCAGGAAGTTAGGAAGTGCTGCTCAGTTTCCACCTCATTTTGTGTGCAGTAGCACATAGCCTGTCTTCTCTTGAGAGCCATGTCTGCCTATGGCAACCTTTCTCAATAGCAAGGCTATGCTCACTGAGTCTGTACATAGTCAAAGCTTTCCTTAATTTTGGGTCAGTCACAGTGGTCAGGTATTCTGCCACTGTGTACTCTCTGTGTAGGGCCAAATAGCATTCTAGTTTGCTCTGTTTTTTTGTTAATTCTTTCCAATGTGTCAAGTAATTATCTTGTTGTTTTCTCATGATTTGGTTGGGTCTAATTGTGTTGCTGTCCTGGGGGTCTGTTTGTGTTTGAACAGAGCCCCAGGACCAGCTTGCTTAGGGGACTCTTCTCCAGGTTCAGCTCTCTGTAGGTGATGGCTTTGTTATGGAAGGTTTGGAATCACTTCCTTTTAGGTGGTTGTAGAATTTAACAGCTCTTTTCTGGATTTTGATAATTAGCAGGTATCAGCCTAATTCTGCTCTGCATGCATTATTTTGTGTTTTACGTTGTACACTGAGGATATTTTTTGCAGAATTCTGCATGCAGAGTCTCAATTTGGTGTTTGTCCCATTTTGTGAATTATTGGTTGGTGAGCGGATCCCAGACCTCACAACCATAGTGGGCAATGGGTTCTTCAACTGATTCAAGTACTTTTAGCCAGATCCTAATTGGTATGTTGAAATGTATGTTCCTTTTGATGGCATAGAAGGCCCTTCTTGCCGTGTCTCTCAGATCATTCACAGCTTTGTGGAAGTTACCTGTGGCGCTGACGTTTAGGCCAAGGTATGTATATTTTTTTGTGTGCTCTAGGGCAATGGCGTCTAGATGGAATTTATATTTGTGGTCCTGGCAACTGGACCTCTTTCTCTACTCTCCTTCATAAATTTCCCTGCTAAGCAGCTCACCCCCTCCATGGTGTATGTCTCCTCCCCCATCTCAACCGCTCCGTCATCTGTCTCTCTCCCCTCTTTGGAATATCCCTTCATCCTGTGTCTCCCTCCTCCATTCCTCCTCCCACCTCCTCTCCAACTCTCCTTGGTTTATCCCCCCATTCCTCCACCTGTCCTCCCTGTTGACACTGCAGCGCTGCAGTGAGTATCGGGGATCCTATGCTGACGTCAGGGAGAAAACCCCAGTTGCACAACAGCTACTGAGGAGCATCCCGCTCCAGCCCACTACTGACTGCCTGGGAGAGGAGAGGCCAGAGGGAGAATCCCTCCTTGTAGACACAGGTTATGAGGCTTCTATTTAAAGACTATAAAATAATCATGATCAACAGTGAAAGACTGGAGATTCCTTTACAATGAACCCAGTTGTAGGCTAATCGTGCTGTTAATTTAGTCCGAGCACACTTGTAATGGTCTGCATTTTTTTGCGTAACTGTCCACAGTAGCAATAGCTCTGTACTCCTGTTGTGAATGTGATTATATCCATGGATCTATGAGTCTTGGTAGAAATAGCATATTGATTACAGGCCCTGTGTGTGAAAGAGCACTACCTGAGACTGAATCGTCCCAGCCTCAGTTCTGTACTGACTGAATCGTCCCAGCCTCAGTTCTGTACTGACTGAATCGTCCCAGCCTCAGTTTTGTACTGACTGAATCGTCCCAGCCTCAGTTCTGTACTGACTGAATCGTCCCAGCCTCAGTTCTGTACTGACGGAATCGTCCCAGCCTCAGTTCTGTACTGACTGAATCGTCCCAGCCTCAGTTCTGTACTGACTGAATCGTCCTAGCCTCAGTTCTGTACTGACGGAATCGTCCCAGCCTCAGTTCTGTACTGACTGAATCGTCCCAGCCTCAGTTCTGTACTGACTGAATCGTCCCAGCCTCAATTCTGTACTGACTGAATCGTCGCAGCCTCAGTTCCACCGCACATCACTCAGTTTGAAGAGTGAACATTGGGTGGCGCTATTTGCTAAGGAGAGAGAGAATGGAGGCAAGTTGGAAGAGAAGTGATGTAGTCGCTAGGTGACAGAATATACCCTGGCATGCGCCATCCCTATATCCAGTGTATTGGACAAGTGTCTTGTCAGGAATTATGAAATGATGCTCTTCACAGCCTATTCTTAGTTTTACCTGGAAGTTTGGATCAAGAGTATGGTAAATGGGTACTTTTTTTTTTTGCAGCATCTTTTGTTGCTTAGTCTAACTAACCTTCTCCTAAACACTTTCAACTAGCAAAACATCCACAATACACTCCGTATCGGAGAGATATGCTCAGTGATGGCTTATGCAATGTGTCAAACATATCGTGTGAGTGTGTGTGTTTAAGGGTGTTGGCATGGGGTTAAGGAGATGGGTCTTGACACTCTAACCCATCTGTCTAAAGTTTAACTCTCTGTGTGTGTGTGTGTGTGTGTGTGTGTGTGTGTGTGTGTGTGTGTGTGTGTGTGTGTGTGTGTGTGTGTGTGTGTGTGTGTGTGTGGTGTGTGTGTGTGTGTGTGTGTTAGGTGTCTACTCTGTAAGGATGTAGGGTCAATATGCCAGGGTGTATCTTGTTGAATAATTTTGCTTCTTGAAACTTCCAGACAAGTCCACCTGGTTGCTCATTTCACCATTGTGACATGTCTTCCTGACTGCTCATGGCAACATGTAGTGTAGTGGAGTTACTGTAGTCTGTTCTGTCCTATCCCATCAGCTACTGGGCTCTGTGCTGTGGAGGGCCACGCAACACCTACTGCCAACTAATGAGAGAGAGAGCGAGGTAATGAGAAGTGTTAAATTGTATGCGTGTGTTCTTTACATTTCATAGTTACCTTGTCCACACATTCTCATCATAGTATATACATGCAAATCATAGCTATTGATTATACAGTCAAGCTGTTACAAATCAAATCTATTTTTTTTGGTCACATACACATGGTTAGCAGATGTTAATGCGAGTGTAGCAAAATGCTTGTGCTTCTAGTTCCGACCGTGCTGTAATATCTAACAAGTAATCAAACAATTTCCCACCTACTACTTTATACACACACAAGTGTAAAGGAATGAATAAGGAATATGTACATATAAATATAATGATAAGTGATGGCCGTGCGGCATAGGCAAGATATAGTAGATGGCATAGAGTACAGTATGAGATGAGTAATGTAGGGTATGTAAACATTATATAAAGTGGCATTGTTTAAAGTGACTAGTGATACATTTATTACATGCAATTTTTAATTATTCAAGTGGCTAGAGATTGAGTCAGTATGTTGGCAGCAGCTACTCAATTTTAGTGATGGCTGTTTATCAGTCTGATGGCCTTGAGATAGAAGCTGTTTTTCAGTCTCTCGGTCCCGGCTTTGATGCACCTGTACTGACCTCGGCTTCTGGATGATAGCGGGGTGAACAGGCAGTGGCTCGGTTGGTTGTTGTCCTTGATGATCTTTTTGGCCATCCTGTGACATCGGGTGCTATAGGTGTCCTGGAGGGCAGGTAGTTTGCCCTCGTTGATGTGTTGTGCAGACCTCACTACCCTCTGGAGAGCTTTGCGGTTGTGGGCAGAGCAGTTGCCATACCAGGCGGTGATACAGCCCGACAGGATGCTCTCGATTGTGCATCTGTAAAAGTTTGTGAATGTTTTTGATGACAAGCCAAATTTCTTCAGCCTCCTGAGTTTGAAGAGGTGCTGTTGCCTTCTTCACCACGCTGTCTTTGTGGGTCGACCATTTCAGTTTGTCCGTGATGTGTATGACGAGGAACTTAAAACTTTCCACCTTCTCCACTACTGTCCCGTCGATGTGGATAGGGGGGTGCTCCCTCTGCTGTTTCCTGAAGTCCACAATCATCTCCTTTGTTTTGTTGACGTTGAGAGTGAGGTTATTTTCCTGACACCACACTCCGAGGGCCCTCACCTCCTCTCTGTAGGCCGTCTCGTCTTTGTTGGTAATCAAGCCTACCACTGTTGTGTCGTCTGCAAACTTGATGATTGAGTTGGTGTGCATGGCCACGCAGTCATGGTGAACAGGGAGTACAGGAGAGGGCTGAAAACGCACCCTTGTGGGGCCCCAGTGTTGAGGATCAGCGGGGTGGAGATGTTGTTGCCTACCCTCACCACCTGGGGGCAGCCCGTCAAAAAGTCCAGGGCCCAGTTGCACAGAGCGGGGTCGAGACCCAGGGTCTGACGAGTTTGGACGGTACTATGGTGTTAAATGCTGATGAGCACCATTCTTACACATCACCGATGCACTTGCTAATAAACTCACTCACCGAATCAGCGTATACATAAATGTTGTTGTCTGAGGCTATCCAGAACATATCCCAGTCCACGTGATCAAAGCAATCTTGAAGAGTGTAATCCTATTGGTTGGACCAGCATTGAACAGACCTGAGCACAGGCGTTTTCTGTTTTAGGTTCTGTCTATCGGTTGGGAGCAACAAAATGGAGTCGTGGTCAGATTTGCCGAATGGAGGGCGAGGGAGGGCTTTGTATGCGTTGCGGAAATTAGAGTAGCAATGATCCAGAATGCTGCCAGCCCGGGTCGCGCATTCGATATGCTGATGTTTTCAGATTAGCCTTGTTAAAAGCCCCAGCTACAATAAATGCAGCCTCAGGATATATGGTTTCCAGTTTACATAGAGTCCAATGAAGTTCTTTCAAGCCCTCCGAGGTGTCTGCTTGGGGGGATATACACGGCTGTGATTATAATCGAAGAGATTTCTCTTGGTAGATAATGCGGTCGGCATTTGATTTTAAGGAATTCTAGGTCTGGCGAACAAAAGGACTTGAGTTCCTGTATGTTGTTATGATCACACCACGACTCGTTAATCATAAGGCATACACCCCCGCCCTTCTTCTTACCAGAGAGATGTTTGTTTCTGTCAGCGCGATGCGTGAAGAAATCGGGTGGCTGTACCGACTCTGATAACATATCCCGAGTGAGCCATGTTCCCGTGAAACAGAGAATGTTGCAATCTCTGATGTCTCTCTGGAAGGCAACCCTTATTTGAATTTCGTCTACGTTGTTGTCATGAGACTGGACATTGGCAAGTAGTATACTCGGGAGTGTTGAAGAATGTGCCCGTCTACGGAGCCTGACCAGGAGGCCGCTCCGTCTGCCCCTTCATCGGCGTCGTTGTTTTGGGTTGCCTACTGGGATCCGATCCATTGTCCTGGGTGGTGGTCCAAACAGAAGATCCGCTTCTGGAAAATCGTATGCCTGGTCGTAAAGTTGGTGAGTTGACGTTGCTTTCAAATCCAATAGTTCTTCCCGGCTGTATGTAATAAGACTTAAGATTTCCTGGGGTAACAATGTAAGAAATAATAAAACAAAAAACTGCATAGATTCCGAAGAACGCGAAGCGAAGAGACCATCTCTGTCGGCGTCATTTTCTGGATCACCTTACATTCTCCTTCCTAACAGAAGAAATGTTGTTTTTAAAGCTGAAACACCTTTATATCCCTAGAGATGTTAGTTTGTCTTATGAAGTGTCTGCCACTGTGTCCAACAACACACCACAGAGCTACTGTAGGCTGTTAGCACCACACTGCTACTGTAGGCTGATGTAGGTTGTTACCATCACACTGATACTGTAGGCTGATGTAGATTGTTACCATCACACTGCTACTGGAGGCCAATGTTGGTTGTTACACCACATTTCTACTGTAGACTGATGTAGGTTGTTACCATCACACTGCTACTGTAGGTTGTTACCATCACACTGCTACTGTAGACTGATGTAGGTTGTTACCACACTGCTACTGTAGGCTGATGTAGGTTGTTACACCACACTGATACTGTAGGCTGATGTAGATTGTTACCATCACACTGCTACTGTAGGCTGATGTAGGTTGTTACCTTCACACTGATACTGCAGGCTGATGTAGGTTGTTACCATCACACTGCTACTGTAGGCCAATGTTGGTTGTTACACCACATTTCTACTGTAGACTGATGTAGGTTGTCACCATCACACTGCTACTGTAGGCCAATGTTGGTTGTTACACCACATTTCTACTGTAGACTGATGTAGGTTGTCACCATCACACTGCTACTGTAGGCTGATGTAGGTTGTTACCATCACACTGCTACTGTAGACTGATGTAGGTTGTTACCACACTGCTACTGTAGGCTGATGTAGGTTGTTGCCACCACACTGCTACTGTAGGCTGATGTAGGTTGTTACACCACACTGCTACTGTAGGCTGATGTAGGTTGTTACCACACTGCTACTGTAGGCTGATGTAGGTTGTTGCCACCACACTGCTACTGTAGGCTGATGTAGGTTGTTACACCACACTGCTACTGTAGACTGATGTAGGTTGTTACCACACTGCTACTGTAGGCTGATGTAGGTTGTTACCACACTGCTACTGTAGGCTGATGTAGGTTGTTGCCACCACACTGCTACTGTAGGCTGATGTAGGTTGTTGCCACCACACTGCTACTGTAGGTTGTTGCTATACACATTGGTGCTGCTGGCTTCCGGGTTGGATGGGCAGTGTGTCAAGAAGCAGTGCAGCTTGGTTGGTTTGTGTTTCGGAGGACGCATGGCTCTCGACCTTCGCCTCTCCCGAGTCCATACTGGAGTTGCAGTGATGAGACAAGACTAACTACTACCAATTGGATACCATGAAATTGGGGAGAAAAAAGGGGTGAAAAAAATATTAAATGTGTCACTAGTGTAACGGCTTTCTTCCTGCGAAGGAGAGGTGGACCAAAACGCAGCATTGTTGAAGTTTTTTAATAAGAAAACTAAACATGAACATAAAACAATAAACGTGTAAAAAAAAAAAAAAACGGAAACAGCCCTATCTGGTGCAGCAAACACAGACAGGAAACAACCACCCACAAAACCCAACACAAAACAGGCTACCTAAATATGGTTCCCAATCAGAGACAAGGACTAACACCTGTCTCTGATTGAGAACCATATCAGGCCAAACATAGAAATATACAAACTAGACACACAACATAGAATGCCCACTCAGATCACACCCTGACCAAACAAAACATACAAAGCAAACTATGGTCACTGTGTGACAACTAGTCACTTTAATAATGTTTACATATCCTACATTACTCATCTCATATGTATATAGTGTATTATATTCATCCCTTTACATTTGTGTGTATGAGGTAGTTGTTGGGAATCTGGTAGATTTACTGCATAATCGGAACTAGAAGCACAAGCATTTCGCTACACTCGCATTACCATGTGTATGTGACCAATACAATTTGTGCAAGGCGTGCGTACTAGCGGTAGAGAAATCAGGCGCAGGAGAGCAAAGACTGTGTTCCAACAGCGCAGTTTAATGAATAAAATCACCGTGAACAAAAACAAAAACCCCAGACATAACGTGCACATGCACTTACAATAAACAATACCGGACAAGGACATGTGGGGAACAGAGGGTTAAATACACATATAATTGATGGAATTGAAACCAGGTGTGTGGGAAGATGTTACGAATCCCTTTGACCCGGCAGTCTAGGGGGGATGGTAACGAGACCCGTAACATAACTCATGCAAAGTATAGTAGTGAAAAAGTAACAGTGAGAATGAAAAACCACAGACAACTAATTTACCGTCAAACACTCATGGTTTATTTTGAAACACACAGTAAAGGGGGGTGGGAAAAGGGGCTGAGCTGGACCCAAGGAAAGAAACAAATATCCAAAAACACCCCTAAGCTAGACTAGCCTACTTCAATACAGCTAACTGACTAACCAAAAAATACAGCGGGTGGTCCGCCCAGTTCTAACTAGTGTTCTTAGACAAAGTATTCCTACAGGTAATGTATGCCCATGAGCGACTTGGCTTGGTACCCCCTTTTCCCACCATCAAACAAACAGTCAAACACCATAACAAAACAATACTCACAGGATAACAGACAAAGTGACATGTAGTTGCAAAAACCAAAGAGAGCTCAAAGAGAGAGAGAGAGAGAGAGATAGCGAGAGAAAGCATGACAGAGAGATTGAGCTCCAGAGAAAACAACTGAATGGGTTTTAAACCAAGGGAAAGGGGATGTGATTGGGTAATGGAAACAGGAGGAGGTGTGTCTTCTGATTGATGACTGATTGGGGAATGATGATTGCCACCAGAAGGAGTGAAAAGAAATACACACACAGGATACACACTCAGGATACCTGTATCCGTAACAGAAGACAAGACAAAACAAATGGAAAATGAAAGGTGGATCGGCGATGGCTAGAAGACTGGTGACGTCGACTGCCGAACGTCGCCCAAACAAGGAGAGGGACCGACTTCGGAGGAAGTCGTGACAATTTGATTTATTCAAATATATATATTAAATTATCTTTAGCTCACAACCTCAAATGAATAAGCTGCATGTATTAATTAAATAGTTTGTGGAAAGGGCTTAGTGGTAAGTGACAAAACTGTAAATATTCTGCAGTGTTAATCTTGATGTGACCGAGGACTGTGCTACTGTGTTCATATTCACTAAGACATCTATTCATGTTTTCTCGAAGAAAAGTAGTATATTCGTCCTCAATTGTTTTAGTCCACCATTTTATGAATATTACTTTAGATCGATCTAAGTTATTACCAATGTATTTTACCAAGTCAAATTTTTCAGCTAGATACTCTCCAACTTTTTGGAATTGATTAAGAGTTCCAAAATGGGGTATGGAAAAATGTAGGTCAAGACTTTTCTTATCGGTTTTCGAATCTTTTTTATGGTAATTGCTAATTGACTTAAATGTCTTTGTCACATGCTTATGGATGTCTTTATGAGTTTGCAATCTGAAAGCTACTTCTGAAATGTTGTTGGGCAGAAATTGTTTACTCGAAATATAAAGTTGCTTGGTAAGTTCTCTGTCTTCAAAATTAGATTTAGAGTCATGGCTTTTCTTATTGTTATACTCAGTGTTAAAAATGGCAAATTTGTCACAATAGTTTTCATAAGAAGGACTACTGATTATCAAATTAAAGTGATTGAATGAGCTGATATATGGATCTACAAAGGTTGTCAACTTTCCAGTCAAACCGTACCATTTGCTGTATCCAACAATAGTTTTTATACCATAAGATTTGTACAGTTCTGCTGAATCCTTAATGAGTAAATCCATGCATGAATCATGACCGGAATTTTGCAAACAAGGAGAATTGAGCGTATAGATAAACAATTTAGTATTTCTCAATTTCTCATTGTTTCTCAATATTTGTTTTACTTTCTCAAGAAGTAACTTTTCGGTATGAATATTTAAATTTCTTCCCATCTTTTTGCAATCTTCTAATTTAAAAAAGCCAACAAAAACCGGTTCTCCACCACAAGGTGACTCTATAAATGCCCATGCATGTTGCGTATCAAACTTTTGCTTGCAACCCTTTTTTTGTATTGAGTAGTATTTATCAAGAAATTCAGAAATGTTTTCAAAATGCTTTGGGATGTTTTGGTTTTCCGTCAGACAGTCCGTAAAAATCGTTGTTATGCCATACTTGTTCAGTTCTGCTAAATCTGTTATTTTATGACCTATCATTTGCAAAGGAGAGTTGAGCGAATATATAGAAAATGTTGTATTTTGTAATTGCTCTTCGTTTTCCAACATTATTTTTGTTTCCTCAAGAAGTAACTCTTTGGTATGACTAATTATTGGAGGTTTGTTTTCCATATTCTCTATATTGTTAGGTTCCGGAATTGCAACAAACACATCACCAGTTAAGAATGCCCATGTAATTTTAAGATAAATGCAATCTTTTGTTTGTAGAAGGTCAAATGTATCACGTAATTTGTTTTCAACTTGATTTGGGAGGTCCATTGACTGGTCTGGAAAGTTGATGTTTGCAGGACTGGGGCTTCCTCTGTAAGGGGAATGAAAATAGCAAAATTAGTTTTGCAATTTGTAACCTGTTCGTGAGGGGTCAAAGAGAGCTAAAGATAGTAAAATCTTCTAGTAAAGATTCAGAAAATAACTATGGACTCTGGATTTACACGTCAAATGTATAACAATAGAACGACCATGTCCTCCACAATTAGTATGTTTAATATTAGTCCACTTTTGGTACAGTGTCAAATGTTGCATGTCAGCTTCAAGATTTCAAAATATATTGCTTTCTGTCTCCTGATGCCAATAAGCATATTGTGAAAATGTAGGTCATACCTCTGCGGGATCTCAATCCCCTTACTGGTTGAATTGGCATCCATATCCTCCTCAGGAGGCCCTCCGTTCGATAAAATGTTTGTGTTGGTGGAAGGGTTCACATCATCAGGATCCCCTCCCTCAGACAGTGATAGGTGCCTCTTCTTACTGCAGAGAAATATAATTATGTTATTCACCATCAATGTCACAAACTATTAGTTGTTGAAAACTATTTATTAAGTTTGAAATACTTAAAAAAAATTCAAATACAATTTGTAAATATTTGGTTTTTAAAACGGGGTTTCTTAAATTGTACATGTAGGTAGAGATATTAAAGTGACTTTGCATAGATAATAATAGAGAGTAGCAGCAATGTTCGGGGGGGGGGGGGGGGGGGCAATGCAAATAGTCTGGGTAGCCATTTGATTAGCTGTTCTTATGGCTTGGAGGTAGAAGCTATTTAGGAGCCTCTTGGACCTAGACTTGGTGCTCCGGTACCGCTTACCATGCTGTAGCAGAGAGAACAGTCTATGACTAGGGTGGCTGGAGTCTTTGACAATTTTTAGGGCCTTCCTCTGACACCGCCTGGTATAGAGGTCTTGGATGGCAGGAAGCTTCGCCCTGGTGATGTACTGGGCTGTATTCACTACCCTCTGTAGTGTCTTGCGGTCAGAGGCCGAGCAGTTGCCATACCAGGCAGTGATGCAACCCGTCAGGATGGTGCAGCTGTAAAACCTTTTGAGGATCTGAGGACCCATGCCAAAACTTATCAGTCTTCTTAGGGGGAATAGGTTTTGTCTTGCCCTCTTGACTTGGTGTGCTTGGACCATGTTTGTTTGTTGGTGATGTGGACACCAAGGAACTTGAAGCTCTCAACCTGCTCCACTACAGCCTCGTCGATGAGAATTGGGGCGTGCTCGGTCCTCCTTTTCCTGTAGTCCACAATCATCTCCTTTGTCTTGATCATGTTGAGGGAGAGGTTGTTGTCCTTTAACCACACGTCAGGTCTCTGACCTCCTCCCTATAGGCTGTCTCATTGTTGTTGGTGATCAGGCCTACCACTGTTGTGTCATCAGCAAACTTAATGATGGTGTTGGAGTCGTGCATGGCCGTGCAGTCTTGAGTGAACAGGGAGTACAGGAGGGGACTGAGTACGCACCTCTTAAGGGCCCCCATGTTGACAATCAGATGGCAGATGTGTTGTTACCTACCCTTACCACCTGGGGGCAGCCCGTCAGGAAGTCTAGGATCCAGTTGCAGAGGGAGGTGTTTAGTCCAAGGTTCCTTAGCTTAGTGATGAGCTTTGAGGGCAGGTGGGAAAGGACAGTGTGGAGTGCGATTGAGATTGCATCATCTGTGGATCTGTTGGGGCGGTATGCAAATCGGAGTGGGTCTAGGGTTTCTGGGATGATTGTGTTGATGTGAGCAGTGACCAGCCTTTCAAAGCACTTCATGGCTGCAGACATGAGTGCTATGGGTCGGTAGTCTTTTAGGCAGGTTACCTTAGTGTTCTTGGGTACAGGGACTATTGTGTTCTGCTTGAAACATGTTGGTGTTACAGACCCGGACAGGAAGAGGTTGAAAATGTCAGTGAAGACACTTGCCAGTTTGTCAGCACATGCTCGCGGTACACGTTCTGGTAATCTGTCTGGCCCTGCGGCCTTGTGAATTTGGACCTGTTTAAACGTCATACATCGGCTTTTGGTTGGGTTATGTACATACAGTCACTGTGGGGACGACGTCTTCGAAGCTCTTATTGATAAAGTCAGTGACTGATGTGGTGTACTCCTCAATGCCATCGGAATAATCCCGGAACATATTCCAGTCTGTGCTAGCAAAACAGTCCTGTAGTTTAGCATCTGCTTCATCTGACCACTTTTTTATTGACCCAAGTCACTGGTGCTTCCTGCTTTGATTTGAGCTTGTAAGCAGGAATCAGAAGGATAGAATTATGGTCAGATTTGCCAAGGTAAATGAAGACTTGAGTTACAACCAGGTAGATTCAGCAACATGACATCAACACACCCAGTGGGTTAACTTCCTGCTTACAGAATTCATCAACTGAATTCACATCTGCCAAGACTGCCAATATTGTCTGTTCCCAATGTGGGAGGGCACAAATGGGTCATACCATTGGTGGTTCTCATTCTCCTCACTCTGGGATCTGGTTGATTTAGCAGCCACATCCTCCTCAGGAGGGCATCTATCAGAAGAACTGTCTGTGTTGCTGGGAGAGTTCACATCACTCCCCTTAGACAGGGCCCTCTTCTTACTGTAGAAAAACATGAAGGAGAAATAAAAACAAATCCATTATTATTACAAATGGAACTCACAAACACTGAGTAGCCCCCCTCCTTCTGGTTGAGCAGGTTTCTATTTTTTCCTTCGTAAAGAACAGTTATAAATGTAACAAGTCGTTAATTTATACTGTCATAAAAAATAACTGTGTACTGAGTGGTAATAGTTTAAAATGCATTATCTGTAGCACTTTACATGTGTTGCTTTACAGCCATCTTGGTAGCACTTTACATGTGTTGCTTTACAGCCATCTTGGTAGCACTTTACATGTGTTGCTTTACAGCCATCTTGGTAGCACTTTACATGTGTTGCTTTACATCCATCTTGGTAGCACTTTACATGTGTTGCTTTACAGCCATCTTGGTAGCACTTTACATGTGTTGCTTTACAGCCATCTTGGTAGCACTTTACATGTGTTGCTTTACAGCCATCTTGGTAGCACTTTACATGTGTTGCTTTACAGCCATCTTGGTAGCACTTGACATTACAGTAATAACATGGTAATAGTATAGTAACAATGTTTTGTAATTCACAATAGCATTATTTTGATGGTGAGTAACCATGTCACCACCACTTTATGCCGTGCTGTAATGTAAAGTGCTACTAAGATGGCGGTAGTACCTTTAAACTGCTGTGTCACTCAGAGATCTTTTCCACTTTCAAGATAACACCAGTGCTGTCATTACTCAAGCTGTAGCAGGTGCCACCATACACACATTTGATCTAGTAAAACATTTTTCAGAAATACAAGGAATACAATAGGATTGGTCATAACGACAATCTTTATGATATCAGATGCTGTAGCACATCCAGCATGAGGTTTCTGTGGTCAATGGAATACAGCAGTAAAAATCTGCCCAAGTTTGCCCTGTTCAATCACATTCATTCTCTTAAAAGAAAATGCAGTTTTCTCATTAGTTGGGAATGTTCTTTGAAATGTCTCATACAACATATTTGGCTCATCTTTATCAACCTACTGCGTACCTTATGCTATTAGCATGCTAACACTCATTAAGACAGACTGGTAGCAAATATAGCATAACTAGCCATCGCTAGCATTCACTGGTTGAAGTAACTTTTGAGTGTCATGGAGTTGACTGATGACTATGACATGCAAATATATTCATCACAACGTTTGGATGGGAGCTATAATCCGGTTATGACACAAAACAATTTTAATTTTAGAAAATAAGTAGTGTCGACCTATATTGTCATTTTTTTCTGGTTTTCTGTTTATTTATTTTTATCTTTATTTAACTAGGCAAGTCAGTTCAGAACAAATTCTGGGTTAACTATCTGTTCATCGGCAAAACGACAGATTTGTACCAGATTTGCTACCCCAGGGTAGTCTAGTGGTAGAAAGGAATCAAAGGAAATTTATATTTATGTACTTACGGAAAGGGAGCCATCACAACACTTTTAGGTTGCTCCAGAAGGCTTGGCATTTCCAAGTTCGATTGTGGATTTTTGTTTGCCACTGAAAACAAAAATTTTACGCTTGTGTCTTCACTTGGCATCTCGTTCATGTTTGTGTCATTCGGTTCACTGTCAGGCTAGAGTATACCCACCTTCCACCTACTTTTCCCCATTGGCCCATTTATAATGTCATTCTCATTTTGACCAATCAATGTTTATGTTAGTGATCCACATCTTCCTTTTTGTATCACCTGACCTACAGGTGTCAGTACATGGAATGGAATGCTGCCTGTCCTGTCCTGATACCGGGTGTGAGACAGTTGCTGAGTCATATCAGATCTTATAACACCTGGATTCGTTTTTTCCGCATCACCTAACTACATCATACGGTATGTTATAGCAACCTGGTGCCCGATGGCACCGTCGGGGACGTGGCATGCAACCATTGGTTGATGACTACAATATCTAAGCTGGGCGACGCAACCAAAGTATTTGTAACAAACATTTAAGGAAACTACAGTCCCAAACTGCACTCCACTCACAGCAAACCCCTTAACCCTCTCAATAGTCTACACATTTTGAACCATACTATTACAATTACAAATAGATCTTGGCTTTAGAGAAATTAATCAACTTTATATTTTGTGAGTGTAAGATTTCATCCAAAAGCAACAAGCAACTAAATCTGAAAATGGGGAACCTAAACACACTGGTTCATTTTGATCTTGGTCAGATTGAAACTGAAAACCCCTGAGGTCATGCCTTAGCTCTGGTTGTCTGGCAGGAGTCAATAGATACTGGAGATAGTTATGCCCCATTGCCTGAGAGTGACACATCATTTTTTTGTGTTAGAGAGAAAGAGTGTGTGTGAGAGAGCAGGGGAGGGAGGAGAGAGACTGCAAGATGTTTTGTTTTTGTATTTTTCTTCACCTTTATTTAACCAGGTAGACTAGTGGAGAACAAGTTCTCATTTACAACTGCGACCTGGCCAAGATAAAGCAAAGCAGTGCAACACAAACAACCACACAGAGTTACACATGGAGTAAAGAAGTGTACAGTCAATGACACAATAGAAAATAGAAAGTCTATATACAGTGTGTGCAAATGGCATGAGGAGGTAGGCAATAAATAGGCCATAGTAGCAAAGTAATAACAATTTAGCAGATTAACACTGGAGTGAAAAATCAGCAGATGATGATGTGCAAGTAGAGATACTGGTGTGCAAAAGAGCAGAAAAGTAAATAAAAACAATATGGGGATGAGGAAGGTAGATTGGGTGGACTATTTACAGATGGACTATGTACAGCTGCAGCGATCGGTTAGCTGCTCAGATAGCTGATGTTTAAAGTTAGTGTGGGAAATATAAGTCTCCAGCTTCAGCGATTTTTGCAATTTGTTCCAGTCACTGGCAGCAGAGTCCTGGAAGGAAAGGTGGCCAAAGGAGGTGTTGGCTTTGGGGATGACCAGTGAGATATACCTGCTGGAGCGGTGCTACGGGTGGGTGTCGTGACCAGTGAGCTGAGATAAGGCGGAGCTTTACCTAGCGTAGACTTATAGATGACCTGGAGCTAGTGGGTCTGGCGATGAATATGTAGCGAGGGCCAGGTGACAAGAGCATAAAGGTCACAGTGGTGGGTGGTAGAAGGGGCTTACCCGAGTTAAACTGACTATCCTACCGATCCTCGACTTCGGCGAGGATCGGTAGGATAGTCAGTTTAACTCGGGTAAGTTTGGCGGTGTGAGTGAAGGAGGCATTGTTGTGAAATATAAAGCCGATTTCTAGATTTGATTTTGGATTGGAGATGTTTAATATGAGTCTGGAAGGAGAGTTTACAGTCTAGCCAGACACCTAGGTATTTGTTGTTGTCTACGTTTTCTAGGTCAGAACAGTCCAGGGCAGTGATGCTAGTCAGGCGGGCGGGTGCGGGCAGCGAACGGTTGAAAGCATACATTTGGTTTTACTAGCGTTTAAGAGCAGTTGGAGACCATGGAAGGAGTGTTGTATGAGTCTGTAGATGGGGGGGAATTCCACTATTTTCTCTTCAGCGAGGAGGTGGTGATGAGGGGGAGGATGACGAGGCACCATCACTGCTTCTCCCCTGCTGTTCTCTCACCTCTAAGGGGGGTTGATGAAAGGGTGTGGGGGAAAAAGTCACTATCACTCCTCTCTCTCACACACACCTCCCTCGTGCCATTCTCTCTCTCTCAATTCAATTCAAAGGACTTTATTGGCATGGGAAACATATGTTAACATTGCCAAAGCAAGGGAATTAGAAAACAAACAAAAGTGAACAGTAAACATTACACTCACAAAAGTTCCAAAATAATAAAGACATTTCAAATGTCATATTATGTCTATATACAGTGTTGTAATGAAGTGCAAATAGTAAAGTACGGAAGGGAAATTAAATAAACATAAATATGGGTTGTATTTACAATGATTTTTGTTCTTCACTGGTTCCCCTTTTCTTGTGGAAACATGTCGTGCCATCACACATCTTGATGCTGTGATGGCACTCTATGGTATTTCACCCAATAGATATGGGAGTTTATCAAAATTGGGTTTGTTTTCAAATTCTTTGTGGGTCTGGTGTAATCTGAGGGAAATATGTCTCTAATATGGTCATACATTTGGCAGGAAGTTAGGAAGTGCTGCTCAGTTTCCACCTCATGTTGTGTGCAGTAGCACATAGCCTGTCTTCTCTTGAGAGCCATGTCTGCCTATGGCAACCTTTCTCAATAGCAAGGCTATGCTCACTGAGTCTGTACATAGTCAAAGCTTTCCTTAATTTTGGGTCAGTCACAGTGGTCAGGTATTCTGCCACTGTGTACTCTCTGTTTAGGGCCAAATAGCATTCTAGTTTGCTCTGTTTTTTTGTTAATTCTTTCCAATGTGTCAAGTAATTATCTTGTTGTTTTCTCATGATTTGGTTGGGTCTAATTGTGTTGCTGTCCTGGGGGTCTGTTTGTGTTTGAACAGAGCCCCAGGACCAGCTTGCTTAGGGGACTCTTCTCCAGGTTCATCTCTCTGTAGGTGATGGCTTTGTTATGGAAGGTTTGGAATCACTCCCTTTTAGGTGGTTGTAGAATTTAACAGCTCTTTTCTGGATTTTGATAATTAGCAGGTATCAGCCTAATTCTGCTCTGCATGCATTATTTTGTGTTTTACGTTGTACACTGAGGATATTTTTTGCAGAATTCTGCATGCAGAGTCTCAATTTGGTGTTTGTCCCATTTTGTGAATTATTGGTTGGTGAGCGGATCCCAGACCTCACAACCATAGTGGGCAATGGGTTCTTCAACTGATTCAAGTATTTTTAGCCAGATCCTAATTGGTATGTTGAAATGTATGTTCCTTTTGATGGCATAGAAGGCCCTTCTTGCCGTGTCTCTCAGATCATTCACAGCTTTGTGGAAGTTACCTGTGGCGCTGACGTTTAGGCCAAGGTATGTATATTTTTTGTGTGCTCTAGGGCAATGGAGTCTAGATGGAATTTATATTTGTGGTCCTGGCAACTGGACCTCTTTCTCTACTCTCCTTCATAAATTTCCCTGCTCAGCAGCTCACCCCCTCCATGGTGTATGCCTCCTCCCCCATCTCAACCGCTCCGTCATCTGTCTCTCTCCCCTCTTTGGAATATCCCTTCATCCTGTGTCTCCCTCCTCCATTCCTCCTCCCACCTCCTCTCCAACTCTCCTTGGTTTATCCCCCCATTCCTCCACCTGTCCTCCCTGTTGACACTGCAGCGCTGCAGTGAGTATCGGGGATCCTATGCTGACGTCAGGGAGAAAACCCCAGTTGCACAACAGCTACTGAGGAGCATCCCGCTCCAGCCCACTACTGACTGCCTGGGAGAGGAGAGGCCAGAGGGAGAATCCCTCCTTGTAGGCACAGGTTATGAGGCTTCTATTTAAAGACTATAAAATATTTTAAGACTATAAAATAATCATGATCAACAGTGAAAGACTGGAGATTCCTTTACAATGAACCCAGTTGTAGGCTAATCGTGCTGTTAATTTAGTCCGAGCACACTTGTAATGGTCTGCATTTTTTTGCACTACCTGAGAGAGCACTACCTGAGACTGAATCGTCCCAGCCTCAGTTCTGTACTGACTGAATCGTCCCAGCCTCAGTTCTGTACTGACTGAATCGTCCCAGCCTCAGTTCTGTACTGACTGAATCGTCCCAGCCTCAGTTCTGTACTGACTGAATCGTCCCAGCCTCAGTTCTGTACTGACGGAATCGTCCCAGCCTCAGTTCTGTACTGACGGAATCGTCCCAGACTCAGTTCTATACTGACTGAATCGTCCCAGCCTCAGTTCTGTACTGACGGAATCGTCCCAGCCTCAGTTCTGTACTGATTGAATCGTCCCAGCCTCCGTTCTGTACTGACTGAATCGTCGCAGCCTCAGTTCCACCGCACATCACTCAGTTTGAAGAGTGAACATTGGGTGGCGATATTTGCTAAGGAGAGAGAGAATAGAGGCAAGTTGGAAGAGAAGTGATGTAGTCGCTAGGTGACAGAATATACCCTGGCATGCGCCATCCCTATATCCAGTGTATTGGACAAGTGTCTTGTCAGGAATTATGAAATGAGGCTCTTCACAGCCTATTCTTAGTTTTACCTGGAAGTTTGGATCAAGAGTATGGTAAATGGGTACTTTTTATTTTGCAGCATCTTTTGTTGCTTAGTCTAACTAACCTTCTCCTAAACACTTTCAACTAGCAAAACATCCACAACCTAACAGCTAAGAACGAAGCTAAGCTTTGTGTTTCTCATACCTTAATAAATACCCCACAAGCCTTCAGATCTAGTCGGTAATAGACTTCCTAGAACTGCATCTGAAGAGTATCCACTACGGTTACCAATACACTCCGTATCGGAGAGATATGCTCAGTGATGGCTTATGCAATGTGTCAAACATATCGTGTGAGTGTGTGTGTTTAAGGGTGTTGGCATGGGGTTAAGGAGATGGGTATTGACACTCTAACCCATCTGTCTAAAGTTTAACTCTGTGTGTGTGTGTGTGTGTGTGTGTGTGTGTGTGTGTGTGTGTGTGTGTGTGTGTGTGTGTGTGTGTGTGTGTGTGTGTGTGTGTGTGTGTGTGTTAGGTGTCTACTCTGTAAGGATGTAGGGTCAATATGCCAGGGTGTATCTTGTTGAATAATTTTGCTTCTTGAAACTTCCAGACAATTCCACCTGGTTGCTCATTTCACCATTGTGACATGTCTTCCTGACTGCTCATGGCAACATGTAGTGTAGTGGAGTTACTGTAGTCTGTTCTGTCCTATCCCATCAGCTACTGGACTCTGTGCTGTGGAGGGCCACGCAACACCTACTGCCAACTAACGAGAGAGAGAGCGAGGTAATGAGAAGTGTTAAATTGTATGCGTGTGTGTTCTTTACATTTCATAGTTACCTTGTCCACACATTCTCATCATAGTATGTACATGCAAATCATAGCTATTGATTATACAGTCAAGCTGTTACAAATCAAATCTATTTTTTTTGGTCACATACACATGGTTAGCAGATGTTAATGCGAGTGTAGCAAAATGCTTGTGCTTCTAGTTCCGACCGTGCTGTAATATCTAACAAGTAATCAAACAATTTCCCACCTACTACTTTATACACACACAAGTGTAAAGGAATGAATAAGGAATATGTACATATAAATATAATGATAAGTGATGGCCGTGCGGCATAGGCAAGATATAGTAGATGGCATAGAGTACAGTATGAGATGAGTAATGTAGGGTATGTAAACATTATATAAAGTGGCATTGTTTAAAGTGACTAGTGATACATTTATTACATGCAATTTTTAATTATTCAAGTGGCTAGAGATTGAGTCAGTATGTTGGCAGCAGCTACTCAATTTTAGTGATGGCTGTTTATCAGTCTGATGGCCTTGAGATAGAAGCTGTTTTTCAGTCTCTCGGTCCCGGCTTTGATGCACCTGTACTGACCTCGGCTTCTGGATGATAGCGGGGTGAACAGGCAGTGGCTCGGTTGGTTGTTGTCCTTGATGATCTTTTTGGCCATCCTGTGACATCGGGTGCTATAGGTGTCCTGGAGGGCAGGTAGTTTGCCCTCGTTGATGTGTTGTGCAGACCTCACTACCCTCTGGAGAGCTTTGCGGTTGTGGGCAGAGCAGTTGCCATACCAGGCGGTGATACAGCCCGACAGGATGCTCTCGATTGTGCATCTGTAAAAGTTTGTGAATGTTTTTGATGACAAGCCAAATTTCTTCAGCCTCCTGAGTTTGAAGAGGTGCTGTTGCCTTCTTCACCACGCTGTCTTTGTGGGTCGACCATTTCAGTTTGTCCGTGATGTGTATGACGAGGAACTTAAAACTTTCCACCTTCTCCACTACTGTCCCGTCGATGTGGATAGGGGGGTGCTCCCTCTGCTGTTTCCTGAAGTCCACAATCATCTCCTTTGTTTTGTTGACGTTGAGAGTGAGGTTATTTTCCTGACACCACACTCCGAGGGCCCTCACCTCCTCTCTGTAGGCCGTCTCGTCTTTGTTGGTAATCAAGCCTACCACTGTTGTGTCGTCTGCAAACTTGATGATTGAGTTGGTGTGCATGGCCACGCAGTCATGGTGAACAGGGAGTACAGGAGAGGGCTGAAAACGCACCCTTGTGGGGCCCCAGTGTTGAGGATCAGCGGGGTGGAGATGTTGTTGCCTACCCTCACCACCTGGGGGCAGCCCGTCAAAAAGTCCAGGGCCCAGTTGCACAGAGCGGGGTCGAGACCCAGGGTCTGACGAGTTTGGACGGTACTATGGTGTTAAATGCTGATGAGCACCATTCTTACACATCACCGATGCACTTGCTAATAAACTCACTCACCGAATCAGCGTATACATAAATGTTGTTGTCTGAGGCTATCCAGAACATATCCCAGTCCACGTGATCAAAGCAATCTTGAAGAGTGTAATCCTATTGGTTGGACCAGCATTGAACAGACCTGAGCACAGGCGTTTTCTGTTTTAGGTTCTGTCTATCGGTTGGGAGCAACAAAATGGAGTCGTGGTCAGATTTGCCGAATGGAGGGCGAGGGAGGGCTTTGTATGCGTTGCGGAAATTAGAGTAGCAATGATCCAGAATGCTGCCAGCCCGGGTCGCGCATTCGATATGCTGATGTTTTCAGATTAGCCTTGTTAAAAGCCCCAGCTACAATAAATGCAGCCTCAGGATATATGGTTTCCAGTTTACATAGAGTCCAATGAAGTTCTTTCAAGCCCTCCGAGGTGTCTGCTTGGGGGGATATACACGGCTGTGATTATAATCGAAGAGATTTCTCTTGGTAGATAATGCGGTCGGCATTTGATTTTAAGGAATTCTAGGTCTGGCGAACAAAAGGACTTGAGTTCCTGTATGTTGTTATGATCACACCACGACTCGTTAATCATAAGGCATACACCCCCGCCCTTCTTCTTACCAGAGAGATGTTTGTTTCTGTCAGCGCGATGCGTGAAGAAATCGGGTGGCTGTACCGACTCTGATAACATATCCCGAGTGAGCCATGTTCCCGTGAAACAGAGAATGTTGCAATCTCTGATGTCTCTCTGGAAGGCAACCCTTATTTGAATTTCGTCTACGTTGTTGTCATGAGACTGGACATTGGCAAGTAGTATACTCGGGAGTGTTGAAGAATGTGCCCGTCTACGGAGCCTGACCAGGAGGCCGCTCCGTCTGCCCCTTCATCGGCGTCGTTGTTTTGGGTTGCCTACTGGGATCCGATCCATTGTCCTGGGTGGTGGTCCAAACAGAAGATCCGCTTCTGGAAAATCGTATGCCTGGTCGTAAAGTTGGTGAGTTGACGTTGCTTTCAAATCCAATAGTTCTTCCCGGCTATATGTAATAAGACTTAAGATTTCCTGGGGTAACAATGTAAGAAATAATAAAACAAAAAACTGCATAGATTCCGAAGAACGCGAAGCGAAGAGACCATCTCTGTCGGCGTCATTTTCTGGATCACCTTACATTCTCCTTCCTAACAGAAGAAATGTTGTTTTTAAAGCTGAAACACCTTTATATCCCTAGAGATGTTAGTTTGTCTTATGAAGTGTCTGCCACTGTGTCCAACAACACACCACAGAGCTACTGTAGGCTGTTAGCACCACACTGCTACTGTAGGCTGATGTAGGTTGTTACCATCACACTGATACTGTAGGCTGATGTAGATTGTTACCATCACACTGCTACTGGAGGCCAATGTTGGTTGTTACACCACATTTCTACTGTAGACTGATGTAGGTTGTTACCATCACACTGCTACTGTAGGTTGTTACCATCACACTGCTACTGTAGACTGATGTAGGTTGTTACCACACTGCTACTGTAGGCTGATGTAGGTTGTTACACCACACTGATACTGTAGGCTGATGTAGATTGTTACCATCACACTGCTACTGTAGGCTGATGTAGGTTGTTACCTTCACACTGATACTGCAGGCTGATGTAGGTTGTTACCATCACACTGCTACTGTAGGCCAATGTTGGTTGTTACACCACATTTCTACTGTAGACTGATGTAGGTTGTCACCATCACACTGCTACTGTAGGCCAATGTTGGTTGTTACACCACATTTCTACTGTAGACTGATGTAGGTTGTCACCATCACACTGCTACTGTAGGCTGATGTAGGTTGTTACCATCACACTGCTACTGTAGACTGATGTAGGTTGTTACCACACTGCTACTGTAGGCTGATGTAGGTTGTTGCCACCACACTGCTACTGTAGGCTGATGTAGGTTGTTACACCACACTGCTACTGTAGGCTGATGTAGGTTGTTACCACACTGCTACTGTAGGCTGATGTAGGTTGTTGCCACCACACTGCTACTGTAGGCTGATGTAGGTTGTTACACCACACTGCTACTGTAGACTGATGTAGGTTGTTACCACACTGCTACTGTAGGCTGATGTAGGTTGTTACCACACTGCTACTGTAGGCTGATGTAGGTTGTTGCCACCACACTGCTACTGTAGGCTGATGTAGGTTGTTGCCACCACACTGCTACTGTAGGTTGTTGCTATACACATTGGTGCTGCTGGCTTCCGGGTTGGATGGGCAGTGTGTCAAGAAGCAGTGCAGCTTGGTTGGTTTGTGTTTCGGAGGACGCATGGCTCTCGACCTTCGCCTCTCCCGAGTCCATACTGGAGTTGCAGTGATGAGACAAGACTAACTACTACCAATTGGATACCATGAAATTGGGGAGAAAAAAGGGGTGAAAAAAATATTAAATGTGTCACTAGTGTAACGGCTTTCTTCCTGCGAAGGAGAGGTGGACCAAAACGCAGCATTGTTGAAGTTTTTTAATAAGAAAACTAAACATGAACATAAAACAATAAACGTGTAAAAAAAAAAAAAAAACGGAAACAGCCCTATCTGGTGCAGCAAACACAGACAGGAAACAACCACCCACAAAACCCAACACAAAACAGGCTACCTAAATATGGTTCCCAATCAGAGACAAGGACTAACACCTGTCTCTGATTGAGAACCATATCAGGCCAAACATAGAAATATACAAACTAGACACACAACATAGAATGCCCACTCAGATCACACCCTGACCAAACAAAACATACAAAGCAAACTATGGTCACTGTGTGACAACTAGTCACTTTAATAATGTTTACATATCCTACATTACTCATCTCATATGTATATAGTGTATTATATTCATCCCTTTACATTTGTGTGTATGAGGTAGTTGTTGGGAATCTGGTAGATTTACTGCATAATCGGAACTAGAAGCACAAGCATTTCGCTACACTCGCATTACCATGTGTATGTGACCAATACAATTTGTGCAAGGCGTGCGTACTAGCGGTAGAGAAATCAGGCGCAGGAGAGCAAAGACTGTGTTCCAACAGCGCAGTTTAATGAATAAAATCACCGTGAACAAAAACAAAAACCCCAGACATAACGTGCACATGCACTTACAATAAACAATACCGGACAAGGACATGTGGGGAACAGAGGGTTAAATACACATATAATTGATGGAATTGAAACCAGGTGTGTGGGAAGATGTTACGAATCCCTTTGACCCGGCAGTCTAGGGGGGATGGTAACGAGACCCGTAACATAACTCATGCAAAGTATAGTAGTGAAAAAGTAACAGTGAGAATGAAAAACCACAGACAACTAATTTACCGTCAAACACTCATGGTTTATTTTGAAACACACAGTAAAGGGGGGTGGGAAAAGGGGCTGAGCTGGACCCAAGGAAAGAAACAAATATCCAAAAACACCCCTAAGCTAGACTAGCCTACTTCAATACAGCTAACTGACTAACCAAAAAATACAGCGGGTGGTCCGCCCAGTTCTAACTAGTGTTCTTAGACAAAGTATTCCTACAGGTAATGTATGCCCATGAGCGACTTGGCTTGGTACCCCCTTTTCCCACCATCAAACAAACAGTCAAACACCATAACAAAACAATACTCACAGGATAACAGACAAAGTGACATGTAGTTGCAAAAACCAAAGAGAGCTCAAAGAGAGAGAGAGAGAGAGAGATAGCGAGAGAAAGCATGACAGAGAGATTGAGCTCCAGAGAAAACAACTGAATGGGTTTTAAACCAAGGGAAAGGGGATGTGATTGGGTAATGGAAACAGGAGGAGGTGTGTCTTCTGATTGATGACTGATTGGGGAATGATGATTGCCACCAGAAGGAGTGAAAAGAAATACACACACAGGATACACACTCAGGATACCTGTATCCGTAACAGAAGACAAGACAAAACAAATGGAAAATGAAAGGTGGATCGGCGATGGCTAGAAGACTGGTGACGTCGACTGCCGAACGTCGCCCAAACAAGGAGAGGGACCGACTTCGGAGGAAGTCGTGACAATTTGATTTATTCAAATATATATATTAAATTATCTTTAGCTCACAACCTCAAATGAATAAGCTGCATGTATTAATTAAATAGTTTGTGGAAAGGGCTTAGTGGTAAGTGACAAAACTGTAAATATTCTGCAGTGTTAATCTTGATGTGACCGAGGACTGTGCTACTGTGTTCATATTCACTAAGACATCTATTCATGTTTTCTCGAAGAAAAGTAGTATATTCGTCCTCAATTGTTTTAGTCCACCATTTTATGAATATTACTTTAGATCGATCTAAGTTATTACCAATGTATTTTACCAAGTCAAATTTTTCAGCTAGATACTCTCCAACTTTTTGGAATTGATTAAGAGTTCCAAAATGGGGTATGGAAAAATGTAGGTCAAGACTTTTCTTATCGGTTTTCGAATCTTTTTTATGGTAATTGCTAATTGACTTAAATGTCTTTGTCACATGCTTATGGATGTCTTTATGAGTTTGCAATCTGAAAGCTACTTCTGAAATGTTGTTGGGCAGAAATTGTTTACTCGAAATATAAAGTTGCTTGGTAAGTTCTCTGTCTTCAAAATTAGATTTAGAGTCATGGCTTTTCTTATTGTTATACTCAGTGTTAAAAATGGCAAATTTGTCACAATAGTTTTCATAAGAAGGACTACTGATTATCAAATTAAAGTGATTGAATGAGCTGATATATGGATCTACAAAGGTTGTCAACTTTCCAGTCAAACCGTACCATTTGCTGTATCCAACAATAGTTTTTATACCATAAGATTTGTACAGTTCTGCTGAATCCTTAATGAGTAAATCCATGCATGAATCATGACCGGAATTTTGCAAACAAGGAGAATTGAGCGTATAGATAAACAATTTAGTATTTCTCAATTTCTCATTGTTTCTCAATATTTGTTTTACTTTCTCAAGAAGTAACTTTTCGGTATGAATATTTAAATTTCTTCCCATCTTTTTGCAATCTTCTAATTTAAAAAAGCCAACAAAAACCGGTTCTCCACCACAAGGTGACTCTATAAATGCCCATGCATGTTGCGTATCAAACTTTTGCTTGCAACCCTTTTTTTGTATTGAGTAGTATTTATCAAGAAATTCAGAAATGTTTTCAAAATGCTTTGGGATGTTTTGGTTTTCCGTCAGACAGTCCGTAAAAATCGTTGTTATGCCATACTTGTTCAGTTCTGCTAAATCTGTTATTTTATGACCTATCATTTGCAAAGGAGAGTTGAGCGAATATATAGAAAATGTTGTATTTTGTAATTGCTCTTCGTTTTCCAACATTATTTTTGTTTCCTCAAGAAGTAACTCTTTGGTATGACTAATTATTGGAGGTTTGTTTTCCATATTCTCTATATTGTTAGGTTCCGGAATTGCAACAAACACATCACCAGTTAAGAATGCCCATGTAATTTTAAGATAAATGCAATCTTTTGTTTGTAGAAGGTCAAATGTATCACGTAATTTGTTTTCAACTTGATTTGGGAGGTCCATTGACTGGTCTGGAAAGTTGATGTTTGCAGGACTGGGGCTTCCTCTGTAAGGGGAATGAAAATAGCAAAATTAGTTTTGCAATTTGTAACCTGTTCGTGAGGGGTCAAAGAGAGCTAAAGATAGTAAAATCTTCTAGTAAAGATTCAGAAAATAACTATGGACTCTGGATTTACACGTCAAATGTATAACAATAGAACGACCATGTCCTCCACAATTAGTATGTTTAATATTAGTCCACTTTTGGTACAGTGTCAAATGTTGCATGTCAGCTTCAAGATTTCAAAATATATTGCTTTCTGTCTCCTGATGCCAATAAGCATATTGTGAAAATGTAGGTCATACCTCTGCGGGATCTCAATCCCCTTACTGGTTGAATTGGCATCCATATCCTCCTCAGGAGGCCCTCCGTTCGATAAAATGTTTGTGTTGGTGGAAGGGTTCACATCATCAGGATCCCCTCCCTCAGACAGTGATAGGTGCCTCTTCTTACTGCAGAGAAATATAATTATGTTATTCACCATCAATGTCACAAACTATTAGTTGTTGAAAACTATTTATTAAGTTTGAAATACTTAAAAAAAATTCAAATACAATTTGTAAATATTTGGTTTTTAAAACGGGGTTTCTTAAATTGTACATGTAGGTAGAGATATTAAAGTGACTTTGCATAGATAATAATAGAGAGTAGCAGCAATGTTCGGGGGGGGGGGGGGGGGCAATGCAAATAGTCTGGGTAGCCATTTGATTATCTGTTCTTATGGCTTGGAGGTAGAAGCTATTTAGGAGCCTCTTGGACCAAGACTTGGTGCTCCGGTACCGCTTACCATGCTGTAGCAGAGAGAACAGTCTATGACTAGGGTGGCTGGAGTCTTTGACAATTTTTAGGGCCTTCCTCTGACACCGCCTGGTATAGAGGTCTTGGATGGCAGGAAGCTTCGCCCTGGTGATGTACTGGGCTGTATTCACTACCCTCTGTAGTGTCTTGCGGTCAGAGGCCGAGCAGTTGCCATACCAGGCAGTGATGCAACCCGTCAGGATGGTGCAGCTGTAAAACCTTTTGAGGATCTGAGGACCCATGCCAAAACTTATCAGTCTTCTTAGGGGGAATAGGTTTTGTCTTGCCCTCTTGACTTGGTGTGCTTGGACCATGTTTGTTTGTTGGTGATGTGGACACCAAGGAACTTGAAGCTCTCAACCTGCTCCACTACAGCCTCGTCGATGAGAATTGGGGCGTGCTCGGTCCTCCTTTTCCTGTAGTCCACAATCATCTCCTTTGTCTTGATCATGTTGAGGGAGAGGTTGTTGTCCTTTAACCACACGTCAGGTCTCTGACCTCCTCCCTATAGGCTGTCTCATTGTTGTTGGTGATCAGGCCTACCACTGTTGTGTCATCAGCAAACTTAATGATGGTGTTGGAGTCGTGCATGGCCGTGCAGTCTTGAGTGAACAGGGAGTACAGGAGGGGACTGAGTACGCACCTCTTAAGGGCCCCCATGTTGACAATCAGATGGCAGATGTGTTGTTACCTACCCTTACCACCTGGGGGCAGCCCGTCAGGAAGTCTAGGATCCAGTTGCAGAGGGAGGTGTTTAGTCCAAGGTTCCTTAGCTTAGTGATGAGCTTTGAGGGCAGGTGGGAAAGGACAGTGTGGAGTGCGATTGAGATTGCATCATCTGTGGATCTGTTGGGGCGGTATGCAAATCGGAGTGGGTCTAGGGTTTCTGGGATGATTGTGTTGATGTGAGCAGTGACCAGCCTTTCAAAGCACTTCATGGCTGCAGACATGAGTGCTATGGGTCGGTAGTCTTTTAGGCAGGTTACCTTAGTGTTCTTGGGTACAGGGACTATTGTGTTCTGCTTGAAACATGTTGGTGTTACAGACCCGGACAGGAAGAGGTTGAAAATGTCAGTGAAGACACTTGCCAGTTTGTCAGCACATGCTCGCGGTACACGTTCTGGTAATCTGTCTGGCCCTGCGGCCTTGTGAATTTGGACCTGTTTAAACGTCATACATCGGCTTTTGGTTGGGTTATGTACATACAGTCACTGTGGGGACGACGTCTTCGAAGCTCTTATTGATAAAGTCAGTGACTGATGTGGTGTACTCCTCAATGCCATCGGAATAATCCCGGAACATATTCCAGTCTGTGCTAGCAAAACAGTCCTGTAGTTTAGCATCTGCTTCATCTGACCACTTTTTTATTGACCCAAGTCACTGGTGCTTCCTGCTTTGATTTGAGCTTGTAAGCAGGAATCAGAAGGATAGAATTATGGTCAGATTTGCCAAGGTAAATGAAGACTTGAGTTACAACCAGGTAGATTCAGCAACATGACATCAACACACCCAGTGGGTTAACTTCCTGCTTACAGAATTCATCAACTGAATTCACATCTGCCAAGACTGCCAATATTGTCTGTTCCCAATGTGGGAGGGCACAAATGGGTCATACCATTGGTGGTTCTCATTCTCCTCACTCTGGGATCTGGTTGATTTAGCAGCCACATCCTCCTCAGGAGGGCATCTATCAGAAGAACTGTCTGTGTTGCTGGGAGAGTTCACATCACTCCCCTTAGACAGGGCCCTCTTCTTACTGTAGAAAAACATGAAGGAGAAATAAAAACAAATCCATTATTATTACAAATGGAACTCACAAACACTGAGTAGCCCCCCTCCTTCTGGTTGAGCAGGTTTCTATTTTTTCCTTCGTAAAGAACAGTTATAAATGTAACAAGTCGTTAATTTATACTGTCATAAAAAATAACTGTGTACTGAGTGGTAATAGTTTAAAATGCATTATCTGTAGCACTTTACATGTGTTGCTTTACAGCCATCTTGGTAGCACTTTACATGTGTTGCTTTACAGCCATCTTGGTAGCACTTTACATGTGTTGCTTTACAGCCATCTTGGTAGCACTTTACATGTGTTGCTTTACATCCATCTTGGTAGCACTTTACATGTGTTGCTTTACAGCCATCTTGGTAGCACTTTACATGTGTTGCTTTACAGCCATCTTGGTAGCACTTTACATGTGTTGCTTTACAGCCATCTTGGTAGCACTTTACATGTGTTGCTTTACAGCCATCTTGGTAGCACTTGACATTACAGTAATAACATGGTAATAGTATAGTAACAATGTTTTGTAATTCACAATAGCATTATTTTGATGGTGAGTAACCATGTCACCACCACTTTATGCCGTGCTGTAATGTAAAGTGCTACTAAGATGGCGGTAGTACCTTTAAACTGCTGTGTCACTCAGAGATCTTTTCCACTTTCAAGATAACACCAGTGCTGTCATTACTCAAGCTGTAGCAGGTGCCACCATACACACATTTGATCTAGTAAAACATTTTTCAGAAATACAAGGAATACAATAGGATTGGTCATAACGACAATCTTTATGATATCAGATGCTGTAGCACATCCAGCATGAGGTTTCTGTGGTCAATGGAATACAGCAGTAAAAATCTGCCCAAGTTTGCCCTGTTCAATCACATTCATTCTCTTAAAAGAAAATGCAGTTTTCTCATTAGTTGGGAATGTTCTTTGAAATGTCTCATACAACATATTTGGCTCATCTTTATCAACCTACTGCGTACCTTATGCTATTAGCATGCTAACACTCATTAAGACAGACTGGTAGCAAATATAGCATAACTAGCCATCGCTAGCATTCACTGGTTGAAGTAACTTTTGAGTGTCATGGAGTTGACTGATGACTATGACATGCAAATATATTCATCACAACGTTTGGATGGGAGCTATAATCCGGTTATGACACAAAACAATTTTAATTTTAGAAAATAAGTAGTGTCGACCTATATTGTCATTTTTTTCTGGTTTTCTGTTTATTTATTTTTATCTTTATTTAACTAGGCAAGTCAGTTCAGAACAAATTCTGGGTTAACTATCTGTTCATCGGCAAAACGACAGATTTGTACCAGATTTGCTACCCCAGGGTAGTCTAGTGGTAGAAAGGAATCAAAGGAAATTTATATTTATGTACTTACGGAAAGGGAGCCATCACAACACTTTTAGGTTGCTCCAGAAGGCTTGGCATTTCCAAGTTCGATTGTGGATTTTTGTTTGCCACTGAAAACAAAAATTTTACGCTTGTGTCTTCACTTGGCATCTCGTTCATGTTTGTGTCATTCGGTTCACTGTCAGGCTAGAGTATACCCACCTTCCACCTACTTTTCCCCATTGGCCCATTTATAATGTCATTCTCATTTTGACCAATCAATGTTTATGTTAGTGATCCACATCTTCCTTTTTGTATCACCTGACCTACAGGTGTCAGTACATGGAATGGAATGCTGCCTGTCCTGTCCTGATACCGGGTGTGAGACAGTTGCTGAGTCATATCAGATCTTATAACACCTGGATTCGTTTTTTCCGCATCACCTAACTACATCATACGGTATGTTATAGCAACCTGGTGCCCGATGGCACCGTCGGGGACGTGGCATGCAACCATTGGTTGATGACTACAATATCTAAGCTGGGCGACGCAACCAAAGTATTTGTAACAAACATTTAAGGAAACTACAGTCCCAAACTGCACTCCACTCACAGCAAACCCCTTAACCCTCTCAATAGTCTACACATTTTGAACCATACTATTACAATTACAAATAGATCTTGGCTTTAGAGAAATTAATCAACTTTATATTTTGTGAGTGTAAGATTTCATCCAAAAGCAACAAGCAACTAAATCTGAAAATGGGGAACCTAAACACACTGGTTCATTTTGATCTTGGTCAGATTGAAACTGAAAACCCCTGAGGTCATGCCTTAGCTCTGGTTGTCTGGCAGGAGTCAATAGATACTGGAGATAGTTATGCCCCATTGCCTGAGAGTGACACATCATTTTTTTGTGTTAGAGAGAAAGAGTGTGTGTGAGAGAGCAGGGGAGGGAGGAGAGAGACTGCAAGATGTTTTGTTTTTGTATTTTTCTTCACCTTTATTTAACCAGGTAGACTAGTGGAGAACAAGTTCTCATTTACAACTGCGACCTGGCCAAGATAAAGCAAAGCAGTGCAACACAAACAACCACACAGAGTTACACATGGAGTAAAGAAGTGTACAGTCAATGACACAATAGAAAATAGAAAGTCTATATACAGTGTGTGCAAATGGCATGAGGAGGTAGGCAATAAATAGGCCATAGTAGCAAAGTAATAACAATTTAGCAGATTAACACTGGAGTGAAAAATCAGCAGATGATGATGTGCAAGTAGAGATACTGGTGTGCAAAAGAGCAGAAAAGTAAATAAAAACAATATGGGGATGAGGAAGGTAGATTGGGTGGACTATTTACAGATGGACTATGTACAGCTGCAGCGATCGGTTAGCTGCTCAGATAGCTGATGTTTAAAGTTAGTGTGGGAAATATAAGTCTCCAGCTTCAGCGATTTTTGCAATTTGTTCCAGTCACTGGCAGCAGAGTCCTGGAAGGAAAGGTGGCCAAAGGAGGTGTTGGCTTTGGGGATGACCAGTGAGATATACCTGCTGGAGCGGTGCTACGGGTGGGTGTCGTGACCAGTGAGCTGAGATAAGGCGGAGCTTTACCTAGCGTAGACTTATAGATGACCTGGAGCTAGTGGGTCTGGCGATGAATATGTAGCGAGGGCCAGGTGACAAGAGCATAAAGGTCACAGTGGTGGGTGGTAGAAGGGGCTTACCCGAGTTAAACTGACTATCCTACCGATCCTCGACTTCGGCGAGGATCGGTAGGATAGTCAGTTTAACTCGGGTAAGTTTGGCGGTGTGAGTGAAGGAGGCATTGTTGTGAAATATAAAGCCGATTTCTAGATTTGATTTTGGATTGGAGATGTTTAATATGAGTCTGGAAGGAGAGTTTACAGTCTAGCCAGACACCTAGGTATTTGTTGTTGTCTACGTTTTCTAGGTCAGAACAGTCCAGGGCAGTGATGCTAGTCAGGCGGGCGGGTGCGGGCAGCGAACGGTTGAAAGCATACATTTGGTTTTACTAGCGTTTAAGAGCAGTTGGAGACCATGGAAGGAGTGTTGTATGAGTCTGTAGATGGGGGGGAATTCCACTATTTTCTCTTCAGCGAGGAGGTGGTGATGAGGGGGAGGATGACGAGGCACCATCACTGCTTCTCCCCTGCTGTTCTCTCACCTCTAAGGGGGGTTGATGAAAGGGTGTGGGGGAAAAAGTCACTATCACTCCTCTCTCTCACACACACCTCCCTCGTGCCATTCTCTCTCTCTCAATTCAATTCAAAGGACTTTATTGGCATGGGAAACATATGTTAACATTGCCAAAGCAAGGGAATTAGAAAACAAACAAAAGTGAACAGTAAACATTACACTCACAAAAGTTCCAAAATAATAAAGACATTTCAAATGTCATATTATGTCTATATACAGTGTTGTAATGAAGTGCAAATAGTAAAGTACGGAAGGGAAATTAAATAAACATAAATATGGGTTGTATTTACAATGATTTTTGTTCTTCACTGGTTCCCCTTTTCTTGTGGAAACATGTCGTGCCATCACACATCTTGATGCTGTGATGGCACTCTATGGTATTTCACCCAATAGATATGGGAGTTTATCAAAATTGGGTTTGTTTTCAAATTCTTTGTGGGTCTGGTGTAATCTGAGGGAAATATGTCTCTAATATGGTCATACATTTGGCAGGAAGTTAGGAAGTGCTGCTCAGTTTCCACCTCATGTTGTGTGCAGTAGCACATAGCCTGTCTTCTCTTGAGAGCCATGTCTGCCTATGGCAACCTTTCTCAATAGCAAGGCTATGCTCACTGAGTCTGTACATAGTCAAAGCTTTCCTTAATTTTGGGTCAGTCACAGTGGTCAGGTATTCTGCCACTGTGTACTCTCTGTTTAGGGCCAAATAGCATTCTAGTTTGCTCTGTTTTTTTGTTAATTCTTTCCAATGTGTCAAGTAATTATCTTGTTGTTTTCTCATGATTTGGTTGGGTCTAATTGTGTTGCTGTCCTGGGGGTCTGTTTGTGTTTGAACAGAGCCCCAGGACCAGCTTGCTTAGGGGACTCTTCTCCAGGTTCATCTCTCTGTAGGTGATGGCTTTGTTATGGAAGGTTTGGAATCACTCCCTTTTAGGTGGTTGTAGAATTTAACAGCTCTTTTCTGGATTTTGATAATTAGCAGGTATCAGCCTAATTCTGCTCTGCATGCATTATTTTGTGTTTTACGTTGTACACTGAGGATATTTTTTGCAGAATTCTGCATGCAGAGTCTCAATTTGGTGTTTGTCCCATTTTGTGAATTATTGGTTGGTGAGCGGATCCCAGACCTCACAACCATAGTGGGCAATGGGTTCTTCAACTGATTCAAGTATTTTTAGCCAGATCCTAATTGGTATGTTGAAATGTATGTTCCTTTTGATGGCATAGAAGGCCCTTCTTGCCGTGTCTCTCAGATCATTCACAGCTTTGTGGAAGTTACCTGTGGCGCTGACGTTTAGGCCAAGGTATGTATATTTTTTGTGTGCTCTAGGGCAATGGAGTCTAGATGGAATTTATATTTGTGGTCCTGGCAACTGGACCTCTTTCTCTACTCTCCTTCATAAATTTCCCTGCTCAGCAGCTCACCCCCTCCATGGTGTATGCCTCCTCCCCCATCTCAACCGCTCCGTCATCTGTCTCTCTCCCCTCTTTGGAATATCCCTTCATCCTGTGTCTCCCTCCTCCATTCCTCCTCCCACCTCCTCTCCAACTCTCCTTGGTTTATCCCCCCATTCCTCCACCTGTCCTCCCTGTTGACACTGCAGCGCTGCAGTGAGTATCGGGGATCCTATGCTGACGTCAGGGAGAAAACCCCAGTTGCACAACAGCTACTGAGGAGCATCCCGCTCCAGCCCACTACTGACTGCCTGGGAGAGGAGAGGCCAGAGGGAGAATCCCTCCTTGTAGGCACAGGTTATGAGGCTTCTATTTAAAGACTATAAAATATTTTAAGACTATAAAATAATCATGATCAACAGTGAAAGACTGGAGATTCCTTTACAATGAACCCAGTTGTAGGCTAATCGTGCTGTTAATTTAGTCCGAGCACACTTGTAATGGTCTGCATTTTTTTGCACTACCTGAGAGAGCACTACCTGAGACTGAATCGTCCCAGCCTCAGTTCTGTACTGACTGAATCGTCCCAGCCTCAGTTCTGTACTGACTGAATCGTCCCAGCCTCAGTTCTGTACTGACTGAATCGTCCCAGCCTCAGTTCTGTACTGACTGAATCGTCCCAGCCTCAGTTCTGTACTGACGGAATCGTCCCAGCCTCAGTTCTGTACTGACGGAATCGTCCCAGACTCAGTTCTATACTGACTGAATCGTCCCAGCCTCAGTTCTGTACTGACGGAATCGTCCCAGCCTCAGTTCTGTACTGATTGAATCGTCCCAGCCTCCGTTCTGTACTGACTGAATCGTCGCAGCCTCAGTTCCACCGCACATCACTCAGTTTGAAGAGTGAACATTGGGTGGCGATATTTGCTAAGGAGAGAGAGAATAGAGGCAAGTTGGAAGAGAAGTGATGTAGTCGCTAGGTGACAGAATATACCCTGGCATGCGCCATCCCTATATCCAGTGTATTGGACAAGTGTCTTGTCAGGAATTATGAAATGAGGCTCTTCACAGCCTATTCTTAGTTTTACCTGGAAGTTTGGATCAAGAGTATGGTAAATGGGTACTTTTTATTTTGCAGCATCTTTTGTTGCTTAGTCTAACTAACCTTCTCCTAAACACTTTCAACTAGCAAAACATCCACAACCTAACAGCTAAGAACGAAGCTAAGCTTTGTGTTTCTCATACCTTAATAAATACCCCACAAGCCTTCAGATCTAGTCGGTAATAGACTTCCTAGAACTGCATCTGAAGAGTATCCACTACGGTTACCAATACACTCCGTATCGGAGAGATATGCTCAGTGATGGCTTATGCAATGTGTCAAACATATCGTGTGAGTGTGTGTGTTTAAGGGTGTTGGCATGGGGTTAAGGAGATGGGTATTGACACTCTAACCCATCTGTCTAAAGTTTAACTCTGTGTGTGTGTGTGTGTGTGTGTGTGTGTGTGTGTGTGTGTGTGTGTGTGTGTGTGTGTGTGTGTGTGTGTGTGTGTGTGTGTGTGTGTGTGTGTTAGGTGTCTACTCTGTAAGGATGTAGGGTCAATATGCCAGGGTGTATCTTGTTGAATAATTTTGCTTCTTGAAACTTCCAGACAATTCCACCTGGTTGCTCATTTCACCATTGTGACATGTCTTCCTGACTGCTCATGGCAACATGTAGTGTAGTGGAGTTACTGTAGTCTGTTCTGTCCTATCCCATCAGCTACTGGACTCTGTGCTGTGGAGGGCCACGCAACACCTACTGCCAACTAACGAGAGAGAGAGCGAGGTAATGAGAAGTGTTAAATTGTATGCGTGTGTGTTCTTTACATTTCATAGTTACCTTGTCCACACATTCTCATCATAGTATGTACATGCAAATCATAGCTATTGATTATACAGTCAAGCTGTTACAAATCAAATCTATTTTTTTTGGTCACATACACATGGTTAGCAGATGTTAATGCGAGTGTAGCAAAATGCTTGTGCTTCTAGTTCCGACCGTGCTGTAATATCTAACAAGTAATCAAACAATTTCCCACCTACTACTTTATACACACACAAGTGTAAAGGAATGAATAAGGAATATGTACATATAAATATAATGATAAGTGATGGCCGTGCGGCATAGGCAAGATATAGTAGATGGCATAGAGTACAGTATGAGATGAGTAATGTAGGGTATGTAAACATTATATAAAGTGGCATTGTTTAAAGTGACTAGTGATACATTTATTACATGCAATTTTTAATTATTCAAGTGGCTAGAGATTGAGTCAGTATGTTGGCAGCAGCTACTCAATTTTAGTGATGGCTGTTTATCAGTCTGATGGCCTTGAGATAGAAGCTGTTTTTCAGTCTCTCGGTCCCGGCTTTGATGCACCTGTACTGACCTCGGCTTCTGGATGATAGCGGGGTGAACAGGCAGTGGCTCGGTTGGTTGTTGTCCTTGATGATCTTTTTGGCCATCCTGTGACATCGGGTGCTATAGGTGTCCTGGAGGGCAGGTAGTTTGCCCTCGTTGATGTGTTGTGCAGACCTCACTACCCTCTGGAGAGCTTTGCGGTTGTGGGCAGAGCAGTTGCCATACCAGGCGGTGATACAGCCCGACAGGATGCTCTCGATTGTGCATCTGTAAAAGTTTGTGAATGTTTTTGATGACAAGCCAAATTTCTTCAGCCTCCTGAGTTTGAAGAGGTGCTGTTGCCTTCTTCACCACGCTGTCTTTGTGGGTCGACCATTTCAGTTTGTCCGTGATGTGTATGACGAGGAACTTAAAACTTTCCACCTTCTCCACTACTGTCCCGTCGATGTGGATAGGGGGGTGCTCCCTCTGCTGTTTCCTGAAGTCCACAATCATCTCCTTTGTTTTGTTGACGTTGAGAGTGAGGTTATTTTCCTGACACCACACTCCGAGGGCCCTCACCTCCTCTCTGTAGGCCGTCTCGTCTTTGTTGGTAATCAAGCCTACCACTGTTGTGTCGTCTGCAAACTTGATGATTGAGTTGGTGTGCATGGCCACGCAGTCATGGTGAACAGGGAGTACAGGAGAGGGCTGAAAACGCACCCTTGTGGGGCCCCAGTGTTGAGGATCAGCGGGGTGGAGATGTTGTTGCCTACCCTCACCACCTGGGGGCAGCCCGTCAAAAAGTCCAGGGCCCAGTTGCACAGAGCGGGGTCGAGACCCAGGGTCTGACGAGTTTGGACGGTACTATGGTGTTAAATGCTGATGAGCACCATTCTTACACATCACCGATGCACTTGCTAATAAACTCACTCACCGAATCAGCGTATACATAAATGTTGTTGTCTGAGGCTATCCAGAACATATCCCAGTCCACGTGATCAAAGCAATCTTGAAGAGTGTAATCCTATTGGTTGGACCAGCATTGAACAGACCTGAGCACAGGCGTTTTCTGTTTTAGGTTCTGTCTATCGGTTGGGAGCAACAAAATGGAGTCGTGGTCAGATTTGCCGAATGGAGGGCGAGGGAGGGCTTTGTATGCGTTGCGGAAATTAGAGTAGCAATGATCCAGAATGCTGCCAGCCCGGGTCGCGCATTCGATATGCTGATGTTTTCAGATTAGCCTTGTTAAAAGCCCCAGCTACAATAAATGCAGCCTCAGGATATATGGTTTCCAGTTTACATAGAGTCCAATGAAGTTCTTTCAAGCCCTCCGAGGTGTCTGCTTGGGGGGATATACACGGCTGTGATTATAATCGAAGAGATTTCTCTTGGTAGATAATGCGGTCGGCATTTGATTTTAAGGA
Source organism: Oncorhynchus clarkii lewisi (assembly GCF_045791955.1). Taxonomy (NCBI): domain Eukaryota; kingdom Metazoa; phylum Chordata; class Actinopteri; order Salmoniformes; family Salmonidae; genus Oncorhynchus; species Oncorhynchus clarkii. Next base: position 317,743 of record NW_027260927.1, read on the forward strand.
ATTCTAGGTCTGGCGAACAAAAGGACTTGAGTTCCTGTATGTTGTTATGATCACACCACGACTCGTTAATCATAAGGCATACACCCCCGCCCTTCTTCTTACCAGAGAGATGTTTGTTTCTGTCAGCGCGATGCGTGAAGAAATCGGGTGGCTGTACCGACTCTGATAACATATCCCGAGTGAGCCATGTTCCCGTGAAACAGAGAATGTTGCAATCTCTGATGTCTCTCTGGAAGGCAACCCTTATTTGAATTTCGTCTACGTTGTTGTCATGAGACTGGACATTGGCAAGTAGTATACTCGGGAGTGTTGAAGAATGTGCCCGTCTACGGAGCCTGACCAGGAGGCCGCTCCGTCTGCCCCTTCATCGGCGTCGTTGTTTTGGGTTGCCTACTGGGATCCGATCCATTGTCCTGGGTGGTGGTCCAAACAGAAGATCCGCTTCTGGAAAATCGTATGCCTGGTCGTAAAGTTGGTGAGTTGACGTTGCTTTCAAATCCAATAGTTCTTCCCGGCTGTATGTAATAAGACTTAAGATTTCCTGGGGTAACAATGTAAGAAATAATAAAACAAAAAACTGCATAGATTCCGAAGAACGCGAAGCGAAGAGACCATCTCTGTCGGCGTCATTTTCTGGATCACCTTACATTCTCCTTCCTAACAGAAGAAATGTTGTTTTTAAAGCTGAAACACCTTTATATCCCTAGAGATGTTAGTTTGTCTTATGAAGTGTCTGCCACTGTGTCCAACAACACACCACAGAGCTACTGTAGGCGGTTAGCACCACACTGCTACTGTAGGCTGATGTAGGTTGTTACCATCACACTGATACTGTAGGCTGATGTAGATTGTTACCATCACACTGATACTGTAGGCTGATGTAGATTGTTACCTTCACACTGATACTGTAGGCTGATGTAGGTTGTTACCATCACACTGATACTGTAGGCTGATGTAGGTTGTTACCATCACACTGCTACTGTAGGCTGATGTAGATTGTTACCATCACACTGCTACTGGAGGCTAATGTTGGTTGTTACACCACATTTCTACTGTAGACTGATGTAGGTTGTCACCATCACACTGCTACTGTAGGCTGATGTAGGTTGTTACCATCACACTGCTACTGTAGACTGATGTAGGTTGTTACCACACTGCTACTGTAGGCTGATGTAGGTTGTTACCATCACACTGCTACTGTAGACTGATGTAGGTTGTTACCACACTGCTATTGGAGGCTGATTTAGGTTGTTACCACACTGCTACTGTAGGCTGATGTAGGTTGTTACACCACACTGATACTGTAGGCTGATGTAGATTGTTACCATCACACTGCTACTGTAGGCTGTTGTAGGTTGTTACCTTCACACTGATACTGTAGGCTGTTGTAGGTTGTTACCATGACACTGCTACTGTAGACTGATGTAGGTTGTTAGCACCACACTGCTACTGTAGACTGATGTAGGTTGTTACCAGCACACTGCTACTGTAGGCTGATATAGGTTGTTACTACACTGCTACTGTAGGCTGATGTATTTTGTTAGCACCACTCTGCTACTGTAGACTGATGTAGGTTGTTACCACACTACTACTGTAGGCTGATGTAGGTTGTTACCACACATGCTATTGTAGGCT